>NW_028288821.1:9393939-9696969 GCF_059628265.1 Tinamus guttatus
TAAAAATAAAAGAAGGTAGTAACGAAAACCTCAGCTAAGCTGAGACATTAAACTGCATCTCAATATCTCAGATCTTTTTTTTAAAGGATTCTTTAAAGTACATTTAAAAACTCTGCCTTCGCTGAAGTCAAGCTTCATTTAAGGCAGTGCTGGTTGTGGTTGAGATTTTCAAACTCTACATTAAGAGAGGAATGAAGCTGCTAAAGACCTTTAACCTTACATAAGCAGAATTTCAGTGGACTGTAACACGGGCATACATCTATTCTCTTGTCTCTGACTGCAGGATTTGTATATATGTGTATTTATATATTTATTCAAAATCGCAATACCTCTTCAAGTTGCCAGCTGAACAGGCTTTTATTCCTTATATTACTTCACTGCTGCAATAGCACAGTCATAAAATCAGGAGAGATTCTGGGAGCTGTGGGAAGGATTGATGCAAACCTTAACAAAATCTGTCCACCATAGCCTTCGTTAACTGCTAACCCAAATCCCTCCAGCTCCTCCTGCACTTTCCTTGGAATTCCGATCATTGATCCTCTTAACATTTGGAGAGTTGGTATATAAAAATGACATGATTTTGGTTTATAAAAGAGTTTCAGCTGTGAACAAGAGTTATTATGATTACAATTGTAAAACAAGCTAATCCACCAAAGCTTACATGTACAGCTAATATAGTACTAGAAGTTGGATCAGCCTTCTTTAGGTATTAAACTGCCCTGACCCGAATGGGCTAACTGTTTCCAGAAGCATTCAAGACCCTCAATAAGAAATCTGCTGTGATCCAGATGAAGTAGAAGGCCGCGCTGGCCTACGGAACCCAAAGCCACGAGGATTACTTGTTGCAAAATCTTATTAATGAGGCAATAAAATGAAAATTATTCCTTCTGGCTTTATTGGTGCACAATGTCTGTTCTACATTCATACAGTTTCTGTCCTATCCTTGGCAGTTGTCTTCTTTGTTGTATTCTTACAAAGAGAGAAATATCAAAACATTAATTTAAGCTGTCACAATGCAAAGGGCTGACAGTCATACAAAGAATTATCATTATGGTAGAGAATGGAGACAAGTTAGAGAAGGAAAATTAAAGTGACTAGCTAAACAGAACCGAACTTTTTGAAAAATTTGGATATTGCCATGACAATTTGAATTGCTGCAACTTTTTGTGTTTTTCAGTACATTCCTACACAGTCTATTATCAATCTGACAAGAAAAAGAAAGAAAGAAAGCTTTATATATAAGCTAGTTTTAGTGAAATATGTATTTCAAAAAAGAAGATTCATCTTGTAGTAGTTTGTGTAATAAGATATAGTGCAACTAACATCAATCTTCATAATTCTCCGTAATTGTAGAAGTCAGATTGACCAAGATTGCAGCCTGTTTAATCCTTCTTACAAAGGCACACAACAGAGAAACAGTGGATTTTTTTTTTTTTGGTCCACTTCAGGACTTTTGTGAAAAATGAAAATATTTGCTTCTGGCAAACTGTAAGATTTCAACAGGTGCTGGATCAGGGTTTCAAAATGTGTTGTGCATTCCTAAGAATGATTTTAATCATCCAAATAAGATACGGAAGAGAGTGGCTAAAAGAAGAAAATAATGCCAACATTTCGCTCCTACATACCCCTTTTCAGCAGTAGCTTTAGCATCATTTTATTATGGCTATGAGGAAAAAGAGGGCACAAGTCTCAAGGTGCAAGTCCATGGCCTGCAAGGCAGAGAGCTGCAGTCCAAGCAGTTTGCTTTCTCCAGTAGAGTATAGTGAGAGAGCCTTTGATTTAAGTCAAGTTTTCAGCAGGGAATTCCATGCTTAGTCTTGTGCTCTGCCCTCTCATCATATGCTCTCTGGGTAAGAGGAAAGTAACTCAGAGGTTATGAATTGAACACAAGGAGCTGGTGAAACTCTGCATCTTGTCTTCCACACAAATGTCCACTGCTTTCTAGCTACAGTATCCACAGTGCACATTCTGTCCATTAGCACTGTAGTGGCTGACTGGCCAGATTACAAAGTATGAGTCCACAAGATGGCTTTATATAGTCACAATTTATAATAAATTCACATGCACATAAGCAGTCACTGAGTAAGCTCAGCTGGCACATGAAAAACACCTGAAAACACCAAGGGCTAAGGAAATCAGTCTTCCCAAGGTAGATGAATGAGAGGTTTACATGACTAATGCTAACAGGACAGAGGCACAAACCTCCCTGTGGATGTAAGGACATAAGATCCTTTGCACATGTTCATCAGCCTTATGTCTCTTTAAGCAGTGTAATCCCAGAATTAGAAAAATAGACTGTTTATGTCACCACAGCAGGTAGCCTTGAAGCTGTCTGCGTGTTCTGCAGCAGTCAGCACTCAATTCACTGAACGTGGAGCTGCCGACACTGCCGGGCAGCGCTGCCTGCCCGAGGCCTGGGGCGCTCACAGGGTCACATCCCGCGCACAGGAGGCACAGTAAAACCTGTGCACCGACCAGGAGACAAAGAAAGAACGGGGAAACACTGTGACCGCAAATCACTATTATTCTCCAGATAAATCAGATGGACATTATGGCTTCCAAAAGCGGACAAGAAGACACTTAAAAAAATAATAAAAATGAATTGCTGCAGTGCCACCAAACTCAAGCACAAGTCTCCCAGTTGTATCAGTGATTTTTTGTGATCACAAAGATGTTAAGTTTTGGTAAGACAGGCTTGCAAATCACTTTGATTACTAACTGTGAATAGTACAACTGTGTTTAAGTGCTTCTGCATATTCATTGCAGCCCTCGGACCCTTCTTTGCTGTGTCCTGAATGAGAAACACTTGGCAGAAGCTCCTGCTTGGAGCGTTCAGATGGTCCTGGAATTATTAGGGCTATTTAAATGGAGAGTCTTTGTGTGAGCTGTCCTTTTACACAGCCTCAGAGTTCTTATGACTGACTTTGCTTTCATAATTTTATCCTTTTTTTATTATTTATTTTAATCAGATATGGTATGCTGTGTGGAGGAATTCGACCATTCACTATTGTATTCTAAGAAATAAGCCTACTAGACCAAGCATTCAAGGTAATTTCACTTTTGCAATAGGAGGTATAATTGAGGAATCATATTTTCAATGTAAGACATTATCTAAAACTAGTCCCTGGTATGAACCCTGGTCAACTATATACAATCCTCTTTAATATGGCCTTTGATAGTATTCATTTAGAACTCTTAGTGCAAAGCCTCAAAAAGGGCACTGAATGAAATCAGTTTCTAAAAGAAATGGAACAGTGGCAGGAGTCTCTCTGAATTAACAACAATCTTAAAATCTCTACTGCAGTTGCTTTGAAACAGCACATTAATCCACAAGGAAAATGTTTGCATAGCATTTAAAAATACAAACAGGATTAACAAAGAACTTTCCAAGGACAAGATACATTCAATTCAACTTTAAGACCAGAAGGAAAGTTCAGTGCCTTAACTTTTATTTTTAAAAGAGGTGTAGGGAGATAGACTATAACCAGATGAGGGAAAAAACCCCAACAATTTATCTCCCAAATCTCAATTTGAATATTACAAAGTTTATTTAATAACCAAATATCACCACTGTAAATGTAAATCTAAATGTGCTGATGGAGGAAGTGCATGAGAATACCTGAGAAAATGTTTCCATCCTAATTTTTACCATAATTGCTTCAGCAATCAGTATGGGTAGGAGACTAACCGGAGCTTTTTCTGGTTGCCTTAAGCCATCAATTGGCCTTCTGGGAGCGACCCTGCCAGCTGCACTGAGGCATTGCACAGCTTCAACAGGAATGTCCGACTCTACTTGTTAAGCAGTAGGGTCTGTATCTTTGCCTCTTTGGATCTGTTGAGTGTCCTTCTCCCTAATATCCGAGTCCCGTGTGCATGGCCAGCCTCACTGAGAGGAGGACAACTCCGATTACAGGTCTGTGATGAACCATTAGGAGTTCCCAAGTGCAGGGGGGTTAAGGTCTCTATTCCCTCTACCAGGTGAGCCGGATGATCAAAGTTTTGCTCTGCTTCTTTAAGTGTGCAGCACACTTGTGTATAGACATAATTCTGGGTGCCCAAAAGCAGCACGGTGGTAGCATGGCCGAGCGGTCTAAGGCGCTGGATTAAGGCTCCAGTCTCTTCGGGGGCGTGGGTTCGAATCCCACTGCTGCCAGCAGCCCTTTTGCAGGACGGGAGCTAGGGAACTACCGCTCCGACAGCCTCACCTCCATCCCGGGAAGAGCTAGGGAACTACGGCTCCGACAGCCTCACCTCCATCCCGGGAACAGCGAAGGAGCAGCTCATCCCGGCCGCAACTCCAAGCATGGGAAACACAAGCAGCAGCCCTGTCAGGACTACCTCCTTCCGGGAAGTAGTCACTAGGGATCCACAAAGAGGAAATCCACCTAACCAACCTGGGAGCCTGGGATGAGGGGATGATTGGCTGGGTAGATGAGGGGAGAGCAGCAGATGGTGTCCATCTTGTCTTCAGGAAGGCTTTTGACAATGCTTCCCGATAACAGGGAAGAGGAGAGAATAAGGGAATGGGGAGAGCTCCACTCATAGGTGGAGCTCAGCAGATAAGGAAGCCAGAGTGCTTGATGTCACTGATGTCACTTGCACTCCAGAGCTCTTCTGTGCTGTTTATATGTGGTCTTGCTCACACTAATACCAGTGATTTAATTGACACAAAGAGCAGGATCTGTGAGCAAGCTCTCTGGGATTTTTTTTAGGTACGCAGCCCTACAGCCTATGCAGACAGGCACCTAGCTCACCATCTAAACCCATTTTGGGACAGTGGAAAGAGCAGTATGTTCAGCAGCAGAAACCATCTCATTCATCCTGGACCTGTATTTTATGAAGGATTGAACTGACCCTCTCTCTGTTGAATGCAGGAGAAGATTCAGCAATGCTGAGAGTGAATGACCAAGTTGCAGAAGACTAAATTTAGATGAGGGGAACACTAACCAAGACATCTTTGGGCTGGTCCTCAGCTAACCTAAGTGCACCCAGACTATTCCCTGTGATGGAGCGAGTCTCCAGGACCCTCCAGAAAGAAATATTAATAAATATTAATATATAGTTTTAATATAAAGACAGCATTCTGGATCCAGGGAGAAACAAGAGAAAATCTTTAGTAAGAGTAAACAACAGGCAGCCAAACCAGAAATAGCAAATAAATTCCTTCACTGTTCATCCATAAAGAAGCTGGTCCCACCTTGACAGCATATTGTTCCCTGCAGGCTTTTCACCAGCTTCACACTTCTCCCTTAGGCTCACGTTGGGGCTGAGCTGAGCTGTAGTGCCGGATCTGAAACTGCTATCACTGTTCAAAGGGGGATTTCAGAGCTGCAGAGCGCGAGTGAAGGACAAAGGCAGGCGGGAGTAAAGGTGAGCCCTAGGAAGATGAAACAAAGCATCATACAAATTGCCAAGTCTGAGAAAGTACGGACTTAAGAAAACTCATCCTCATACAGAAGAAGTAATTTCTTACCCAACATCAGTCTCGGGCTTCACTTCTGCAGGTAGTGAAGAGCAGCTTGGTGCCCGCACTGGTGAATGTGAAATGAAGTCCTCCTGCCCTCTCTGTCCTGTTCCTCACTTTTTAGCTTGCATGTCTGCACACACATCCCAGCACCTGTGCCATGGGACCCTGTTTCCAAAGTGAATTTAGAATAAGATGAACAAGCATTGTTTTGGGAGCAAAGAGCAAACCTCTGCTAAGCCTTAAAACCTGATTTTAGTAAACCTATTGATTGCTCCAGGGTGCATGTGCTCATATGTACGCACCTCTGCAGCAGGAAAGTGCAGCAAAAGTGATTAAACACATGAGGAAAGAGGCTTCTATCTAAAAGGTGATTAAAAAGACCAGCATTGTTTAGTTTGCAAAACACAAGAGCAAAAAGTGATATAACAGAAGTAGAGAGAAGGGGCTATTTATTTTGTTTTCTCTCATGAACAAATACCCATGGAAAGGTAAAGGCAAAATTCTGAAAACATTTGTGCAGTGTATAACCAGCCTTATAGCTCACTGCTGCAGTATATTAGGCGATTTTATCAGAAATACACCTAAATATATTAAGACTGTGAATAATAAACCTCAGTTACTGAGGATAAGGAAAAGAAAAAACAGACAATCCCCCACCGAAAGGACAGTTAGTCCCTGTCCTTGTGCTCAGGTTGGTTAGAGATGGATTTTTCTTCCCCAGAGGGACACATTATTTATTTACCAGCTGTATGATAGGGGAATGCTCTCTTCCTTCAAGCAGGAGGTGCAGTAGAAGGCAATTACACAGGTCAGTAAATGAAGCAGTGAGATCACTGCCAATAAATTTCCTCCAGAATACATAAATTTAGTAATGGTCAAGTGCTCAGTTTTAGTTATTTTGTTCTCAGTTGGTTTTTCTCCCTGAGGAACCTCAACTGCAGCTAGATAAGAGTCAAGGCTGTGAATAAAAATTGAATTAAATATATTCATGTCCTTGCAAGGTTCTTTGCTAATCCTACTTGTTCCTATGTACTTGTAAATGCTAAGTAAACATTTTCACTGTGGATATAACCTATTTTGAGTATAAAAGAGACACTGTTGCACCTCCAATATTACTCCAAGGTAGCAGCGAGCCTGAATTTTAATGGTTCCCTCCGTCTCAACCTGTGCTGAAGGAAGCCTAGGAGAGAGAGCAGCCCTGCTCGCTGCTGTGCCATGGCAGCCTCGTGTTGTTCCACTGCTTGTGCTAAAGGCTTCCCTCTACCCAGCCTGGGAATCTGCAGTTTGTGCTGTCAGATCTGGAATATGCTGGAAAGCAAGGAAGGTGCCGTTGCTAACAGAATTAGTACCTGCTTAAAATGTACATGTATACGGAGAACAAGCTGTCTTTTAAAAGGAATTTTTAAAGCTACTTTTGGCTTATGAATAGTTTTCTTGCAACTGTCAGGCCATCTGCTTTGAGAGGGGTCTGTACAGTCATGAAAAGAAATCTTAAAATACACTCTCCTCATAAACATCTTTTGTTTGGAAAATCCACATGCATCACATAATGCAGTAAATGGCAGCTCGGGCTGAACTGAAACATTTTTAAATACCGAGGATGCAACCTTGGATACAGCTCCCCCCGCCCTCCGCCTCCCCTCTATTAATAAGCCCGCTTTAAATGCACACTTAGACACATTCTCTTACATCCTCGGATTGGCAGCACCCACCTGCTGGGAAACATGCTCAGATAACTTCCTTGGGTACATCCAAAATACCGAACCGGGCTGTGGGCAGGGGAGAAACCGGCTTCTGCAAAGCAGCTCTCGGAGATTACATCATGCTCCCGGCCAATTTTCTGCCTACACTGCACCATTTTGTATGGTATGTGTGTGGAAAAAAAAAGGAATAAAGCACACGTTCGTGCCATTAAAGACTGCAACGCAGTTTACACAATAAAAGGGGACAAACTAAGGCATTGCAAGCACATTTAATTCTGGCATTTTCTAACTTTCAGGAGCTCAGCCTTTCCGAACCATTTGGTACTGGAATGTATATATGACACATACATATGCACATGCACATTTATTTTCTTTGCGTACTTAGAACCTGAAAATAAATGCATGTGAACAGTGTTGTGCTCTCCTTACATTTTTTCCGATATTTTCATCGGTCCTTGGTCATCTTTGTTCACCTGCTTTTTGTTATTCTAGTGAAAGTTAAAATATAAAAATGCTAATTTTCTTTTACATAAAAATGTAATTTTTTTGGCTTCCTTTATAAACAAATTTCAGCACGAATGTTGATGGGATGCTGTATAACAAGTAAAGAAGAAATACTGTTTAATTATCTTCCATATAAAATCCAATAAAACGTTCTGGCTTTTCTTATTTTTCTGTACTGGGGATTAACATCAGCGTCTTTGTGATGAGAAAACTGCATTCATGGCTCTCCTATTTAGATTTAAATAGGAATTATAGTTCTTGGCAGAAAGGGATCTGTCAAATATCACAGCATTTGTGGCAGGTGGTCACTGCAGTGCTTAGTACAGACACTGTCTGCTTAACCATAGCCTGAAGTAAACATCAGAAGTCAATTATTCTCTTTGTAAATATTTTATTTATATTTTGGAGGCTAATGAACGTCTTTTCAATGCTTGGCTGAGGCCTTTTCAAGGGATCAAAATCCTACTGAACCTGCATTTGGGTGGTTAAAACTGTATTTAGCAATCCAGGGATATGGCTGTAGCTAACATTGTCTATAGGGCTTCATAGCACAGTCCTCTGCCTGGAAACCTTTAATGACTTGGCTGCTTTGAAGTGGACAGAGCTAAAACTTGTCATGGTTGTTATCACTGCAGCTGCCAATTAGTACGACAACCATGTATTATTTTGGCAAAATCCCCTTCTTCGCTTAAACTGTATTTTGAATATAAATACTGCAAAATAAAAGAGTGTTATTTCCTTTGGCTTGTGTATTTTAGTGATGGGAAAAGCAGGATGCCTGGTTTAACAGCAAAATGTATGCATGTATGTTTGTATATATGTATGCACAGCAGCCCTATAGAAGTAACCTGAACATACATTGAGTAGAAGATATGGAACAAGACCTAAACTCTGAGTTAAATCTCTTTGAGAAGCTTCTTGTTTAAGAATAAACCTACTGGAATAAATGACAGAACCTTGCAATAGTTGCACATGGATCCTTCCCCAAGCCACTACCGAGGGGACAACCTCTAAAGACACTGGAACATGTGTTAGGTCCTCTTTCTAACCCTATCTGGACTCTTCAGATCATTACTTAATCAGATAGTCTCATTTAAACAATGCCCTAAAAATAGTCAAGTACTTCTGCCTACATAAATATGTCAAAAATATTTGCCTCCCAGAACCAGGATTTCTGTGGGTATTTAATCCTGGCATCAAGAAACAGAAGGGACACAAAGACGCTAAGAAGTTGAATTCTCTGAGATCAAGCTTTTGGGTAATTTTCTCCGCAAGTCTGTTTGGTGGTAAGTTAATTGACTCCCACATTACTGAAACGGCAGCGTACTGAAGCGCTGGGTGCTCGTTTGGGTCCGCTCTCCGCCTGGCGAGGGCCATCTGTCCCAGCCCAAGCTGCCGCACGCGCGGTGCCCAGTGTGTCAACAGGACTCGCACGCACGCGCGCCCAGGGAAGCGTGCGCCCCAAACGGTTTTGATCCCGAGAACATGGATTTTTCATTTTCTTTGTTTCTTTGTGCTCGCCCTGTAATAATACTTGTCATCTGAGAATTCATATTGATCTTGTCATTGCCTTAAAATTGGATGACAATTACTATCTTTGTCAAAATTCGATCTGATGAAATGGCTCCAATTAGGAAGGAAAAAGAAGGAATCCATCGCAGAAGGGAATATAGTGTTTGGCTACAGCATAGGGGAACTTCTCTTAAAGGGATACTGTTGGAATAAGCAAATGGGAATGAGCATAACAGAGATTGAGAGGTGAGACTCAAAATCTGCAGAAATTAAGTATAAAGAAAATGAACAGTCACTTAACGTTTACAGTCCATATCTGTCTGCAAAACCGAACTGAAGCTCTTCTGACATGTGATGTTGCTAACTGTTCTTTTCATGCTGTGATCCAGCCAGATATGCAATGGCAGTTGATGCCAGCCTTAATGCATTTTCATTTCAAGTCCAGTTCTCATCATCACCATAATTATAATCTATTATCAGGAGTAGATACAAACAAAACTGTGCCAATTACAAATCTCTTGTTTCTTTACATCAGCCCTAATATACCGTGTGCATGCCTGCAGGTATGGGGCAGGGATGGGACTGATCTTCATCACTATGATGTATTTTCTTTTCTCCATGAACCATGTTTGGTTTTGCTTTATGTTGAATGCTTTGTTCAAATAAAGAAAAAAAAAAACACCCCAAAACACTGTGTGTTTTACTTTCAAGCAAGACATGAAAGGCTAGATTCGCTGCTTGTCTTTAGTCCTGGTTAGGCCTTGCCCGGGTGCTGAGATACATGTTAGTGCTCTGCCCTCTCCAAAGGGCTCCCAACCTCCGTTTGCCCAGGAGAGTGACCTAAGCTCCAGGGCATCCTTGCATGGATTACTCTCAATCCATCCAACAAGTACATTTTTCTTACAAATACAAGTACGGCAGGGACCAGTCTTTTAGATTCACATAACTGATTTGAGCTCCTGAGCATGAGACTACATGGTTTACCTCCATGAAGAATCAGCTATTTTACCCATATGTAAGAGCTGCACAAGCGGCTCAGGGAACCCAAGCAAACACATCATGCTTCTAGCAGGTGGTTAGCTTCTAAGCTAAAAATGGAGGACTAATACGATGCAGAGATGAGTCACCACATCCCGTACAGCAGCAGGCTCTTTGGCAGAACAAGGTGGGGGAGTTAGTGCTAACAGGTCTTCCTCTATGGAACAGGCTGGGTGAACATAGTTTCCCTCTCCCGAAAACCCGTTTTTTTCCCCACGATTTCATTAGCTGAACATACCTAGTGACTTTGACCTACATTTACAGTACTTCCAAAATGCAATGGAATTGTATTTCTGGAGAATGTGCTACTTGCTACAAGTTTTAAACCAACCCATTTGAAAATGCCAGCGTACAAAAGCTGTACAGCTTTCTTGGACATGTTTGCAACACACTGCTATTTATGAGCATCTAGGAGGAGTATGGTATCTTGTACCATGGAGCTCCTGATCTGTACAATGATGGCTGGTTTTAAATGACTTTTGCTGCATATAGCGAATCCCAGTTGGAGAAGTTCCAAGATGCCGCTAGTGAAGAAATGTGGGTGGGTGCATGTTTTGAAGTGATGGTAAACATTGTGACATATACTGTTTGTACTACATATTCTCATATGCACATTTTGACTTTTGTTGCCTTCGCTTTCACACAGCATTTCTAACATAGGCATTCCTATTTGCCAGTTGGAGTGGAAGGCTGCTGGTATGTGAATACTGCTCTCCAACATGTACCACCGCCACTGGACCTTCACTTTTCTTCACCCATGAAATGGCCCCCCAGGTGCTCAGGGGTGGTCTACAAGACCGTGCCATCTGTGTAAGCCATGGCAAGCTTACAAGCAAGCAAGAAGTGATGAGAACTTCCATGAGGAACAGCAACTCTGGGAAGTTAGTTCAGCTCAGTACAATCTACCCATTTTACTTTAAGTAACACCACCAAGCAGGTCTCATTCTTTTACAACTATGACTTCTTTTTTTCCTTCCAAGAGATGCTGGTAACTAATGACAAGCTTGCTCAAGCTATTTTTGCATTTCAAGTACATAGGTGCTAAAATATTTTAAGGGTTGAGTGGTAAGTGCCAGAGGAACCTCTATGGTTTATTTTGATGATTAGCCAACTTCTCTGCTAGAACTGAAACATTCTGAATTCACAGTGACTGTCCGTGAATCTGGACTTGGACAAGATTTGTGCAGGTTTCAAGGTCTAGTGCATAAACAAAGCCCCTACTACATATCCGATCTTGCCTTGCTGCAATACCATGCAATACCAATGTTAAGCAAAGCATTTGCATCACACACAGGAGGGCTGTAAGGGATTTACAGACAATGAAGCTATGTGCATCCTTTCCCTAGCATTACTGTGCCCACACCATCACACATGGATATTGCTGTCCACCACCACCCATGCTCCCAGAGAAAAAGCCAGAGAGCCTCTGATCCCATTGCAGCAGCTCCTCTACTTTCCCACAGCTAAGAAGGAAGGAAGGAGGGAGAAAAAAGATGATGTTTTTCCAGGCTGCAGCAAAGCCTCATTTCACAAAGACCACCTGGTTGCAGACAACTGTTAGACAAGACTCATGCAGGAGACATTAGCATGTGAAAGCAGTGTAAGGAAGCCACAGCCAGTGCAAAGAAGCTGCTCAAACCTACTGTGCTGGACACAGTGAAATAAATGCTGGTGAATGGTGCTTCTGCGAGGTAGTACCTTCATCACATCTGATTCAAGCGTTATCCAACAAATCGTCTTGCCAGGAACCTTCTTTGTATTGCAGGAAGCCATCTGTGTATGGTAACTAAAACAAAAACAGAATAGGATTCACTCTGACCCACTGACCAGAGGCACTTCCTCTGAGTGCACGCTCACACTGCCAGAAGTTGGCTCTCCCAGAAGACGAGGACAGCATTGCAAGCACAAGGCCCACAGCTACCCCAAACGGAGGCTCTCTTTTGCCCAGTGCTGTTCACAGGAGACCCAAAGACACCTTCCTTCTCAGACCATAACTTGCCCTTGGCAGTGACCATTGATTGCTGGGGGGGCAGTTCGTGGGACGATGGAGCACTTGAATGTGTTACCCACAGACTCGGTTTCTTCCTTTTTAACATATCTCCCGGCAGAAAGTACTGATTGTTTTCATTGATCTCTGCTGCTTCTAGCTTAATTTTTCTTTGTTTATCTCAAAGACCCTTTCTTTTGTCTCTGTCTTGACCAAAATCCATTTGGTGCTACATAATCATAGGTTTATGCTTCAGATAGATAGCGTCCTATTTTGTCCATCTTTCCTTTCCATTGTCCATACATTCTTTTTTCTCTGCAAACTTTGGCTTATCGTGCAACGGCAAATGGCTATCAGTTAACGCCAATATTTCTCCTTGAGAATTTTTCTGCCTTGCATCATCAAGGGTTTAAGTGGAAAGCCTTCAGCACAGTGCAAATTTCACTCCTGAGAATATCCATCTTTTGAGGTAGCTGATTTTAATTAAAGTATACTCTCTCTCCCTCTCTCTCTCTGGATTATACTTTAATTTCAGACTCTATCACAACAGTAGATACCTCTTAGATAAAATGTATTTTTGTCTCTTTTCATCCATGATTATCTGTAGTTCTTAAACACTTGGGGTCAGCAGCTAGTCCCTGGATGATGCAGTTCAGGGATAATTCTATTCAAAGGAATTAATTCAGAATAAAATTGGCTTTAAGTTCAAAATAAGGCGAAGCGTTCATAATATTTTGCCTTTATTACATGTGCGAGAGTGAAACTCAGAAATGGCAGTAATAACAGTTGTGATAATAAACAATAATCTCTGAAATCTATAGCACCTTTTGCCTGAGTATTTCAGACATAAATGCATTAAGTTGCTGACATATGAAGAAGTGTCATTATCCTAATTATACACAAGGGAAAAAGAAGGTGGCAGGAAGTTAAGAAAGCAGCTGAAAGTCACACAGCAAGAACTGAACCTACATCTCCTGATCTCCTGTTTCTAATCTTCTAAGCACAAGACAACTTTTCCCACGGGATATAAAATGGAGGGCTTCAGAGTTAATAGCTGTAAAAGCGTCAACAGTGTTCAAACACAAGTACATTTTTGGAGGCTGCCTCCATCATCCTGCCAAATTCCAGTTGATACTTTATTTGTATCGTATCATAAATTGTGTATGCGTCATTAATTTGCACAGTTAAAGCTGTTTCCGTGTTTCTCTCAGAAGGGATTGAAGTTTATTTTTGGGCAGAAAACGTCTCCTTACAGGTTCATAGCTTTAACCTTCCCATGGACTCTGGAGTGAAAATCTGACGTTTCTAAAAGCAAAGGCAGAACTTGTACTGATTTTGACAGAACTAGGATTTTGGCTACGTTTCCTGCGATCATGAGGACCCCACCTCACTGGTGTTTCTCTTTATAAAACTGATGTGTGTGGGTGTGCATATATACTTGCATGTATATATGTGTGGTAGAGGTACAAATGCATATACACCCTCAACAAATTATGGGATCCGTACAAGCTGGCAAGCTGGAGTTGTTCTGCTAATTATGTGCTGAGTAAGTTGAAGCAGATCACTGTATCAGTCATTTTAGATGTTTTTGTCCTGCCTTTGTCTGCTGGGGTATTTTGCTGTTGTTTTTTTTTTTTTTTTTTTTTTTAATGTCCACTCCAACCTATATAAAACACCTGTGTATCTCTGCTTGGTCATGTACTTCTGATCTAACCAGAACTAAAATAGACATATATATATATGTAGTACTAAAACATATCTTGGCAAAATGCTTTAAGTTGCCTATCTGCCAGCAGTTCATTAATTTCTGCTTCTTTGTTTTTTCCAAGTTAGAATAATTCCCATCTGACTTGACTCACTATCATCTAGTGCATAAAGGAAGAGATCCCTTTTCTAAGCAGAGACGGAATAGGAAACTTTTGTATTAATGAAGAACGTAGCCTGGAATTCTGGTATTTCTACCACAGGAACCTAAAATAACTTGAGGTCCTGCTATTTTAATTAACTCCATTGTGATGAGTCTGCCTCTTTTGTTCATGTATATTTTTCCAGCCTTTGTGTTTCTAGGCTGCCCGTAATACATACGTATTCCTATTCCTCTTCTTTCCTCTCACTGAGGCTGAAGATGCAATCACATCTTTGAACCATCTGTTTTTTAATTTATTATTTTCCCCCATTGCACTGATGGGTTTTCTCTTTTTTTTTTTTTCCGTCCGTCTAACAGTTTGGCTCCTGTTTATCTAAGATATGTTAACATTCTGTTCCTCTTCTGGGCACTCAGTCAGCCTATTGTATTTTTTGAAATTAAACACCAGGGATTTTTTAATATTATTTTCCTCATCAGCCCAGGGAATATCCTCTACCTTTACAGCTTCTCTTCCTCCTTTTGTTGTGCTGCTGCACGTTTTATGATTCCTACTAAATTTAGGATATTTTTTTCTGGCCTCTCCAGATCTTTCTCAAGATGAATGGAAGGAGCCTGCGGGGGAAAGTTCCCATACTCGGTGCATGACCTATTAATGTGAAGCCAAACACTGGCTGGCATT
Organism: Tinamus guttatus; assembly: GCF_059628265.1. Taxonomy (NCBI): domain Eukaryota; kingdom Metazoa; phylum Chordata; class Aves; order Tinamiformes; family Tinamidae; genus Tinamus; species Tinamus guttatus. Next base: position 9,408,697 of record NW_028288821.1, read on the forward strand.
CCCTGATGGAGGAATTGCCACCACCTGAGCCCTTCACGTGTCCCCACATGGGCAGAATGCAAGGTGGCCGGAGCCCACACAAGCACCGCTGTGTTCCTGGCCCACCACTGTGACCCAATTCTGCTCCTCACCTTTGAGCTTGGAGAATTCCTTCTGGAAACTGCTTCCATCACCCCGAATTACGGAGTGAAGCCCCCCCGTGTTGCATCCGTGCCCACAGCAGCCACAACCTGACTGCACTCAGCCATGCTGAGCACGTGAAGAGCGGCTCGATCCCCAAAATAGCAAGGAAGCTTCAGGTAATCACCGTATCGAGCATAATGTGGATTTATATTTGTTACTTTACTTTTCTACAGCATATCCCAAGAGTGTTCACAGACACTCCATTCTTTAATAAGCAGAAAGTGCTTTGAGATTTTTCTAATGAAAATGATATAGGAGCACAAAGTATTATTATTAAAACCTCTCACTTTTTCTCCAGGAACTGCTAAAATACATTTACAGTTTATATCCTTTCTGGTGAGCATTAAACTTTCTAATTTAAAATAATAAAGCCTGGTTTGCTCTTTTTCTTTCTCTTCTATTTCAAAAATATGAAAAACTGTCAGTTTTTAAACTCTTCTTATTTTGCTGAGTGATTTTTGGATTTCAATAAAAGTAACATTTTGGTTACAACACTTCGTGAGATAAGCAAAGAGATTTTTTTTTTACAGCACAATTATGGAAATTTCAAAGAACCTTATAAATATCCCGCTATTTGCATATATGAGATAAGCATATTTTAGTAATGGTTATGACAAGCCAGCAAGGAAATTGTGTGGGACAGCTCTGCGGCAAAGGCGTGCACACATGCACATGGAGAGGGTCTGCGCCTCTTTTTCCAGAGAAGCTCGTGCTCACATGGGCTCGAGGATCTCCGTGAATATACGGGGCTGCCTAGGGAAAGGGAACAGCTCCATGGCAAGACTCGGTTTCCCCACTCGCAGGTAGAAGGTTAGTAGCAGTTTTCTCATGCAACAAGGCATTTTGCTGGGTGCAGAGGGTGTGCACTGGATATACAGCTTTCTATTTTGCTTCCAAGTAACAGAGTGCAGATTGGTGGCTGCAAAAGGGCCTGGCTCTGCCCTATCTCAGCTGGCCAGGCTTGGTGGCCAGGTGCCACCAGGACACCCAGGGCTGCCACGGGCTTCAATGCAGGCCCCAACTCCACTCAAAATGCAGCAGAAACACAAAATTTTGGGTGGGCTTTCTGCACTGAAATGCTTTGTGGGCTCTTTTATTCTTATGCTCTGTCTTTGTATTTTTACATTACAAATTGCTCTTCTGGTCATGCTTGAGAGCCGCTAGGAAGCACACAGAAATAGTGTGGCAATTTCCTCAGTCCTTTGTTGAGAAGGAAGAGTCATTTTATTCACATAAGAAAATATGCACTGGCATGAAAAAAGCTGTCAAACAAAAAGACAATTTAACTTAAAAAAAAAAAAAGGCACCAAACAAAAAATCTGCCTCTTGTTTCCTTTAGCACTTGAGGTTTCCTTTCTCTGGGTCTCCCAGTCATCTGCTTGGCCCTCTAAAAAATCCTCAAGAAGTGAAAAATGACAACCACCGGCTTTCTAAAACTCATCTCAGATTCTCAGTGCCTTGCTTTCAGTGGAGCTCTACTCCAGGTTGATTCCTGGAAGTGAGGATATTCACAGGATATGTCCTGAGCAATAACATGCCTTTGAGGATATCAGGAGCTAGAAATAAGCAAACAGACCAAACAGGAGCCTGACAACTGACACTATTTTAACAGTGAACCCTCCTGCCCGTAACCAAGAAAAAAAGAGGAGAAGAGAGGGAGAAGAGAGGGAGAGGAGAGGGAGAGGAGAGGAGATCCACCCCTCCCTGCAAAAAACACCAAACAGACCTTTTCCTCTTTAGCTTTTAAAACAGACCTTTTTCCTATAAACTCTTCCTACCTAGGGAAGACCTGAGAGGTCCAAATCCACCTTTTTTTTCCCCTTGCTGAGGCACATGAGCAGATAACCTCTAACAGGACCCAACCTCCCCTAGCTTGCAGCACGGTGGGGGACTCAAAGGGATGCCTGGAGGGCGCCAACAGATTTCCTCTGGCCACTGGGGCCTAAAAATGCTTCTTTCCATAGGGACGGATGAGACTTGATGATGCAGGCCTGGCAGGCTCCCAGAAGCCCATCAGCACAGCCTCTGGGCACGAGATGAGCACGGCTGTGATGAGGCCGAAGGCAGCAATGGGGACTGCATGTTGACCAAAGCACAGGTGCTTCCATTTAATTTCATCCTGAGTTCTCACACCAACCTGCATCCTCAGTGATGGACACAGGAAAAATTACAAGCAACCACTGCCTCCCAAGCAGTTGATATTCACAAGGGTAAAAAAAAAAAAAAAAGAGCGGGGCAGTTTTGTCTCGTCAGTTAATGATCCTTGACTCTCCCGCTTTGTGTGTTTGGTAGCAGGCACGGAGAGGTCACGCATGAGACTGTGGAAGTGTGAGGTGCCTTTATTAACTATATCAATGGGGTTTATTAAATGGAACGTGCGTTATGGGGTAGTGCAAGCCGCTGCCGGGCAGCCTCGGGGTCACGCAGGCCTCCCGCCTTCGTGTCACCAGCGGCTGGATTAATACCACGAGCTCGCAGCGGGCGCTTGATTAGAAGGCCGGGTCCCAGGTGGCTTTACCTTTGCCCTCTGCTAGGCCTTTGTTTGCAACACGAACAACAAGCTTTTCAGCTCAGCACCGAGGCGCCGCGTTCAGAGCCGACATGCATCACTTGGGTCTTTTACCACCTCTAGCAGACGGGTTTTAAGCATTCCCATCCTGCAGGAAGAGGGAGCAGAGGTGGAATCATTATCTTCTATTGTCAGATTGATTGTTTGGGCACTGGAAGAGTCTTCTTTTTTGAAGATTTCTGCCTTTTTTTATTTTTAATCTTTCCCCCCGTTTCTTCTCACTTTCAACCTGCACCAGGAGGGCAGAACAGAAAAGGCTGCTGCCAGACTTTTTTAGCTTGCTTTTTCTCAGGGGATTCTAGTTCACGGCAGGAGAAACTAGTCTCTGACAGGAAAAAGTAATGAGTTAGAGACCCTCCACCATAATGAGGCAGTTTCCCTGTATGGGGGGCACTGGATCACTTGCACAGGAAAAAGGGTAGAAGGCCACAGGGTAGAGGGTCAAAGAGAGAGAAAGCAAAGAGAAGCTCGAGCTGTGCTGACAGATGAGGGTGTACGGAGCGTAATTTGGGGAAAGGTAGATGGGAAGAAGAGTTTTGGTGTGATGATAATCACAGCATGATTAGAGGTGTCAAGAACAACACAGTGTGGGGAAGTCCACAGCACTCATTAGCTGCCCGCTGGCCTCCCAGGAAAGAGGCAAGGCTCTTGTTAAGCCAGACCAAAATAAAGTGGCTGAGACTCTGCAAAATGGAGGGGAGAGCAAAGGAAACCAAATGCGGGGACCCTGAACTGTCAGGTGAGGATGCGTTCTCTATCAGCCACAGCAAGGAACCAGGGATAAGAATTTTTCTCTCTCTGTCTGCACTCTTGATGTCCTAGGTGGGAACTTTGAAACCTTGGGAATTTAAGCCACAACAGGCCAGAGAGTGCAGTCTATGGGCCACGCTGCTATTCAGGATCTGGAATATTGAGGCTTTACCATACTGACCCCCACACTGACTGCAGGAAACGCTCTCCTCAAGCGAGAGCACATAAAGCAGCAAGGAGGCGGATGCACACATCCCAGGCAGCCTTCTGGAGGGACCTGCACACCAAGAGGTTTACTGGGCCCACCTATTTCACCCCAGGAACTTGGGCTAGGCCTGCTGCAGCTGCATCAAACTTCCTGCGCCTCTGTGCCCTGCTCCCACCTAGTTCTCTCTAAAAGCTTAGCTGGAGGACGACTCACTTCAGTGAACAGCAGAATAAAATCCTGCATACCATTAAATGTGCCTCACAGTGCTCTTAGCTAGACAGAGCAGAGAGGTTGAGTAGATTCTGAATTATTTCCACACTCTGTTTAGCAGAAGTCTGGCCTTCAATACCTGCTATTGCTCCTGAACATTTTACCTCTTGTTTTACTAATTCAACCTTTTGTCTGCTCATACTTCCTCCTGAATTGCAGCCAAATCTTGTCTGTTGACACACTTGTTTTCCAGAATTCCCCAAATTTGTGTGTGATGCACATATGATATTACATGTTTCCCCACATTCAGGTGATGTACGTATGGCAGACCCCAAGAACTTATAAAACAGGTGAGAAACTCATGTGAATGATATTTTCTCAGAAAATGTATTAAAAAAAAAAAAAAAAACTTTTACCAGCATTTCTCTGCTAGAGGGCTGTAGAAAAATGCATTTGCCAGATCTATGACTGAAAATCACTTAGCTTCTGGTACTACTGCAGCCATAATTTCTGACCTTTTAGCAAGAAGAGGTGATGTTTGTGGAGTTACAGCATTTAATGCTCTGAAATCCACCATCAGATGCATCTTTCTATCTGTCTTTAATACCAGCCACACAGGGGAATTACACACACTGGGTCATTGCACTGGCACTCCTTGATCCACCGGGCTATTAATAGTGGACAACAATCCTTGGATAGATGCATCGTTCCTGCGCTCTTGGATCAAGACCTGTTATTAAAAGAAAGACATTAATCTTTCCGTACGCTAACTCATCCCAAGCTTGTACTTGCAGAAAGGTAAGTCGCCCTCATGCCAAGGTATTCCAACTGTTTCAGGATCCCTCTTGGATGAACGGCATGTACACCATTGCACAGGCAAAATAAGTCCTTTGCTTTCAGTATTACCTCCCCAAAAACACAAACCAACAACAACAAAAAAGCAACCAACCAACCAACAAATACTCCACTTAATTAAGGAACGGACTGCTGCAAAGTCCATTTTTTTTTCTCTCTGATTATGATACTAAGTACAATAAAACCCAAACGCACTCCAGTGAGCAGTTTGCACTGGGACTGGGGGAGCTGGGAGGATACAGCCGAGCCGATATCCTCCCCCACTGTGCACCTTTGCCTGTAAAGTGGGCCTCAAAGGTACTCACCTTCCTGCAAAATAGAAATTTCAGTAGTAACTGAGGTAACAGAACCTAGCAGAATTTTGGGCCTTCCATATTTATTTGCATCTTCTACTGTAAGATTTGCACTGCTTAACACCCCTAGAGCTCAGTTCTGCCAATTTATGTATTGAGCCACTGGGGATTTTGTATTCTACCTCACGAGACCTTTCCTCAGACTTTCCAGTTCCTTCTAAACTGTTTGACTTCTGTTCCTTCTGTTTGACTTCTGCTTCAAATGCCATTTCCAAGTGTCTCTCCAGCCACAAACTCCTTTCTTTTCCCAAAGGCAAATTCCCCAATACTCTAGAATTGCAAGGATCTCTCTCAGCCTCCAGGGCTTTGGGTTTGTCTTCCCTCCTAACCTTGATTAGTGAAAGTGGTTATTAATTGTACTGACTGACTTTTGGACTGACTGGGTTTATTTCTAGTTCCTTTTCTTTCCACAGAATCCTTCCAGCCCTTCCCACATGTCCTTGCAAACCCACTCAGTTTGTTAGCAGAGTTTACAGGTCCCACAACCATGAAAAACCTCCAGCATTGCAATTCTCAACCCCAGCTCATTACGAGGAGGATCTCAGTCTCTTTCAGCAGCTATCAGCAGCTCAGCAGCCATCCTCAATAGCTGTTTTCTAGCACTACATGACTCCAGTCCCTCAACTTTTGTTTTTCCTTCCAAATAAAGCAGCTTAGACTTCAATCCAGTTCCAAAACCAGTGTAGTCAGTTAAAGGTCCCCATTTCTTACAGTGGTATCCACCTCTATTTCAATAGCATTCTTTCAGTGGTCTCTTAAGTTGGTCTCTGACTCCCTATTTTAAGAGTATTCTTTACGACTACAGGTTTCACCTTGCCTGTATGCTTGTAGCTCATTATGCAAAGGAGCATATTCCCAGAATATGGCCTGGGTGGACTTGGATCATCCTTGTTGTATCTGTCCCATCATCAGGGCCACAAGGTCTTCTCCCACAGTTTGTACCGCAGTCATTAAATTAATTTTAGCTGACAACTTCTGTTTATGTTTCTCACTCACCCACTTGCTGGAGTCCCGGAATTCAAATGTTTTTCTTCACCCTGTGTGACAATAATAGGATTTTTGTTCCTGCTCTGCTCAGTTTCTCACAGTCTCGCTCTCATAAACCTCACTGCTGGGTTACTACCAACCTGCTACAAATAAAACGCAGCCTGATTATGCTTGTAGACCCCTCCCAGAGCACAGCAGAATAAACGTGACTTGGTTAGTATTTCCTTCACTAAACACAAATTGGAAAAGCAGGAAACTGCTGGCACTTCCCTTACATCCATACTGTATGCCAAAACTGCAGGGAAGGTCCACTCTGAGGGTGACCTGTCCTTGTTCACATGCCTGGATGGTAGGTGGCATCTTCTGGCTGCTGGTGGGGATTGTGGTGCCCACATGCTTTTACATCTTCATGTTATTCTTTATATCACCCAGTTTCCAGGGGAGGAAAAAGAAAAAAACAGCTCTTGATCTGCTAGTCCAAACCATCTTTTTTTTTTTTCCTCCTAGAGTTAGCCTTTCAAATATAGCAGTGGGTAGGTGACTGTATCGTGTCAAACTAAAAGAGCATTCTGGGAGACAGTCCTTAGCTTGCAACGGTTTTGCAACCTACTTGCATTAGCTCTTCTAAGTTATTGTGGGCAGCAAAAGAAAGAATGAATGTCTGGCCAAGTGCTCGTGATTAGCAGTGTGGTAGTCAATGTAATTCTCATCATCCTCCCCATGAACGACTCTCCTCACGTGGCCTCAGCAGCCCTTCATGGGTCATCCAAGCTGCCCAGAAGCAGCAGCAAGGCTCTGTCAGCATGCGGAGGGTGCAGAAAGCCACCCTTCCTCCCTTCCACGGGGGAAGCCACCCTTCCTCCCCTCCCTGGCATAGCCCAAGAGCTGCGCTCCCCTCCCTGCTCCTCAGACAGGGTCCGGTGGCTGAAGGGACCATGCAGAAATGCAGCTGGGCAGGAGGGATTGGCTGCCATATGGTTCCCAGAGCCTTGCAGGACCCGAAGGCACCGGCTCCTCTGCTGCCTTGTGTTTGAGAGCTGGGAGCTGCCCTCGTACGCTGGGACTGCGGTGCTGCCTGCGCAGTGAAGGACTCTGATTTGTGGTGCTATAAAAGCTGCAAAATTTCATCATTGCCTTTTATGTATAATTGAAAACACAGTAATTGACTGCAACGTCAACTAAAGCAAGCAGGCAGCACACTTAGAAATTTACACACACGTGTGTGCGTGCACACGCACAGCTTCCTACCAGCAGCCAGGCAGTGCTGCGTGACTTAATAGAAGGCTTAAAATAAATCAGAGTTATTTCCAGATTTGAGAAGAAAGAAAATCTGGGAGGATGCTTCAGTCTGAGCACAAGGGACACAGAAAGAGCAGTCTCTGCCAGTCAGTACCACATCTTCTTTCTCCTGGTCCTCTGCTCTCTCTCTTCTCGGGCCTTAGAAGCTACCTTTAACCTTTTTATCTGTCTGATATGCACGAACATATGACATTATAATGCCACTGTGTCCACACTGGTGAACAAGTTACGTGTCTTCCAGACTTTCCTAGGTCATTTTCTTGACAGAGGTCTCAGCCAAATTGTCTAAACTGATACGACTGCCATTGGAACTTAGTTTTGGCAGCTTAAAATACCCAACTATAGCCACAGTACCCAAAATATCCAGATCACAAATGCTGTTCTGCCTTGTATCAACGGAGCAAGCCATAAGCCTCCAGAGCCTTCAGTCTTTCATCTGTGGCCATGTCACCTGCCAGAGTTCACAGCTGAGGATCAAGACTGAGTGTCCCAAATACATCCCACCATCTGATGGAACCCATATTCCCAACTCTCCTTGATGGAGGAGAGGGGGGCATTTCAGAGCAAGACCAAAAGCTTTTTCTCCTCTCCGGTGATGGGAGACCATGGAAGCCAATTCACGGGTTTAAGCAAAAAGAATAAATCCCTGTGATTTAAACGTCCAAGTCAAAACACGTGAGGATATCGTAAGCTTTCCTTGATGCTTTCAAAGAGGGAAAAGGCCTGGAAACATGCTGCTGTTAGTAGCTGCAACAGCGTATGTGTCAGGGAGACAAGAAGGATGAGGGAAGTAAAACAAACCACTTCAGCTATTTAAATAGAAAGAATTTTTCATTTTTGACTTCCCAAGTGTGCGACACAGTTACCACGTGTGCTTCAACCCAAACAATAAAAAGTGACCAGATTACTCCAGTCTCACTTTAGACAGTTTCACTTTCCGCTTCTTCTGCACAAACAACACGCCGCAATTTGGAGATTGCAAAGGCTGCAGGGAAATATTGATTTCCTCACAATAACGCTAAAACAGTTCGACCCAACATTTTCTGAAGGCTTTTACAAAACATACATTTTGAGGGACAAGTTTGACTTGACAGACTTCTGAAGTCTGAACTGCCGTTCTTGCAGTTCTTGTAGAACTGTTATTTACTACTTTTTACTTGAAGAAAGAAAGTTGTTGATGCTAGAAATTTCTTTTACTCAGGTAAAGAGCTTTAAAGTTTTAAATTATCTGGTTATGTAAGAAGCGGCACTGTAATGTGAGAAAAATTCTAATTAGTCAGCTAATTAAAAAAGCCTTAATTATAATATAGAATAATTAATTTTTTTTGATACTTACAATTCAGACACTCCCTTGTATACCTCAGGGGTCCAGATGTGTTACCAAGCATAACAATGGGAACTGCTCCTTAGAAAAGCTGGCTTTCCTCAGCTTGGCAATGCTTCGGTATATGAAAATACAGACTGAAGGCCAATAGCATCGCCAGAGATTCCTGAGCCATCAGAACTCCAATGTGGAAGGTCATATGCCATTTTTGCTATCAAAAGCATTCCAAAAAAAGACACCAAAGTCTTCTACGCACACGGCAGCTCATCTCATCTTGCCATCCCAGCCCCCCTACCGAGTGCCACTGGATTAGGAACTCTAGAGCCAGCCTTTCTTTAAACCCCTCTGTCCCAGGCGCTCAGCGCAGACTTCAGTCCATTACTGCCCTGTGGAAGTGCTCCTTGTCATCCAGCCACCGACCTCCACGAGCAGGGCTGCTTCTCTACAACCCTCGAGCAGCTTTAATACATCTTCTTGCCAGGGCTCCACTCCTGTGGACGCTGTGGTTCACAGCTCACCCCTGCGGAGACAAGTAGCTGTGACAGACACGCAAGGTCAGGAAACGCCAAGGCAGGAAAGAGGCTTCTGCTCCGCTCACAGCTCTTGCAGTGATCTGTTCCCTCATTTTATGCCATTTGCCTCAACTCCACAGCTCAAATCATATTCATTCATGGAAGGAGACTGTAGCTCCTGTCCTCTCCAGCCTTTTTAGCCCAGTGCACTGGGTGACGGTTGCTATCGCCAGCTGCTTTGACACTCAGGGCTTAGCTGCTCCTCTGAGCTGCCTGGGAAAACAGTTCAGGTGCAAGAGATGGGATTCATTATACCCTGGCCTGACTGGCAATTAAAGGAAGAGAAGCTACCCTGCAGACAGCTGGGAAATATTAAGTGCACACAGATATTACATAGCTCAAGGGTAAGGAGTGGGGAATGGCCCTCCACAGGCCCTGGGTTGGCCAACAACAAAGTTGTTTCCGAAGACATTTGTGTTTTTCAAGGGTAGCTGATAAAATGGTGAAAGCCTCCCTACAACTACTCTGTGAGATCAGCGTTAGCCAACGCATGGCTAGTGCTCGTACGTTCTCACTCGCAAACGCTCTTGCTTTCCAGATGCAAGTATGAGTGTGAAACATCCACTGGGAAGTGTGGCATGCTCAGGGAGAGCCAACAGATACAGGAAATTCAGGGCTGTGCTGACATCTTCCAGAAAGGGTTTGGGGGTGATAAAATTCTTCAAGTCCTTGAAGCACCTAAGTACCTCATTTTGGCCCCAGCCTTTGTCACACTCAAACATCACCTCTATTTCTCTCTGTTTCTTACAGCATCTCATGTCACAGGATGCTTCCCCACCACTATGTGCTCTTGGAGGTTTCCAGAGGCCGGGGCAGTGCAGGAACCCAGCGCACAGCCGTGACAGGCACTCAGGGACACCACTAACTAAAATGACTCATAAAGAACAATGTGTTTGCCCCATTTCTGCTCCCAGTGGAACACTAATTCCCAGTGAAAGCAATTGCAGTATCTTATTTCTTGCTCCAGGCTCTAAATCTCCTCACCACCCATTCATGTGTCATAGATAAGAGTTGCATTTACATCCCGTCAGTCACACCCTGCTGCACAAGAAGGTGAAGCCACTTTACACAGGCTAGTTAGCAATGCAAGTCTCTTTCCCAGAACAGTAAACTTCTTTCTGACATCTTTGATGGCAAAATAGGAAAAGAAAAATTCAATTACATTTCAAACCCTAATAAAATTCCCTTATCTCTCCCCTTTTTCTATATTTAAAATATACCTGCGTTTGCTACTTTTACTGGATCTGCTCCCCCTTAAAATTCAGTAAACCATACATACATCCTCACTCATCTCATTCTCTGTGAAGAATTAGAGAGAATTAATAAGCTAGGTTATTTGAATAAAAATCTTTCTATTTCATGGCCTGATTTTGCTTCCATAAACTTTGCATTTACAACAACTTCATAAATTACCAATATATGCTGAAAATGAATACTCCTTGTCTCTCCTCCTAAGCCTGCAGACTTAGCAAACAGATCTCTCAAAATCACAGGAAAAGGAAAGGATATTTTCTTTTCGACTCATTCAACTGGAAATACAATTTTGAGAAAAGCAAAGCAGTGTTTCCCTTTCACTGTTTCCATTTCGTTTGGGCTGATAAATGCCTCTGGGACATAGCATTTCTAGTTTCACCTCTTCCCAGTTGTCTGTCTGTCTCTCTCTCGTTTTTTTTTTTTCCTTCTCTCTTCCTCCCCTTCCAACTGGCCTAAAAATAAGCGGCCGTCTGGCAGCTGCAGAGCACTGGCTGTCATGGGGAGCGTTGGTATATGACCTTCTCTCTGTAGGAGAGGAGGATTGGCTTCCTTTAGACAGCTGTTGAGCAAGTTGAGAAGCAGTTTGCCTATCTTGGCTGATGACATTAACCAAAGGATGTTCCAGAGACGTCAGTGAATAGGTATACAGCCAAATGTGAATGAGGGGACTTCATTACGAACAGTCCCGTCCAATAAAAGTATCCTCAGACTTTAAAAGAGAAGAAAGCCACTGTGAATTGATGTCCTTCTTTGTGCTTCTGCTGGCAGCAGGGCACAGAATTAGTGTGAAAATGGAGCAAAAATTAATCTTTGCCTCATAATCCATTATTTAAAAGGGAACACTCACTCACTATAATTTTCAAGTTACTGCCACAGCAAAGTCATTGTGAAATCTGTACGTTTGCCATGCGGGAAAAATAGCAACGTAAGAATAGGTCTTGAGATTTGCCAGAGTGCCAGGATCTTAATCTGCTTATGCACGTGCCATTTACAATTTTGTATCCTAGTTAGAGCCTCCCCAAGGTCACTCCAAACATCCCGAAGTTTTTTTACTATTTGTCTCTGATTCCTAAGCACTAACATGGAAAGCCTGGCTCATGAGGCCATCCCCGTTCCCCTTGCTGGTTGCACCAGGAGCAGTGCCCTGGGCACCCATCCCTAGAGCAAATGCAAAGACTTTGCTCCTCCTAGGCAGGCCGGGAAGCCCAGGCAAGAGCAGGGCCATGCCATATCTCTGTCACCAAAGTATAGGACTGCAGACGCTGCTCACACCCATGAGGAAGCGGGGGACAAGCTGGGACCATGCACACGAGCTTCAGAAATACTCAGCTCTTGAGTTGGATCTGCAACCCAAATCCTGTTGGATACAAACCCTGTTGGAACCCAAATCTGTGACTCAGGAGCTCCACACGCCTTTGCTTGGGAGGCCCTCATGGAGGAAGGCCACAGGCACAGAGGTTGTTTAGTCAGGGCTTAACTTCAGCACAGCTCTTATTTAACAATAATTTCTTAGTCAATATCATGCTTAAAATGAGCAGAGTTGCAAAAGAGACAGACTACACAGCTGTATTTCATTTGCCATATGCCTGCCTGCTGTCCTCCAGCTTTCCACATGATTTTAGAAAACAAGAATAAGGTTGAAAAGATAAATCAAAAGGAGAAATAATCTCGTGGCTAAGGGAACCAATCCCAGATCTTTATGAAGGCTTTGACCAAGGTCATTGAATCTTTCTGTATCTATATTCCCTTCCCAAAGAAAGGAAGCAAAACACATTTCTTCCTACGTACTTACATTACGATGTTGTTTGTTTTCCTACCAGCTGCCTTGCAAACTGGGATGCCAATCTCTGTTGGGGTCTATAAGATTTAGTGTAATGCAATAACGCTACTAACAAGGAAATACATACATTAGTGAGCATGACACACAGAGAAATCTAGCTCCTGCTATGATACAAGAAAGAAATAGCAGTGAAATTTGGATTTCATTTTTGTAATTTCTTTTTAAGAAAAAAAAAAGGATGGTAGAACATAAAGCAGCAATAGAAAGAATGGAGATTAACGGCAGTATACAGGCAATTTAAAAGAAATAAATAATAAAAACATCTAAATTTGTTTCCTTTGGTCTCAAACAAATCCAGGACAAAATAAAGACTCCAAAAAGCCAAGAGCTGCCTAAAAAAAAGATATTATGGAAGGGAAAGGCTGATGAATACTTCAAGAACGTGTTAACTTTTGAACAGCTTGAAAATTCAAATCGGAATAAAAATATTCCTTCAATTAAAAATTATTAAAATTAGCTCAAAGTATTTTTTTTTTGGTGTGCTCACTTGAAGAATTTAATAGGATCTAGTACTCAGCAAAGCTTTGAAGCAAAAATAACGTCTCAGGAGCTCATTACGCATTAAATCCTATCAAAAAGCAGGATCCCACTATGAAATTAACACAATTTGCACATCATTATTGCAGGCTACGCCTTTCCCCCTACCACTTTGGTCATTTGTAAGTTGAATCTGGCATGCTGGTTAAGACCACCACCACCAAAAAGCCCTTGCAGAAAAATGGGTGTTGAACCTTGAAACAGCCTGGGCTGTGAGGAGCGTGGTACAACAGTCCCTTAGAACAATATTCACAGGAGAAGCTGTCAGGACAGCTGAGAAATTAAAAAGCCAAGTGAACCAAGGGATGTGGATCAAAATGTTTTTGGGAACATTTTAAGCAGTAGGCAAAAATGAGCCTTATGCCTGCTAGGTTTCTGTAAATGAAGTGCATTGGCTTTCAGTTTTTAGCTGAGTCTTGACATGGCTGAATTAATTGGTTATTTCACAGGACATGCTCACTCACGAGTATTCATGAAATATGAATCATTGGACAAAGTCTCCTTTTAATGAAATGCTGGTTCTTGTTTCCTCTTGCCTGAATTGGAGGAAGAGGAAAAAAAGGACAATCAATACAGTCTGAAATAGCTATTGCTCATTAAAATTCTATGCTGTCAATACAGTATGTGTCTATCACTTCGAAGACTACTGAAGTGTTGGTGGTAATGGCACTTTACTACTGTATTTGTTAAAGTACTTGTGGTGTCTGCTAAAACTTAGCAGGTGTTGTCTGCTTTCAGTGCTTCTGGGGGCCAAAAGAAGGTGCCAATCCAGAGAGGATCATCACACGCCTTAACTGTCCTGTGTTAATGTGAAAACCAAGGTATGCGGAGTTAGGGGGGATCCATCTCCACAGAGCCCAGCTGTTATTTTTAACACAGTATGTGGAATATTAAACTGTTTATCTTGTTATTGAAGCCATAAGAAGGCTCTTTCATGTCATCATTTCTATTTTATTTTGTTTAGAGTCCTTCATTAACTTTTCATATGAAAGATCTGTAATTTACATCTTCAAAGAACTTTCAAAATGTAAGTTTTAGGGACGACAAGTGCTGTATGTGTGCAGTTCTATTCTGATAGCAAAGTCAAATCACAAAAATACCATCACGAATGTTTCTTCCTTTTCTTTTTTATTTATGAGCCAAACACGGGGATTTCTCTGGGGGAAAAAAGGAATTATTCTGACTAGATACTAATCAGCACAAACAGAAGGCTAACACAGTGCTGCCTCTGAAAGGCTAAGGGAGGCTTTATGATCTGTAGTCCAGAGCAAAAAGCCCTGAATTAATTAGAGGCACTTTGAGACCAGAAGTGTCCTGCAAACATGCATTGGTTTTGTTTAGCAATCCCAATTCTGAGCAATCAACAAACAAATCCCTTCCCTCAAACCTGTGTGGATTTGCATTCTTTCCTGTTAGGTCAGGGAGTACGGCCTGATTTGGGGCAACTGGGAGTGGAGAAAAAAAATGGTCACTGATGGTTAAGTTTCATCGATCTATTACCATGTTCGGTTTTATGAAAATACATCTTGGAAGACCATTTTACTTGGACATTTCAGCAGGAGCTCATGAGAGTTTCAGAAGCTCTTTGCCAGATGCTTGCCCCATAGAAATCAGCAGCAAGGACCTACCCACCTCAAGAGGTTATGGCTTTTGACAATAATAACCCCTCTCTGGTCAAGATCCATGATATGAAGCTGTCAATAAATCCCTGAGCCTGCTGAAGCATTCAGTCCCACATTGTGAAGGTAAAGCATCAAAAAAACCCTTGCCGTAAATGAATTAGATTGTGTACGTTTGACTTTACAAACATTCAGAAAGGGGTGAGAAATTTTAGCACTTACTCAAGGGGGAGGGAGAGACTCCATCAAGTTCCTTAGAATTAATTTACACCATTTAGTTAAAAAAGTGAAACTGTAAATGGCAATTTACAAAATGGCAAAAGCAGAAACATTTCTTTCAGTACAGAAATACTGAATATAAATCCAGACAGATCATAAGTCGGTACTAGCTGGATAAATCAGGAAAATTAGGGACACTCTGGGAAGAGGGGATCACTAGCATTGACTGAAGCAGCCCAGGAATCGGGTTGTCTAGATACGTACTCTGCTATCTCAAGGTGCATTTCTTCATGGTGCCACAGAGCTAAACGACCAGCACTGCAGCCTCTGGGCATCCCCTCACTGCATCTCTCTGCTCAGTGTGGACTGCTGTGTCCATCAGGCTCCCCTGGCATCTCCCATGGGTGTCCACGCTCTTGTGGAATCAGGTCCCTTGTTCCTCTGCTGCCTGATCATCCTTCCTTGTCAAGATGGGATGGTACCAGTGGGAAAGGTAGGGCTGTGCAACGCTTACAAGACTTGGGGACTGTAACCAACCCATGCTAATATTCATATGGCGCTAAATTTCTCTTCAAATTCTGCCACCCAGACTTAAAAGAGCAAACTGCTCAGAGCAGAGACTATCATTCACTGTGCTTTCACTCATCAAGGCACATGCCTAATGCCTTATCTTTAATGAAAGCCTCCACATGTTCCTGTACTATAAATAATAATTTAAATATTGTATGTCTGAGCCGCAGTAGCTGAGGTTGAAGTGATCATTTTGGAAAGATGGAACAGCTCTCATCTAAAAATATGTATCTGAAAAACTATTCTGGAAGAAGCGAGACTTATGAATTGAAAAATGAGTTGAAGCTGGGATGGAGACTGTGATGAGAAGAAAAATTCAGCGCTCAGAAACCAAGGAAACTAAAGAAAAGCAACCATTACAAGATTTTTATTGTTTAAAACTAAGAATTTAAGTGGCAGCAATATAATGAATGAGAAATTGGCATTCTAAAAATGCTGACCTAGATGAGTTTTTGAATCCAAAAACCATCATTAAGACTTTCCACTTAACTAAAATAAGCAGGAGAAATTGAAATGTTTTTTATGGAAATGTAACTCTGGAGGAGATTAGAGAAGAGAAGCATGACAGAAACCCAGAAGAGGAGGAGCACCTTGCCTTATGAATCAGGAGACTTCAGAGGAAGCATATCTCAGCCAGCCAAGGAGCTTTGATTCTAACAGATAGGAGGCACTGATATAATTACTCCCTTTCCAGCTTCTTCCATACGAGGAATGCGGTCAGACACTAACGTGCAGAATGCAGGAGCCCATTTCTCCATGTGCTCACACAGGTTTTATAATGAGACTCCTAGGCTGTTGCTGTTGGTGGCCAGGCACTGTATAAACAGTTTTGTGAATGAGGGCTTGGGGTTATAGAGAATTATATATTTTTCATAAAGAAACACATTTTTTAAGTTTTTTTTTTTGAAGGAGGCAAAAAATGGAACATTTTACATGTTTTTCTGAAATTGAACAACATTAATTTGACAAAAATAGCCCTGCTGCATTTCCTTTTATAACCCAGTAAAGTTTTAGCAAATTTCATATTTTTTCACACTCCACGTAAGAAGCAGAAAACATTTCTCTTTTCCCTTTGAATTTTATCACTTCAATAATACAAAAAAACTCTATTTCTAAGCATGACCTACCAAAGGCCTTGCAATTTTTTTAAAGCACAGACCAAATTAATTGCTTTTATTAATGAGTATGATAAAACCAAAATTTTACTTCCTGCTTAAGGAAACCTATTTCTCTCAGAGTTTTTAAGATGTAAACATATGAAGGCTCTGAGGCGAACACACCCCTTGATACTAGCACTGCAGACAGTGAAACTAAAGGGAGAGAGGATGGAGACAAAAGACTTACATATTAAAAGGGAAAGAAGACAAGAACATGCTGCAGGCCAGAGCACATCTAGCAACAGAATCCAGTTCTGCATTCGTAACTAATGAACAACCTTCTCTTTCAGTAGCAAAACAACCTCCCCATAATCTAACTTGCAAACAGCTACACAGATGGAGAAGATATTCACAGCACAGGGTGTCCTTTGACAGGGATTCACTGAAAGCACACAGAAACCAGTGAGGCGCTAGAATAGGCTTTGCTTTAGTCTTAAATACTCACAGAACACATCAAAATGTGTTAAAATGTGGATTAAATTTTTTTAAACATCTGTGTGGTGGCAAACAAGAACTGCAGAAGACCATTTTATCATTGCAGGAATCCTACACTAGCAAATGGAGGTAACAAGAGAGCAGATAATGGAGAACTTGAACAGCTGAAGCTGAACGGAGGGGATAGGAAATTAATTACTGCATTGACATGAAGGTCCAGAGTGCTGGGAGCTCATGGAAAGGGTTAAAAGTCTGCATTTACTCCAGGACTGCAGTTCAAGGAGGGAGACATTAATGTTGACAGAATGCAAGGTGGAGATGGGAAAGCAGGCTGATTGATAGGAAAGAATCAAGCTGGTGAAAGTGAATAATAGAGGAACAGACAGTAATTGTTGAAGGAGATTTGATAAACCGCTTTAGAGCAAGAAAAAGAGCAACGAAGTCAAATATTTTGCTGCCACAAAAGCCAAAAGTCAGAAAAGGGTGAAAAAGGGGTGTGTTTTTTTTTTTCCCTTTTTCAGAAAACACCTAACAGGGGCCACAAAATAGGGAAGAAGCAATAAGGCCCATATAAGGAGTATTAGAAATCACTCTTAAGAAAGCTGAATTATTCTTCTCAATTTAATGTGTGAGAGAGCATGATCTATAATAGATTGTAGATATAGATATATAGATTGTAAAGCATTATGAAACAAAGCATAGAGAAGAAGGGGGTCCCTGTAGGAGCCCCTTGTAAGATTAGGGGCTGATTAAGGGCAGGTTTGAGCAGGAAGCCTTTAGCACACTCTGAAACTCCCATGGCCAGAAAGTCAACCTCCAG
The DNA here is from genome assembly GCF_059628265.1 of Tinamus guttatus. NCBI lineage: Eukaryota > Metazoa > Chordata > Aves > Tinamiformes > Tinamidae > Tinamus > Tinamus guttatus. Next base: position 9,426,458 of record NW_028288821.1, read on the forward strand.
GATCTGACAAAGCAGTGATGATGGGAGAGATGAGATTGTGGCTACATAGACCCAAACTGGACAAGACAAGATGCCCCTGTTAGCTTCCACAACAGGAAGAACCGAGCTGGGGTGGATGGTGGGGTTTGCTAGGTGAAAATCTGGAAGAGCAGAATGATGCTGTGGCCAACGCTGCCTCCCTGGTGTATCAGCACAGACAGTCACGCCAGGGGAGCGGACTGAGAACATGTGAAGGACTTAAACCCTCACAGACTGGTAAGAGCTTTATGAATTAATACACCCTAGTTTGGCCTGAAAGTGGCAACATTCACTTAGGCTGGGAATACAGCCCATAGAGAGAGCCCTTTGTGGCAGGGAGCTCTTGATGCAGTCCGTCAATACTTGTATCGCTCACGGTTAAGTTTGTGCAGACTAGGGGGACCTCCAGCTCTAGCAAAGGGTAGACAGAGCTTCACAGCAAGATGCAGGAGTTCAGGTGGGGAGGGGAAGAGTGTGTGTGCATGCACAGCACAGAAGCAGCAAAGAGGAGAAAAAAATTGGGAATAAGGGATCTGAGTTTCAACTCAAGCGCTGAGTTAGAAATATTTGCCTCCTTATGGGGCTTCTAGCAGGGAAGCATCAGGAGTCCTCAGAAGCACAAGCATGCACAAAGATTTGTCTGGCTCTGCTAGACCTTGCTTTGTGGTGGTACTCGGGTTCCTTGAGCTTGCTTCATGTCAGCAAGATGTCTGCTCATTGGCAAGGTGAGTACACGGAGATGGCACATTTTTACACGAGTGAAAAGAGGGGTTAGCAGCTGGAGAAATGACAAGGACTTGGGCAGTCTACGTTCTGGGGGATATAGTCAGTAAAAGATCTTTGAATTAAACAACTAGAAAACTCCTTAACATATTGTTTGTTTCCCTCCCTCCCACTCTGAAAAAGAACATGAAGAGCTTGCTTTGCAGTTTGCAGCCCACAATGTACACAGACATATATTGCCATTGCTAGAGCTTATGTAAACAGGCTCCAGGAAAGCAGACTGTTGGATTGAGCTGAAAGTCCGCAGTCATGGATGATTACAGATTCTGCTTGTATTTGTACTTTACCAGTTGCTGGATCCAAGTCCAGAGCTGTAGCTGGCCTGCAGACTGAGATGTTGTCTCAGTGGGCTGGCATTGAAGGGTGGATCAGTGAAAGGTGGATCCTTTGAAGGACCATTGCTGGACTTCCCAACCAAGCTGAACTTCCTGTCTCTGTGGATTAGGCAAGATCTTAGGGTTGGTAGGAGCTCAAATGTGAAAAAATGCAACTAACCCTTTCCAGAGAAAGCTGAATCTCTTTAAGCTCAGCTTTAAAGCTAAGCATGGCTGTTCTACTGTCTCGCCTGCCTAAAGAAATAGCTTTGGAAAGACCTAGCTAATACAAAGCCTCAGGTAGAGCAGCACAAGCATGGAAGAGAGGATTAAGAAAGGAGAGTTGTTTTCCCCTTCGGAGAACTGATCACCTTTAAAAGGGGAAAATCACCTGCAAAAAGAATCTCAGGGATGTAATGAAGCAGCACACCAGGAGAGCACATGCAGAAGCCTCGCACCTCCCAGCATGTGTGAAACACAAGCAAGTGGAAAAGCAATTGCAGATTAAAGTTTTCTCTTCTCGGTTTGCCTGGCCTAAGGGAGAAAATAGCAGGATTAAAAAGAATAATAATAACAATCAGCCTATGGGAGTAATTTTTAATAAAAATACTCATCTGAAGAGGAAGCTCTGGCCCCTACCTGTCTGCATGGAGGTTCCCAGGAGGGCAGCTGCTCAGCTCTGTAATCAAAAGGAACTGTGGTTTGGACACAGAAGAGAACATCAGAGCCATAAGAGACCAGGATATGGGGGAAGGAGAAGACCTGGTCTGAGCTATGAATGCGCTCTGTGGGAGTCAGTGGATGGACTATCGATTTCAGGGGGTAACAACTCAAGTTGTGTGGAGGCAGATAAAAGCATTGACAGCACAGAAACACTAATGAAGACCCTGAACTGTTTGGTATTTTTTTCTTTTTCTTTTTCTTTTTCTTTTCCTTTTTTTTTTTTTTAAACTGCTTAATGAACAATTTTTCTTGATACATCAAGTAAAATATGCAAAAAAATCACTACAGGGGTGGATCTCAGAGAGACCAGGAATAGACCACAGTGGGAAAACACAGCTGCACCTGAAACTACAAAAAACGCGCCGAGGGACAAGCACATATGCTACAGTTGCCTTGCTGTACTGTGGCAAGCTTATGTGACAGAAAAAGAAAACGGAGTCAACACCATCAGTATAATGTCACAGTGGGGCAATTGTATCACTTCTGCGTCTGATTTTGCCAATCTAATAATGGATCTAATCATATTTACCTACCTTACAATAGCGCAGTGAAACATAATGGGGTGCTTTGAATTTTCGGACAATATGCCCCATAGAATTGCAGAATTATAACAGACTCCTTCTCAAAGATCCCACCGTGTTTTATCGGACTGCAACTGCCATGGAAACTCACTGCCCACAAGAGCTTTGATAAAACTCTCAGTCGATGGTTGCACATCTGCTTCTAAATCAATGGTAACCCCGAATAACCCTGAATGTCCATTACTGTGATCAGACACACCGTTTATGTTATGCTCTTTGATGAATGCCTTAGCAGAGCTGCTACCAGATCCCTATCTATGGGCATTTCAGAACAACAAGCAGATTTACATCTCCAAAACACCACTGATGACTTAGTGACACCAGGGATGGTGGGCAAAGGAAATTTAAATGGCACAACTTAACACAAATTAACACGTGCAAGCTCTTCCTCTCAGCCCCAAACCCCAAAATGATTATCATATTTTGGGATTATTAGTTCTTTTTCCTATGCAGGAAGAACTTGCTGAACAGGTGTTGCAACAGCACAACAATGCAAATCCATGTTCTTCTTTCCTGCTGCTGAACACATCCTGGCCTGATGGTCAACACCATCCTGCCCTGCAGAGTTTCTCACTGATCCTATTTTTTTTCAAACATTCAATCAGTATGTACCAACACCTCCACAGATCTAGCCTTTTCTAAAGACAAATGATCACAGAATGACAGACACAAAAATCTTGAGCCTCTGTGTATAACTCCTGCAGCTCTGCAAATGGTATCAGTAGATTTATTTTTTATTCCTTGCATAAATTAAAGCACAGAGGAAATTTACCTTGACTGTGCTCTCGAACAAGCAGGATAACCTCCAAATCTGTAAACCATCATCCGTTCAGGGAGTTAGCCAAAAAGGGGCTGAAATCAGGACTGATGTGCAGTACGTGCCTAAAATCAACCAGAAAAAGGGAGGACTCTTAACCAGCACAAAGCCCAGTTCTGTATGAAGAGTGTGGTCAGCAGACAGATGCCCTGTTCCCTGTGGGCCCGTAAGATGAGGCCTGTCTGACAGAAAGGGCAACAGTTCTGGAGGAGGACACGTGTAGTTTATGTGTTAGAGGTGCACCAGCAGGCAAGCAAGATGGAGCACGGAACGGGCCCTTCACAGAAACTGTGCTTTCTTCCTATATTAAAGCTGCTCCTGCCTTCCACTGAGACACAGTTTGAGATAAACTAGCAAAATGCTCTGTTTAAGATGAGATCAGCAAGTTTGTTTCAAGTACTCACTGGTCTCGAGGAATCTGGAAAGAAGCCACCTTACCCAGACTCCCATCCAGCCAAGCGGGGTAATGTGAACAGACCTCTGCAAGGCAGCACGTGCGGGGCTGCTTGCAAGAGGACTCTGCTGGAGGCCTTAGAAGTCCCCCAGCCTCTGCTGAAGGCAACAGATCTGCTTGAGGAAAACCTGCTTAGCATGAGCAAAGGGCTGCAGCATCTGGGCCCTGGCCTTCAGCAGAGAGGCTGGCATACAGGATTAAAAATCCTGGCTGGCTGCACTGACAACACCTGCTACCACGTCCTGATAAGCTGGGCTACACAAGGACAATTATAAATGTCTCCAAGACATGTTAGAATACATGTTTTAATTTAATCAGAGAAAACAAAAAAAGCACATTAATCACTGCTCTCTTAACAGCAAAGATGTCCAGATATTTGCCAAGATATCAGAATTTTTCTCTGAACACGTCAGGTACTAAAGGATAACAACAAAAAAATACAGCCTTACAGGAGAAGGTACAAGGCCAAATTCCAACTCGTGTTGTGCTGAGACATTGCCAGCACGGGCAGCTCAGGGAAGGGAGGAGCGTGGCAAGGCTGCTGCAAAGGTGAGTGATGTGGGGTCTCCGTAACATAGACCTTTAGCCTTGGCCATGGCAAAATGGCCATGCGCTTTGATCCTCCTTTGCATTAATATGCCTAACCTCAGAGGACCCGTGCAGTAATTGTTGTCTCTCTGATTCTCCGCTACGGTGAAATGAAAATTAACAAGAAAACATTCGCAGAAATGGCAATTGAGCACTGATGTACCAATCACAGGGCTGATCAAGGAGCTTTCTGATGCATGATGGAATGATCAAGGAACTCTCTGATGTCGAAACTGAGATATGCCCTATCCTTACCATTCACGGGAGAGACTAAAGCTCTCATCATAATAACTTAATTTTATTGCATTCTGTGCTCTGCTTTAATCACTAGTTGCCCCTCTATAGCACTCACCATTTGTTTTTAATGAGATCACCTCCAGGCTTGCTCCTGACTCTGCAGATGAGGTTTTACAGGGGGAACAGACTCTGTAGCTGCCTGTTGGCCTTGAGCACTTAGGTGGGAGGCTGGACCGTGTACTTACTGGAAAGGAACCTGCAGGTGCTGGTGTCCAGGAGCGCCAAAGGTGCAGCCTATCAATAGCTGAGTGCAAAGAGTTTCAACAAGCCTTAAAAAAAATAAAAAAGAGTGACACTCCAAAAAACAGTTAAGACATTAAGAGACCTAACCACCATAGAGCTAACACACCTAGACAGCCACTTTCCCAAGGGGAACCCTATTATACCCATATTGTGATATCCCTTGCAAAAGAAGCAAGCTCAGCTAATATTTTTAATTCCTAAAACACATCTCTGAAAAATTCATTGGTTGGTCTCCTACGAAAGGATCTCTAAATAAGTCTGCTCTTATCTCCCACTGCCAATATACCTTTTGCCAGCTACACAGGGTCATGTTTCTAGCAAAATCTGAAGGGCTCAACCACATAAAATAAAACTAGGCACATGCAGAAATATGAATTTAATAACAGAAGCTAGCACCTAGATGGTTTCTACTACATAACTTCCTGCAGTTAAACTAAAACTCCTAAACTCCTCAAATTTTCCTTTGAGGATCATGAGATTTTATTGTTATTTTTCCCCCCTTTTAATTTAATGTATGCAGCCCGGTTTGGGGGAACAGAGTAGAACTCAAAGAAGCACTGAGGAATAATCTTCCGCCCTAACCATGAAAGGATTGTTATTGTGAATGCAAAATGCAGGCAATTTATTGACAGGAATGCACTGCAGAGGGATGGCTGTGCTTTACTTCCACAGGCAAACAAAAGTAGACAAAGAGAGAAGTTGGATGGCTGGGCTGGTTTGATCTCAAATGGACAGCAAGCGGTAATGACAACACTGAGCTGAGAGGCTCAACTGGATGAGTGGCTGAGAATGCTTGGCGGTAAGAGCTGTGTGATAATGATCTCGATCCCACATTTCTATAGCACCTTTTATCCCAAACCACTCTTAGTACAAGAGGCTCTCTCGTTTTCCCTTCTTGCTCTGGCCTACACTTTGTTGGGGGGGGTAGGAGGAAAGGGCAAAAGAGACAACAGGGACATCCTTGTTTAAAAGAGGTGCTGAACGGCTAACGAAGGTGCAGAAGGTGATGATGTGATAAGCACATATAGATGCCATTCATGAAACCAGGCCTGGGAGAAATCCAGCCGAAGCCAGTGAGATTGCTCGTGTGAGAAATGATGAGGAGGATTAGGGCTATCTGGAATGCACTGATAGCATTTCTGAAGCATTTGGTTAAGCCTTGGGAGCTGGGCATCCCTTGCTTGGGTGATTTAACAGATTCGTTACAAACGTGGCAAATCCTAACAAGCACCAGAAGATCACCCTGTGGCTCCTTCAGGTTCCTTTCAGAAAGGAAATGTTTGCTGCTCTTCTGGTCACACTCACACAGCCCCAGAAATTAAAGAACAGTCTCTCCTGCCCCAAAATTTATTCGGAGGCACCATGTTCATGCATCCAGTGACATGAAGCAGTTGCACAGTGGCACACATTAATACTATCCAAGTCCATCTGACAGGAACTGGAAAACAAATTTTCCATTTGGAACCACAAGAGAACAGAAGGAAGAGAGGGATTCTTTTGCTGAAAGCACAAAATCAGTTTATTGGTAGGATTTGGGCAGTTCAAAATACGTTAAGTATATAGATTGACAAATGAATAAGATGAATGAATGAATATTGCTTAGTCACGTTTGATCAAATAAGCCAGTATAAATCCTCTTCCACTTCCTACACAAGCCTATGGAAAAACAGAAAATACGAACAGGTGAGGAACACCCTGGAAACAAGTTAATGCAAAAATCTTGACGGATGTTTTTGCAAATTCATTTTCCTGAATTATACTGCACAGGAAGTCACCTAAATGGGAATGTATTGGGACTCTCTCTTGCACAAGTCCAAGCAGATCTCTAATGACAATATATGCTCAGCAACTTGCTTTCTGTCTTATTGAAAGATGGCCTTTTTAGCAACACTGAGAAAAATGTCACCTTCTGAATCACACAGCAACTTCAGCAGAGTAGCTATTTCTCACAAGCCACCCATCTGAGTGACCTGGACTACCCTCCTTACCCTGTTTGAGGTGGCAAAATCACTGTGGAAGGCAGCTGTAGGATAGAGAAAAGTTAGGGCAGCAAATACATTTCTGTAAGATGAAGGAGAGGAAATATCCATGCAGCCTTTCTGCCACTTGCCTTTGTTGCTGCAAAAGATGAAACTGGTGGCTCATGACAAATATCACTGCCTAAAGACAAGTATCGAATTACTGGAGAGCACATAACTGTACTTGATCATTTATTGAAGACCCTTGTAAAATGATAGAAACTGGCTTCCAGAGCCTTTTGCAAGTCATATCAGTATGTCTAGAGGCTGTATAGTGCTGTGCCAGCGACTAGCTCTCTTCAGTGATGTGCTGGCACACCTTGACACAGCCTCCCTGAGACAGCACTGGGTTCCAGGTTTGAAATTAAATATGAATTAAAGTAAAACTAACTATTATTAGAAACAGAGAGTAGGGAAATGATCTTAGAAGTGCTGGGGGAAAGCATTTTTATTTTGGAGGCAGATTTTGTTGTTTGGAAGCCAAACTGTCGGGAGAAATGGAGAAGATGATAAAGCAGCAGAGTCAGGGTGGAAAGGGCCACATGTCTCTGTATTCTGGTGAGATACAATTTAACAATTTCTTAGATAGCTTAGTGTTTCCAGGATTGCAAGTAATTACCTGTGAAGCTATTGAAGAGTCACTGCTACCATCTAGCTTTCCTTCATTTAAGAGAGTTGCAAACCTTCCCTCCAACTGTCATTCAAAAAGTGCTGGTAAATCCTGGGAGCCAGACCTGGCTCCAGCTTGTGTTTAAGCACAGCTCCCGGGAAGCTTCTCCGTCACCACCAGGATGGTGAAATGCTGTTCCCTACAGACTCTCTCCACCACAACACTGAGGTGTTGACAGCACCCGAACAAGCGGCAGCCCTGCTTGCAGCAGCCACGGTGAGCAGCCCGCGGGCTCTGCTGGAGGTAGCACGTTCCTGCCGGCACCTTCCCATCCAAGCCTTCAAACCTGCGTGGCGCCGCATCCTTCACATGTCTGTGCATGGCAAGAAGAAAGCAGAAGGGAAGCTGGGCTTCATTTTCTGGTTATACCACACATAAAGGCTAAAGATTATCTTAGTCACAGACATTACCCATTCAACCAAATTGCTCGCTGGGATATTCACAGCGGTGCTTTCTAAAGGATTACACTAACAGTCTCCAAAACCGAGGCTGCCTGCATAGGAACTCTCCTGGGCAGAGGAACACGGTACCTGCTCCACTCCATTTAGCCTACCACAGAGAAGAGAAGAAGAACAGAGGCTGCAGCTTTCTCTGTGCTTTTCTCTTGGATTATCCTGAGGTTAATACCGAGCTGCTGTTAATGAGCAGGCTGAACACTGCAGCTGCAAGAGAAATGGGAAGGGAAAGGTCAGATGCTCATGCTCATAGCAAAAGTGTTTGTCACGTGCAGAGATGAATCCAGAGAGAGATAGATGCTGCCTTTAAAATTCCCTAATCTCTTTGAGTTTGGTACTAAAAGAGCCTGTTTCCTGCTTCACCAGGAGCTCAGCAATATTGGGGATTTTGTTCTCTCAGCTATTTGATTCAGCCTCTCCTTACTGCAAAGTAAAACCCATCTGCCCACCTTTCAAAGACATTACAAGTCTCCTGTTACACTCTTTAACTAGCAGCTCATCATCACCCTCCTCCTACATCACCTGATCCAGTCAGGTTGAAAACTGCATGCTACCCTGTCACACACCATCTCCCCAGACCGGCTGAATTCTCTTTTTTGAGGGTTAGGCACCTTGCCAGAAACCTCCCAGCAAAATAGGCATAAGCTGTCCACCCCCAGGAGCAGGAGGCTTTTTGGCCTGACAATCTCCCCAGTGCAAAGCTGAGTTTCTCCATGTGGAACTATGCCAATCCCCATTTTCTTTTCCAGGTAATTAAGTTCTGTGGAGTGCTGAACTTCCATCCCAAATCACAGTCCCTGGAGCAGGGATGAACAGGGAACTCGGAGCTCAAACACAAAGAAGAAGTTTGAAGAAGGTAAAAGTGAGGACAGGCTACATGGCAAGAATACAGAGAAACCACCCAAGCACACAGGAATAAAGTTAGGAAAGAGAAACCTCAGCTGGAAGCAAAATTAGAAAAAGACGTGAAAGGCAGAAAAACAGGTTTCTTCAAGCACGCTGCTGGTGGGAGACCTAATGACAGAGGGCACAAAATAGGCTGGGGTACTCGGTGTTTCTCTGGGCTCGTTTTCACTGATTAGGCTGGCTCACCGTCCCCAGTGGCAGACTACAGTGAGCAAATCACTACCCATGTAGAGGAAGGGAATAAAAGAGAGTAAGAGTGGGCTGCACAAAGCGAGGGGCCACTTGAGCCAAGTGGACATAAAACTGACCTCGAGACCAGGTGAGACTCATCCAAGGTGCTGAGGAAGCTGACATTGCAAGACTTCTCTTGATCATCTTCAGAAGACCCTGGTGATCCCGGGTGGTTCCCAGTGACAGGAAAAGGCAACAATCGCACTCGTTTCCAAGAACAGCAAAAAAAAAAAAAAAAAAAAAGAGAATCTGGAAAAGAACAGGTTGATCAGCTCCCCTCAGTCTCTGGGTGATTCTGACTTAGCCGGCCCTGCTTTGAGCGGGGATGTGACTTGCAGGGTCCCTTCCCAGCTGTACTGCTCTAGGAGGCCAGCACTTTGCCAGAGGAATCCGCACATTTGTGTTGGGTGGAGAGCTCAGGCGCAGAGACTGACTGCTCCAGCCCAGGCCCCAGTTCACCAGTACCTTAACTAGATCCATTACCGTGATCTAGAGCCCCCGTAGTAACTGCCCTGCTAGCAACGAGGGCCTTTCAGAATTCCTCCTGCAGGGGTGCGATGATTATGATGATAAGTTGGCAATAATGATAATGGAGCTAACCATAACACCACTTCCTACTGAGGTAAGCTATGGATTTGTATAAAATACTTATCAGATTATTTCTAGATTTTTTAAGTTCAGGGCTGACAGGAGTTTTTTATTATAATGATTTTGTATAGACATAACAACGACTTTCAGCTAAGTGATTAGGACTGTATATTTCCCCCATGGCTTCCAAAAGAACTGTAAATTGAAATGTACATTAAAAAGAGTCAATCTTTGTTTGCTAGCAACATTGAAGGAGAATTGGCTGTATTTTTATTAAAAAAGCTCGTATCTTACAGTGACTGGACTACAATGAGCAAGAGCCTTAACAAAGTGCTCATTTAAGATTAAAACAAATTTTCCATTTGTCTGGATGCATAGAAACTTCATTTTGCTCAACAAAAGGGGAAAGATACTCATTAATATTTTCTATAAAACCAAACAGGTTGACGCAAAGTATATTTTTGTTGGGAAGAAGGTATTGGAGTAAAGAGAACAAGAACCCAAGTATTATCCTGCACAGAAGTGGCCCCTAAGTGTGTCTGTCTGCAGCTGCAGCAAGCACAAGGGCAACCTTTCCTCCTTCAGAGGGCTGCCTGCCGAGATCTCCGTTCGGGCTCTTCCGTTCATCCACCGCAGCGGGAAGCCACAGGGAAGGAGAACCTGCTTGCTCTTAATGCTTAGGTCTTAATGTGCTGCTAAAAAAGAAGAGGAAAGAGGAAAAAGTTGCAGTTGGTACCAAAGAAATCCCTTTGTAAATCTGGACTTAAGAATACCATTCAAGTACAGCAAATAAATGGTATCTAAAAACCAGAAAGGAAGAGCAACAAGGCCAGGCCCTAAGGCTGCCTCTTCAGCAAACAAAGTCTTCTGTGCAGAATTGATAGGTGCTAATTAATAGATAGTGATGTTTTTTCTTCACCATTTACTTATTGATATACCTGATTCTCCTCTTTGATAAGCCAGTCTAAATTGGTAATAGCTTTTATCACAGCTGTGAGCAAGCAGAATCAAATATACAGTAGTTTTCCTTTTAAGTTGTTTATCTTCTGCTGTTATATAATTCTCTACAGAGCTTGTTTGAAATTGTAGTGAATTAAAACACCTTATTTATTATTATTATTTGTATTGCAGTAGGCCTAGAAATCCCACTGTGGACAAGGGCTTTGCTTTTATGTGAATGCAACTCTGAACACAAAAAAGGCAGTGTCCCAGAGAGCTTACCTCTGAGCTTTGTGATTGATTGCTTGCATGTATTTCCTCCAAATGTTATCTCTGAGCGAATGTGTTCTGTAATTTATGTCATATTCCATCTCCTGCTTTGTTTTGTGTCTGTATTTGGGGATACACTTTGTGTGTAGCAGCCGGAAAAATAAAGTTGTGTTGCATTGGCTAGCACTGAGATTTGCATTCTCTGGAGAGGGAAACAAAAGTCAAAGTAGAAGAATAGAGGATTTTCTAACCAAGGCAAATAAGTTGATGAGATAAAGACCACATGAAAGAAAGAAAAAAAATCAGGCAACAAGATCCCTACCCAGGATGCTGGTGCTGTTTTGAAAAACTCAATGCACTGTCACATAATGTGATCATTTCGCTTTGTTTTCTTCAGAAAAACAAAAGAAAACAAACAAAACCAAAGTAGTAAACAGAGCAAGCAGATTGCTGGCCTTGGAGCAGCGAGCCTCCAGAGCACTGATTAAAGGCACCTACCCTCCAACACACATAACTCCTCTAAGAACTAAAGATATAACAAACGCCCTCACAACCTATTAGCAAACTTTGTATTCTGAACAAGAGAACCCCAGAACTCTGCCCAAAAAGGCCACGAAATTTCTTAGGCTCAAACTAGACCTTGATAAAGCTTTTCCCCAGAACAGAGGCAGGAAAATAATGTTTGGCAAAAGGAACATCTAAAGAAATAATATATTTCTCCCATTGTTTAGAGTCTTCCAGTGATATACTTTAATGATATAAAAGGGTTTGAATAAATTCTGAATCATGCTCACTACTTTCAATGGTCATGGGGGATATTCTGTCAGTCTAGCCCACCTTATGCTATTTTTTTTTAAATCTCAGCTCTCAGGAAGGAACTGTTTTTTGTGATTTGACTGCAAATGGAACTTTTGCATCAAACAGCTCTGTCACACATATGCTTTACTGTGAACAGAGAACATCTCTTCAAACACCTCCTAATTTCTCACTAGTGATATATTCTGCAGCTTTAGTTAATGACAAGGAGAAAGGTGGGCTAACTGGGCCAAAATGATGGCTCATTTTATCGGAAGAATATATATCGAATGACAAAAACAAGTTTACTGCAAACACGTCTTTTGATTCCCCTCCCCTCTTTTAATATTCAAATACATCCCACAAGGACTATTAGTTGCATAAGAAAAGTATTTGCTAATGATACCGCTTAAAAGCAAAAACAAAAATTACAGCCGCCTGCTTCAAGAAGGCCCTCCTACAGTTCATTTATGGGTTTTCAAAGTGAAGGATTTCAGAAATGCAAAGAATAACTGACAGTTCTATATACATAATGCATTCCTCCCTAGGCACATTTACAATCTATATAGTGTGCATTTTAAAAAACATTCTTAGATATAAAAGCAGTGACTTGGTGATACAATCATTTTTTCAAGGCTAATTTAGTTTTATCGGTAGCAAGGATGCTAGAATTTCTTTGGCTGTGACCTGTGCTTTCCTTGTACTTGTTTGTTGTCCAGCCCTGCTTACCATTTCATTTGAGATGAAATTCCCTTTCAGATGCCTTCCCTTGCACTCCTTGTCTTCGCAGCACAGATTCTCTTTCTTCTTGACTATTCCTCTGACATCTTTGCTTGACTTCCTGTTCTTCTATCCACCCCCCAGGCTACGCTGCCTGCTTATTTATGCTGTCGGCTTAATTTCTTGATTGATATTCTCACATTCCCCCTGCTACTTACTTATTTACATTGTCTGCTTGTTTCTGAGTCCTGCTTCTTTAAGATCACAATGCTATTTTATTTATGGAAGAGAATCTCTCTTTTCCCCAGCATGTTCTTTATGCTTCTGCCACGACCTTCTACAGTACTAGTTAATCATCCCTAATACTGCTACGCTCAAACCAATGTGCTTTTCAATCCGCTGTTCCTCTCCAGTGGAATTCTCTTCCTGGAGACACCTCATTAGCTGAATCAGTGCATTTTTTTTATTATAGTTATTATTTAGCACCTAAACAGCCCTACCTTCTCCAGAGAAGTCAAAGACAGGGTCCTAATGCTACATTACTCATGACCTATGGATCTGATTTACCCTTCATCAGGGTAACATCAGCAACATCTCCTACAGTCAAAGGACTTGGACCCCCACGTAAAACAAGTCATCAAGGAAAGAAATAAGAACTGTGCAAGCCTATGTGGCAGCCACGTGACAAGGGGCACCGCAACCCAAGGGGGAAGAGAAAGAGGGCCTACTTTAATTCCAGTAGAAACATTTGGAATGTCTGCAGAAGACACAAAATAGAGCATTGGTTCAGTAAAGTCAAGACATCTACTGATTTCAGTAGTGCCACAGTTTCCCTGTGTGGGTGAACCTGGTGTAAACTTCATGACAGGAATTTCCAAGCATTTAAGAAGAGACAAAGGACAGAGAGAGAAAACTTCAGAAAGAGATTTGGAGATTTAAGGGATATAATGTATGTGTGAGGGCTTAAGTGAGACTTACCCTGGCCAGCTGCTGAGGGCGATTTTCACCTTGACAGGGTGGCCAGGATACGTCCTACCCGAAGTGCACCGCTCCTTTCAGCTATTGCCAGAACATTTTCATTACTCTAGCCAAAGGTTTATTTGTCATGTGAAAGGTTGTACCAAGCTCTCTTTGTGCATAACAGAATGTACTGTGGGCTTTTCCTAATTAATTTTGTCGATTTCTGTTAAAGTGGTGACCTTGCACCTCCCAAGAGGGGACAGTGCAGCTTAACTCTGTTTCTGAAGAATAATGTCAATTGCCAATGCTTGCCATGCCTCTGGACCCAACGCTGAATTAAGAGCAGTTTGGAGGGGGAGGAGGGTAAGCCAGGAGAAGAAACTGGAAATGTGACCTCTCGAAGGCGGGTGAATGTGCCTCGGGTGCCATAGAGCTTCTCCTTGAGCACTGCCCAATGCAGCACATTCAGAGTCATGTCTCCAGCCACAGTTCAGTGGTAACAACCATGCTCACGGCCAAGGTTGGCGACCTGGTACCCCAAAGTTCTCTTCAGCAGACATACCCCCAGGCCTTACGTAGCAAATGAAGAGGGGGAGCTTTGACATCAACACCGAGCTGAAAGCCACGAAGCCCACTTTTCCTTTGTGGGTGGAAAACCTGGCATGCTTCAACACTCCAGAACTGTCCAAGCTGATAAAGCAGCCTCATCTGCAGCCTTAACTGCCCTGCTTAATTTGCTGCCTGTTAAGAAGTTAGACTGCTTTGCTCTGGGGTGAGGAGCAGAGCCCAAGCCGGTCTTGCTTTCATACTTCACAGAAGGGCAAGGAGTCAGCAGAGGCTGTTCATTTAATGAGTGGCAAAGTGGCAGTGCCACAGGGGAAAAAAATAGATGCAGCTATGCCTGCAGCATTACTTAATCTCTCTCCCTCCATTGCCTTCAATGAAGACTGAGGCCCAGGCAGCAAAGGAACAGCTGCTGGTGGTTATACAAACTGCCATGCCCCAGTCCAGCCCGGGGCTGGGAGATACCAGCATTCCGTCTTCTGCACAGCACCATTTCTAGTTAAAGGTTCACAAAACTCTCCTCACTGATTCTGCCTCGGACTCTGTTGGAGCTGCAGAAAGCAGTTTTGAAAGCAGAGTGGAGCCAACGTTGCAGCAGCAGCGGGTTCGCCAGCACCGCACGGACAACCTTCCCGGCTGATAAGGAATCTCACTTTAAGCTGTCTCTAAATCTGTCCCCCTGTGTCTCTGTGCTGTATCCCTGGGAGCTCTGATATCCCTGTATCCCTGTGAGCTCTGCATCTGTGCCATACTGCATGGCAGAGCATCCTGCCACCTTCACGGGATGAATTCCGGCCTGGAAAGGACCTCCTGGGTGACTATCCATTATTATGGACAACCGTTTAATCGCAAAGACATAATAATAATAATAAAAAGGCATAAATACTCATTTTTAATTCTCAGTTATACAGAGCCACATCCAAATATATCACAATGAAAACTTCAAAGAGAACTAAATTGCCTGATCCAGTGAAATAAATTGTATCCAAAGCAGCCTACTATCCAGCTGCAGAAATACATCCCACAAAACATTAATTATAATAGAAGTAGAAGAAAAGATTGATGCCAGATTTGAACAGGTGTATCTCAAATCACAACCTGGTCCAAAGCATCTAGAGGTACATTCTGGAATGACAAGATTAATAGTGGGTAGTGGAGGGTTTCTTGCCCAATTGGAAGATTTTCCCTTGTCATTTTGGCTACCATCAAACAGCAGAATGCTGAGATTTCAATGGTTTGGTTTTGCTCATTTACCCATGAGCTCATCTGCTCAGACAGAACAGAAAGCTTTCTTCTTCCATTCTTTGATGTAAAACAAAAGTGATAAAAAATGACAGCAAAATCCAGCTACCAAGAATCTGCCAAAATATGAAAAAAAAAGGAGAGAAAAACAGAGTAATAGACCTCAGCACCATTTCTCCACTTAATGGCCAGTCTGGAGGTGAGCAATGGGAAGCGGCAGCAGCTTGCACATTTTACCATTGCCTTTCCGAGAACATGCAGAGGGATGGAAAGGGTCTGCCATTCTTTCACCCTGTCCCACCTATATACATCTAGGGCTCCCACTGTCACCTTTCTGCTGCAGGCAGCTCCTTCTCCATTCCTCTCACAGTACCAACTGCTTCCAGGTGGCTGCGCTGTGATGGAGAGAGCTGCTTCCATCTCCTTCCGCACCAGCTCACTACTGAGATTCCAGCTAGCATCATCTGGAATTTCACAAATACGTAAAGTGAGAGCACATCTCCACTGCTTTATTAGCACAGCCTTCTCACTACTGCACCTTTCTGCCCAAGAGCGACAAACACTTGAGGATCAAGGGTTTCCAAGTGCCACTGACTGCTAACTCGTTAGGAACAGGTCAGGAATATTCCTTATTTAAGAGAAAGCTTTCTTAGTCCCTCAGAGCTGTAATGCTTTGTTCACACCTCATCTTTAATTCTTACAGCAGTATTTTCTTTCACAGAGAGAGCTCCCAGAGGACTCTCCCTCAGGATGACTAACATGCTTCACTGTACTTCAGCACATTACCCCATGCTTGCATATTTGTAGGGCTGTCTGGATGTAACAACTGACAGACCTTGGTGCACAGCGTCTGGCCCAAGTCTGAGGATGACACGTCCTATTCATCTGAAAAGACATCTTTTAAGTTACTACTGTCTACCCTAAGGGGAAAGCAAGTCGCACTGTGCTTAGACCTTCAGGAACTCCTCAAGGAAGGCTGCGATTCAGGTTCTGCATGAACAGCCTTGGAGCACTTGGGGAATTCTAAGTCAATCAGAGACCTAAGTAAGTGAGGTGATGATGAACAAGAGGGCGTCAGAGCAATACATGCAGGAGAGTTAAATACTTTATGAAAAAATCAGGCTTGAAAAGGGAACGACTAGTTGGTTTAGTCAACTCCTTACTAAAACTTTGTGCATTACCTCTTGACCATGCCATTTGTAACATCTCATGCTACAAAGCACTAGCATCCTCTCAAAGGCTGTGAATGCTCTCACCTGACACAAAAACTGGACAAAGGGAGCACTCAGCGACTCTCGCAATAAGACTCTGAGGAAAGAGGGAGAATTCAGAGAAGAAAAGCCTTGAGCTTGCATGAGCAGAAAATCCTTGAGGAGTTTGGATGCCTCTCTGACCCCATTCTGCCCAGAAATCACAAAGGATCCAGTTTTCTCATGTTATTCACCATTTTGTCCTGGTTTCAGCAGGAAGCTAGACTTGATTTCAGCATTTTTTTTTTCTGTTTCCAGCTTAAAAGCAAAAATTGGAGAAACACAATAAACACTGGTAAGTCTGACCAAACTTCTTCTAGCCTCAGAAAAAAATATCTGTCCCTTTTTTATTAGACCCAATTTGGATCACCCATCTGTTGTCTGAGGGAGTTTGAAAGCTCACGGGTGGAATAAAAAAAAAATCACTTCATCTTCTTAACTATTCAGCTGGCATTTGCTTACTAGTTTCCTGCCAACCAAGAAGTGTCTGAAGGGGACAGCACCTGAAGCTTTTTGGAACCAGTTTAGTTCAAGCTCTACATAACAAGCAAGTGACAAGTGTATTGTGTATTGTCACAGGCATCTTCCCTCATAAAGAAAAAAAGGCATGTATAGATCTGGAGTTATTTTCCTCACTCCTCTTTATTACTCTTCCTTTGTTCTCTTGCTTATCTATTCCTTTTTAATGCAGAAGATAATACAATTCCTATTCTCCTGGCTTGTGATGTTCAATGCATTTTGACATGTGATGCTGGTTGATGAAATTGGAGGAGAAAAGCTGCATGATGATTTAAAGTGTTATTTTCATGATTGTGCCACTCTTGAGTATGGCACAAAGGCAAACATGACACATGAGCCTCCCAAAGAAAATAATCAGGATGACAGAACGTTAAATTAAAAATTAGACTGTCCTGGTTCAACCAGGATGTCTGGACATCTAACCTTATAGGATTATATCTAACATCCTTTTACCAGCGACAGTTAATGCTTTAAGGGATTTTATTCTCATGTAATCCCTGCATTGCTTTCAAATCTGCTTGTTTGGGGAGATATAATTAAAACTTATTATTCCTCCCTTCTCTGCCAACCAACTGTCAGAGAGCAGGAACAGAGAAAACAAGATTTCTCTACCAGAGAAAAACCTTGTTGTGTTAAAACTAAAACCTCATATATCTATTTAATTTCAGATCAAAGGATCAGTACAGCCCTATTCAATGGCAAAACCTACTGGACATGACAGGCACTAATATCAAATTTCCTTTAAGGAAAAAAAATGTTGACAGATCTTTGGAGAAATCAGAGTGTCAGAAATGATCTCTTTCTCCTCCTCCTCCTCTTTGTTCTGTACCTTAGAATTTATCAGCTGGCAGTGGCATATGACGCAGTAAAATGACTAGACAATTACCTTTGCTCATATTATTCCCCCTGTTTTGTGTTTTCAGTACAAAAGAAAAATAAAAGAGGGCTAAATATAGTAGAGGTGTGTCATTGGAAAATAAGTGGAATCCCCATATGAAATCTAGGAGGAACACTCGTCTATACACACAGCCTCCGTGAGCAATATTGTGCTGCTTAGATTCCTGAAGGAGTTCAGAGATTTGACAACCTTGAACCTAGGGATTCAAGACTTTTTCTTTGCTGATACACTCTCTCACGTCAGTTCAGGTTGATCTTAATATCTCCAATCCAGAATATGAAGGATGGCATCTCTACCTCGAGTTACAGAGAAGACAGAGAAACCTGCAAGGAAAGCTTTAGATACCATGTGGCCAGAAGAAATTGAGGCTATGCCTGGGTATTCTACAGGCTATTTAAATAAAGTGATAAAAGCAAAATTCACACCAGGAGGAAAAATGGTAACTGGAAAATTTCTAGTATCTATTAGCTATATTACAGCACACTGGCTTTTACCCCACTCTCTTTTTGTCATTACTGAGCAAACAACTCGCCCCATCTCCTCCACTCCCCTCCAAGCGATCCATCCTTGCTCAGTACATGAGTGGCTCTGGTATCCAAACCAAGCACAGATTGAACTCTTCTCTTGCCTCGGGACGGCAATGTACAAACGGTCTTTCTCCATGCCAGCCCTCTCCCATTCATCTGACATGCTGCCTTGACTGCCCTGGTGAAGTGCCATGAAGTATGTGGCTTTATATCCTTGTGACACGTTTTGCTCCATGTCTCAAGGCTGACACATTCTACACAAAGCTGTTTTATTGTGGTTAGCTGAATCACCTTCTGCCTCACGGAGTGCTCATGTCTTTTACGTGTAGTGTTTATATTGCCCCTGTCCCTGGGCAGTAGTCCTGCCCACAGGCCTGCTCCTGAGACACCGGGACCTTTAGTTGCGGGGCTGAGTCATGCTCCCTGCTGTCTGCAAAAAGCCTGATACAAGTTTCTCTTGTGCTCTTGTGGCCAAGAAGGCCAATGGAATCCTGGGCTGCATTAAGAAGAGCGTCTCCAGCAGGTCGAGGGAGGTGATCCTGCCCCTCTACTCAGCCTTGGTGAGGCCACATCTGGAGTATTGTGTCCAGTTCTGGGCTCCACAGTACAAGAGGGATGTGGAGCTGCTGGAGAGAGTCCAGCGCAGGGCCACAAGGATGATCAGGGGCCTGGAACATCTGCCCTATGAGGAGAGGCTGAGGGAGCTGGGCCTGTTCAGCTGGAGAAGAGAAGGCTGAGAGGGGATCTAATCAGTGTATATAAATACCTCAAGGGAGGGAGTACAGAGGACGGCGATGGTCTCTTTTCAGTGGTGGCCACTGATAGGACTAGAGGAAATGGCCGGAAACTGAAACACCAAAAATTCCATAGGAACTTAAGGAAAAATTTCTTAACAGTGAGGGTGACAGAGCCCTGGAACAGGCTGCCCAGAGAGGTTGTGGAGTCTCCTTCTCTGGAGATCTTCAAAACCTGTTTGGATGCAGTCCTGTGCCACGTGCTCTAGGTGACCCTGCGTATGCAGGGGGGTTGGACTAGATGAACTCTAGAGGTCCCTTCCAACCCTAAGCATTCTATGATTCTATGATTCTATGATTCTGGAAACCAGACAAGCCTTCATGTGCTGAGGTGCTCTCCCTGATGTGGGGCTGCTATATGGGCACAGCCATCATGTGTGCCCTGCAGGAGCCCAGGCACAGATAGTGAGCTATGGCCTTGACCCCACCGGTTTGGCACAGCGCGGGCCTCGGAGAGGCCCTGCTTCCTCAGGAGAGGACACCTCAGCTTGCCTGTAATTATCTTTGTAGCAGATTTCAAAGGACAAGCCAGTCAATTCTTCTAGGAAGAAATCTACGGTAGTTAATGATCCTCTTTAGTTTGCCGTGCAACTCGGACCCGAAGCTGAGAAAAAGAGTGATTTAACAAATAAAAGAGGGTAGTCTGAAGATACACTCATAGCCACAGAAGGTCAGCAATTGCAACAGTTACCATATGGCATTATGTGAAGGTGGGAGGCAGAAGGGAAAATGCAGGCTCCCAGTTATCACTGTGAGGTATTGGCAGATGATGGGCTCTTAATGGTGATACTGTACCCATCACGGAACAGATTCTGCAGTCACACCATAGCAACCTTCACTCAAATCAATGAGGTCATAGTGGTGTCAACACCGAGAAACTAGAGCTTCTTGTTCTCTTCAGATAAGAATTCCTGTACAACAAAAGCATAAAAATACTCAAGCAAAACTTCCCTACAAAGTGTGGGTGGGATTATCATGTGATGACTCTCACTCGGCATAGTCCTATGATTAATGGAGCTGCATTCACTTAATACCATCTTGGACCTGGTGAATAAACATCTAGCATTTCCTTTAGCAGTCAAAATTTAGGGCTTTGGGTTCTTGAAAGGCAGGACTGGAATTCAATATTTTTTTCTTCTTTTAAAGAATGCTATTGCTTACGTAAGTAAAGAAATTCCCAAAGAAGAAAACTTTCTGACAGCTGTTCCTTCAAAGAAAGGAATGAGTAGCTTTTTATTTATCCAAGAGAACCCCTAACTAGCAATTTTCAGTCACCCACAGGTGGCTGATTGAAATATTGATTAAGGTCTCTTTCCTGACTCCTGCTTGTGTAGCAGCTTTGCTGCAGCACATTTCTAAGAGCTAAAAGAATGCATTATTTGGAGGGAAAATGCAGTAACTAGATCAGGTTTAAAGTTATCTTAAGGTTAAACTGAATTCAACCTACTATTTCTAATTGTCTAACAGATATCAACGATGCAATCCTTTTTTCACAGGTCTTAATCTTTTATAAAGGGTGAGAAGATATCTTCATTTCAGAGTGTTAAATAGCTGGTCAACAGACTAACAGTACAATCTAAACTACAGTTTAGACTACGCTAAAGTATAATCTAAACTATACTGGTTTCATGGTGCTGGGCCACAACCAAGGATATAATCTGTGTTTCCTCCTCTTCAGCCTTTCCTGTCCTCTGTTCTTCCCTCTTAGATCCTGAAATTCATTCCTGGGTTTAAATACGTGCTATCAAAAGAGCTCTTCAATCACACAGATCTTTCTTACCACTTCATTTTCATCTGAATCAAGAGGTCAGGAACAAAAGCAACTTTTTGCTACTAATTTTTGTCATCCTTACTGAAAATTCAAACTTTCATTTCTAGACACAACCCAAAATCTCAGTGATGTGAGCTAGAGGAATCTTTTGGTAAATCATTGTAGAGATTCCTGATCAAATAATCCCGTAGCTTCATATTCACTTTGCATGGGCCACCAAACAAGTATTAGACTGTAAAAGGTAACAACTGAAAAATTGTCGCTCCATCCCAGAACAACCTCTTTCAATAGAGTGACTATTAAAACTATCCAAGAATTTTGTATTCTGCTTTTGAATATAGATATATAACATTTGAAGACTAATTGATTAATTCTCTTTCTCTTTTTTTTTTTTTTGACTCATATGCAGTATTGAATTTAAATCATCATTGAGGTAGGGCCAAATTCTACTAATTGAAGTCAATGGGGTTAAATATGTGATTTATGTCAAAGCAGAAATTGCTTTGTAATCTGGATTTGAACCAGGTGATCTATTGATGGAAAGCTACATCAGCTATCACTTTCACCCACACTAACCTATCTACATTAGTATATTGATTTTTACTCTCTCATTACTGCCTTTTAACACATTAATTCACTGAGTAGTCACCTTTTTATTATATCATCCCTATTTTTGCTATGATATTTTATCTACTTCTTAGCAGTAGATATAGGCCATATTATCCTATTGCTAGAATCCTTCTTATACAAGGACATGTAATCCTTTTTACTACAAAAGAGTGCTTTAATAGCTTGTTTCTTTGTTAATGGCCCATTTATTTCAGATAGTTTGATACAGAAGTTCCTGACTGGATTTCAGTAGTTAGCAAAGCATTATCCTATCAGAAAAGCTAATATTTTATTCTCAAATGTTGAACCAGATTTTAACCTAACCTATGATTACGATAACATGTTTTACAGATTTTTTTTTTCCTTTAAAATGTGTACTTGACTGCAGAAATAAAACTAGACCTGAGTAATATGAAACTTCTGCTGAAGAAAGCAAAGATTGAGATGGATGAAGATTGTGCTAACTGAAACTATTGGAGGAACTCAGACAAGAATTCAGTGTATTAAGACAGGACTTTGGTCAGCAGAGACTCTCCTTGAGACTCTCCAACAAAAATATTCAACCTCCTCATAGATAACTAGGTGATCATCCACATTATCAAGAAGTCTTAATAGTGTAAAGTCTGAAGGCTGAGTGAAATGCAAATCATTGCCAGCTCCTATCCATGAACCTGGGTTGTTCCTCAGAGGTTTTCCATTCAGGTTTAGCCTAGAATCAAAATACATAGCCCAAAATATAGCTTAAGGTATTCAAAACATGAGCAGGAGCACCTAAATATAAAACAAAATACCAGAGCATATTAGAATTCAGTTTTTCACTGCCATAGGGTTCAAATAATTATCTAAATACAACACTCATTATATATTCAATTAAAACTTTGTCATCCACAAAAGCTTAGAAACACAACTCTGTCCCAGTGTACGTTCAACAAAATGAGAACCAGTTAGCTAAACACCCTCAGACTCAGTGGGAACACTGACATATGCATGCAAGTTATTTTAATTAAAATATACAAGAGAGATGCACAGTCTGCTCCTTGACAGAAACCCAGATGCAGGCTTAGTGCACACTACACCTGGAGTGAGGAACACACAAATGCAAAGACTTCTCAGGAGAACATTCCAATCAGGAACATCTCCAAAACTCAGCATTTCTTTCTGAACCTGTAGGAGAGTCCAATCTGCCTGGTACTCACCCAGAGTTAACTTTTGCAAGCAACCCTCTCAGTCAATTACTAGCAGCCAATTTTCCTACCTGTTTTTTAAAAATATCAGCAAACAGTCAGATATTTTGACATCAGCAGGTGGAACAGCCTCATTACTTTGCAGACCTAAACTCACAGCTTAATTAGTAACATAAACATCTATGAAAGAACAAAAGGTGAGGGGCATCTTATTTAGCTAAGCTCCCATTAAATGATTGCCTACATTTATATGTACTGATCTGTTTGCTATAATAGCTTGGCTTCTTTCTCCCATATCTTTCCCTGGTGCGGCGCCAGGTTCGTAGTGTACGAATCGCACTGAGTTAAATGAATAGTTTGGGGTCCCTTATCTGCAAAAACACACTTTACCACTCTTCATGGTATTATGAGTTTCAAACTGGTCAGTGCAAATTTTGCTGACTTGAGTTTTTGAAGAAGTAATTAGAGGTGAGTAGCATTGCCAACTAATAGTTTCAGAAACTTCAAATGTGAATGCAGATTAGCAGTCCACTTGAGTCAATAAGATGTTTCTGTTCTGGTGCAGACTCTGCCTTCTTGGAAAGAAGAACCAGACAAGGCACAGTTGGGATGACGGGTCAGAAAGGAATGTCCTGCAGCACGTCACAAAAACCACACAGCATTAGACACATGTTTTGTAACTTTACCAACTGAAAGTCACATTTCTTTCTAAAACGGTGGAAGTCAATAAATTCCTATGGATAGAAGTAGTTAATTGATTTTGCTGCCACCTGTGAGCCAAAGTAAGCCATGAGTATAATATTACTTACTGGCTTCTTCACACTATAGCGAATATTTCACACAAGAGAACTCTAGACAATTATTCTAGTCCTGTGTCTTTTATTGCTGCTAATAGCTTGTTTCAACAAAGAGTCAGACATTCCAAAATTGATGGGAAGAATATTGACATTGGCTTAATAAATCCTCCCAACCAGAAAGAGATGAACAAAGGGAAATAGGCTGGGGTTTTCCTTGAGGACCTGTTCCATAATTGAGGAGCCTGGGACAGATTTGAGGATGAGAATTTTGCAACACATATCAGCATGTAACTCTTCTGACCATTTCTTCTATCGGTGTGCCCCTCTACCATCTAAATGCCTCTTAAAGTCTGCCCCTTGAGCGCATCTTTCCCTGGCAATTTATCTCTATGCATATCTTTTTTGATACATAGGAAGCACAGATATAGTATATGCTGATGACCAAAAGTGATGGGCTGTAGAAATGAAACTTTAACGAAGATGAAGTTAGAGTATCTGTGTAACTACAGTTAATAGCAGTCGCATGATAGGCTAATACATGAATGTCACACAGAATCCTTACGTGACAGTGCAGAAGTGAAATGAGAGAGATATCCAGGAGCAGAGGTAAGAAAGGCAAGACTAACCCGTTTTGCAATCTGTCACACAGGGATGACAGCTCCTTCTCACCCTGCTGCATAAAAGAAAGGGAAACACACTCTCTTAAAAGAGAAACAGTTTTCCTGAGACTCAGGAGTATCTGGAGGACAACAGGATAGCAACAGGGTCCCAGTCACACTGGTGAAAGACAGATAAATGCTTCCTAAGTTCTTTTGGGGCACTTGACAGCAAACCTGAGAGGTACAGAGTGGAAAAGATACCTTACATATTCCACAGTACTATAGACAGAGCTGTAGTTGATAAGACCAATAAAAGGTGTTGAAAAAAAGTACCTTTACCAGTAAATTTCTCTCTATCCAGGGAATTAATATAAGTAGGTAATTTTCTAACCACTTCTTCCTTTGCCAGCCCTTTGCTCTCTGAAGGGCGAGTCCATGTTCAAGCAGACTGGGATTTACAAAAATCTTAACAAGCACAAAGGATTTTTTTCTAAGCCTTTCTCTGCTCCATTGCATGCACAGTTTCACCGGCTTCATTCTCCATTTATTCTCTCCTCTACATGATATCTATTATCTCTCCGTTTAGTAAAACTAGAGTCTAACTTCTCCATGACTGGTTGGACCTGCCTTCACTCCAGCAAATAAATAGTGAGGACAGCTGGCAAAACAGGCATTCACCCTGCCTGACAATCATCTCTGAACATTTCAGAAAATCATTTCGAAAAAGGACAGTGCTTCCAGGTTGGCGGCTAGAGGAAAATGCGGCTCTAGCACATCAGAACAGAGGTGGAGGGCACACACGAGGTGAGGCTGTGCTACATGGATTTTTGCCCCTGAGCTTAAATCTCTTCTCCCTGTAAAGAAGGTCTGTTCTAGATGGCTGTTTGCTCAAGAAGAATCTATTTTGAAGTTTTGGAAAAACTGATTAGAAAATTCCTGCATCACAACTTTAGAAATGAACTTTTCATAAGTAAGCAGCAATTGCCTTGCTACCTTAATAGGCAGCATTGTTCAGCAAGCAACGGGTGCTGATAACTGACCTAAAAGCCAGACATGTAAATCCAAGGAGAGGGAACAAATTCCTTCTTGGCCCTTTGATTCCACCTGAATACAGCTGAACTCTGACTAAACAAAACTTTTAATTAAAAAAACAACAACAAAATATCCTTTTCTTTCCTTTGTACATTTTGCCATTTTGTGTTATGGAATTGTAGCAACTTTGTCATTGCAGTTACTTGTAAATGATGCATGAAAAGAAAAAATCTTGTCCTTTCCATGTACCAAGAGAATACTGGCAGGTCTCAGCAAGCCCAGATAGGCTGTTTGCTCATATTAAATTCAGACTCATCAAGTAAAGAACCTGAACTGAAAGATAATTCTCATCCACCCAATTACCTCTAATGTTACTCTAAAGGAGAAGCATTTCAGGAGAGTGTTTTCTTCATGCCCTTGCCTCCCTCCAGCCTACCTGTAAGATTTGGAAGTTCTGCTTATGAAGGGCTGGTTCAAAGTTGAGGGAGAAAGATCTGGGGAGACTACTTTTAATTGAAAAAGCCAGGGTGTGGGTGTGTCTGATGTCACAGGCAAAAATTCCCCCAAAGACTGATCTTACAACCAGAGAAGTCATTGGCATAGTTGTAAGAAACAGAAAAAAAAAGCCCCTGTGACAGAGAATATGAGTCAAAGTGAGCTGTTTTTCCTCTTAAATTCACCCTCTCAGTCCAGTGGGAAGCATGAGCTACAGAGATACTTGATGACTACAGCAGTTAAACACTTCATCATGCATTTACAGTTATTAAAAAAAAAAATCTTGTATTCTCTACTAATACACCAAGATGTGGTATCTGCATATCATTGTGTTTCTTTTGGACTGCTTTAATAGCAATTTTTAAAAAGAAGATAAACTGAACAGTGCACGCTGCTTGTCTTGATTTTAGTGATGGGTGAAACTGTTCAGGCTCTCATGTCACAGCTCTGTTGACTTCAACAGCCCCAGAATTACATTCATCATTTTCCCTGCCATGCTATTTGATTAGGGGAAAAACCTCAACAATTTTGCTCTACAGCAGTTAGGCATCTTTAGAGCATTGCCAGACAGTTGACAGACTGACTTTTAAGCATAAAATACATCAGCACCTCAAAGTGGCACATAAAAGGGAGAGCAGGACAAAATTTTATTTCATTTTATGGTTGAATAGGTGCTCTGTTCTTCCAGGCATATGAACTGTCCTTAGGTCAGCTACCTGCTCTGATGTGCTGTTTCACCATTTATACATGTAAACAAATTACCCAATTTCTCCCATGTGAATTTTCTCACTGACATTTAATTCTAGCTCATGCTTAGAAAGGTAAAAGATGGGAAAAGCTGGTATTCTACTGCCATTTGGAAGGAGAGGCAAGGAAGAGACTGATTTCCCTTCAGAAAAAAAGCAACAGCATCTTAAAGTTCTTGGATGCAGTATTCCTAAAACTATAAAGAGGTTTGAAAGTGCTTGCATGCAAGATTCTGGTCAAGATGTATTAATCTGTGGGAAATATTCCTGCTCTGGATAGGGTGAGTAATGACACAGCAAGAGATGGTTGGGACATCTGCAGTTATTTAGACTAGAGCGTTTTGACTGTAGCTTTGCAATGCTTTGCACTGACCAGGTACATTTTAGAATTCAATTCAGCAGCTGGATGTTAAGGAAAAAGAAGGAAATGTCTGTAACCAAACAGTCTGTCTTTAAAAATTCCCCCGTGAATGCTTCTCCATTATTGTGATTGATCCCCCATCACCTCCCCTCTGCCTCCCCGGGGGCTTTAGCTAGCAAGCTGAAAGAGCTGCAGCAGGCAATGATCCTTCCCCTGCTTCCCGGCTGCCCTCCTCCTGCACGCTGCCCTCAAAGGGAAGCTGCAAACCACAGCAGAGAGAAGCCCAGGCAGAAAAGCCTCCCAGCACAAAACCGGCGTCCGCTCACCTCCGATTCTGCCGCCGCAGACCCGCTCCAGACAGCGGGGATGGTCGTTCCCTGCGGTGTGCCACAATCCAGACAGGAAAATATGACTTTATGGAAAGCCTACTTTTAAGATATAACTTTAGGTTAGGCACTTTCTATCTTCTTGGCTGTGTGGAGCTGTAATGCCTGCCCACGTAAATGCCCTATCAGGACCACGACCCCTCGTGCCACAGACTATAAATACAGCTTTAGTGAGAAAAGAGCATGGAATGTTAAAGGTGTTTAGCAGGAAATACTCTTTGCACCTTTTAAATAGCTATAACATCATCTTCCAGCTCTATCTTGGACCTTAACAAAGCCTTCAGTGGCTGAAAGCTGTTGCTGTTGGTTGCTTGGCCCAAGCAGCTGCCATGGTCTCAGCACAAGCATCACCGGCAGTCACCACCGCGGCTGCCCGCGCTGCCTCCACCCCAGGGAAGCTCATCAATCAGGCCTGACACATTGTGCCTTGTTCAGGAAAGAAGAGTATTTAATATCATGTTAGCCAACACACTGACCAACACACATCAAATTTGTATCATGAGCCTGGCAAATTACAATTTAGTGCTAAAGTGTATATGATGGATAAGCGACTTTGAGCTATCTTGCTGTCTTTTCAGCATCTCTCAGAAACATCACTCACATTAACTCAAAAAATGGAAATAAGAAGCTCGAGGCTTGTTCTAGAGCACATCTTCTGATGTATTAACTGAATAAAAAATATAATAGTTTGTTTTTTGACTGAAGCAGCCAGATCTTAAAAGCCTCACATTGCAGGTGTCCTTAAGCCAGTAAGAAAACCCCAGATGCCTTACAATACACTTGATTACATCCATACAGAATTGTTTAGCATGCTTTAAAGACCTGAGTCTGCAGGACTCCTAGCAAGGAAAGGCACTAAAAAAACAGGACTTTCTGAGTAAAGATGAGGAAGTGACATTCTGTTTGCAAGAGTGATGCTGCTTTGCTGGGCAAACAGCTTGTTGTTTGAGCTAGAATGTCTGTGTTTACTTAAACTTGACATGGTTGATCTTTGTGTCCCAATTGCACACAAATATGTGCATCAAATTGTGTTTGCATAGTGCAACCTTGCAGTTAATGAAGAAATATAGAAAGATTTAATTGTGCCTTATGATACCATATTGGCTACAAGATAGAGTTATATGTTCTTCTGTGCCTCATATTGAGTAAGGAAGCCCTTATTCAAACTTATATTTAACTTTGCCCTGTTTGCATGTACAGCCACTGCGGACTCAGGATTGCAGCAGAGGCACAGTGCCAGACTTCCTAGGTCACATTTGCACTTTTATCATATCATTAACCTTGTATCAAATTCATTTTTAATTGACTGCACCTCCTGAAGGTTTAGGATATGCATTTGGTCAATGAGTTGTTGTAAATCACAGACTCATCTGCGACCCAATTCTAGTTTCACTGCTGGAACCTGTCACAAGCCCCAGCACAGCACTGTGTAATGGAAGGAATGGGTGCTCCAGGACAGAGGTGGCCTAGGCCTTTACATTGCCTAGGCCTTTAAAAAAACGTATACAACAAAACTACCTATGATGTTGATTACAAGACAGTTTGCTATTGGTAGCATATCCAAGGCATAAACTTATTTCAGGTGTTTTTAAAGAATCATATATAAAACACTACAGGGAGCACAGCTATCTGGCATTCCTGTGAAGGCTGGAACATTGGACGTTTTATATAAAAAATTCAAGAAATGTAGTTTTGATGTGTTATTTTCCATGTCTTCTTGCTTGCAAGTGAAGAAGTGGATGGGATTCCCAGAGAGTTTCTTTTATAGATTCTGCTGACAGCTCCACAGATCCACTTGCTTTCAAGCCCTGTTGGTTCTCTTCTTAAGGAAAACACAAAACACAACAAGGCCTGTACATATTCTCCAAACTTTACAGAAAAAAAAATAAGAAAAAACTTTGCCTACAGAGAAGTTTGCTTTTAACCCTTTCATTTTATGTGTCTTCAGAAAGCCCAGGCGCCCTGGAGCACCGGGCACATGTGGCAGATGCCAAGCAGGGATGTCAGGCCCTCATACCAAACCCGCACCTCACTATCATCTCTAAGCACAGCAGTCTTGTACAGCAAGGTGGCTAGTAGATATGGAAGGCTTTGGAGCAAAGCTAGACCAGAAAAAAAAAAAAAAAGGTAGAAAAAAAAGTATTTCTAAAATCTGTACTCTCATTTCAACCCCAGATTTCTAGTGGTTGGGAAATGTGAGGGGGGAAGGAAGAAAAAGACAACATTCAAAAAAAATTTTTTTTATTTATTTATCTGATTTCTTCCTAGCTCAGCTGTTTTGGGTGTCAACTGCCTTTGCCTATGTTAAGAGTCACCAGGGTACTGAATTTTAGCTAATCACAACTGAGGACCTGACCATTCTGAAAACGAGTGGGATGTGTTTTTAAGAGTAAAGAACAGTATATATATTGTCTAGAAATGCAACAAAGGACTGAAGGGAAGGCCTCTGGGTTCTACTTTGGACTCTGCTACTGACTTTTCACATATCATTTGGCAAACTATGCAACTCCCTTTTTCTCCAGCTTCACACCTAGCTCCAAAAACAGTCATGGAATTCAGTATTTAGAAAGCACGTTGAGATCCGTGGATTAAAAGCTTCAAAGTTTCACCTCCTGTAAGTGCCAAGTATCATTATCAATGATAATTTTCTTGCCAAAAGTTAGGGGAAGAAGGAGAGAGGGGCAGGGGAAAAATCAGTAAGAACAGAAATCTTCCA
Organism: Tinamus guttatus; assembly: GCF_059628265.1. NCBI lineage: Eukaryota > Metazoa > Chordata > Aves > Tinamiformes > Tinamidae > Tinamus > Tinamus guttatus. The sequence goes on from NW_028288821.1 coordinate 9,456,318, forward strand.
CCTCCACAGCCTTCTAAATTCATGCTCCCCTATCATAGGTTAAGGGTGGTCTTATGTTCATTTGTGCCAGCCAGATGCTCAAGGTGCTAGAGCTGGAAATTGGCTCAATCCAGGTGACGTTATTTCCGTAAAGCCGCAACGCCAGCACGACCCAGGAGGGAAGACAGAAGAAAAACCCCCTCACCTCAGTTTTAATTGCCATTCTGCTATCTCTCCAGCTCCCTGTGCACCAGAGTGCTCCGTTAGCACTCCCGATGGGAGATGCCAGGGGAGATGAGTGATTTACATCTCACACACAAACAATTTCACAAGGGCCCGCGTTTGGCAAAGCAGCTGAAACATCTCTGAAGTTAAACCATGTGGTGGTGGGTCTGCAAGATGGTTTTGCTTCACATTGCTGCTTATGCCTATCCAATTCTGAATGAAAACTTGGGAAAATTGGTTAAGTTCCCTTTTGCCAGTGAATTTATGCTACACATGCTGCTCTCCACGCTGAAAGTTCACTCCAAGCTGGCAGTTTGGCACTGGTCCTTCACCAGGCTCAGTTTTTTAGAAACCTTCATCCTGAATTCCTGATATGCGTTCTATCCAACCCTGTAAATAAGGGTTTATAATATCACTTGGGTTTTATGTGCGAGGCTAACCCCCACATAATATTGCAGTCACTAGTCAGGGTTTTTTGCAGGAAGTGCAGCTGCAAATATGGGCCCATTTCTGAAATACTAAAACAGCCGTCAGAGAAAGGACTGCCTTTGCATTTGAGAAGTCACCTGAATAAACAAACAAACAAAAAGGTTTCTAAGTTTCTGCTTTTGCTATTTCTGGGTTGCCGGCTCAGCACGGGCCAGGGAGCACCTACTTGCACTAGCCTGTGTCTGCATGATAGGACCAGAAAGTGCTTCCTTACCTGGGAGCCCGTTGCAAAGCCAGGGAGCAAGCAGGAAGACGCTCCGTGCCCGGATCCAACCCGTCAGCGCCCGGGAGCAGCCACCTCCATCCGCCAGCGGAGCCTGCGGGTCGTCAGCAGCTGGGCCCATACGTGACCAGTAATGAACAGCCACAGTTGGAGTAACCAACTCCGGGCTGCAAATCCCCCTGCACATGACCCGGGGATCACTAGTGTTTGTGAACAGTGAGTGCAGCCTCCCACATACCTTATCTGCAAAGCACATGGAAAGCAATGAGAGCACCGCGGCGGGACGGAGCCATTCGCACAGCATTCCACATCACAGAGACAAGAGCAACGCACGAACCACTTTGTTCAGGGAATCAATTACAAGCTTTGGCTAAAAAAATAGGGGAAAATTCATTTTGCCAAGAAATGTTATTTTAGGAAGACTGCAAGCCGTGAATTCAGGTTGAATTTGAAAAAAAACTGTTTTGGCTCAAAGCAATGAAAAAAAATATTTCTAGTATGTGCAAAATATTTTCTTCTGATGTTTTCCAAAGAAAATATTTTGGCTCTTCATTTTTTCAATAATATTTTACTTACGATGCGAACACCTTATTTTAAAATGGCAACAACAAAACAATTACCAACCTTAAAATGAAATAGAATATTTTATTTTGGATTGAATAAGCAATGTGGTCTTGACCCATGATGATAAACACACACACATATATACATATATATTTGTATATACGATGCATGTAGGCAGGCTTGCCTTTCATCTGCTTAGGCCAATGAAGTGGAAAACCCCTTTGGACGGCTCTACACAAATATTTCTATCAAAGTGGCAAAGCTTTTCCTTCACACCCAGAGCACACATAAATCCTATTTGCTTTCCCGAGCCCCGGCAGATCCCCAGCCTCACAGAGCAGCCCCGTCCTCCCGGCTCTGCCCGATTAGCTAAGCAGACCTGATGGGTGTGCAGCATCCCCGGGGCTCCCCAGCGGGTTAGGCAGCTTCTCCAAGGCTCCGTGATGATCTCAGGTTTGGGATTAACCAGCTGGCAGCCCTGGCACCCCCCCGGATCAGCTAAGCGGGAGGTCTTGGGAAGCGTCTCAGCTGGACCTGAGCAGGGGGCCGGAGCAGGACCAAAGGCGCAACGAAGGCAGGCTGCAGCAGAGAAAAGCAGAGGACACCCAAGAAAATGCAAGGATACGGAGGAAAAAAAAAACAGGATGAATTTTGTAGTTGCTAAATTTAGATTGCTCCCCTGAGGCACCAGCCTGCAGGGATTTCTGCTTTAGGAAAGACAGTGGCAGACATGCATGGAGAGTAGGGTGCTTCCGGCCTCCCAAACGCTTCCCTAATGTGGGGAAGATGGGAGAGCAAAACGGGGCTGGTGCATTCAGCAATTCTTCCCCAGTTCTTCCCCTTTGCATGCTCTAAAAAGAAGCTATTTGTCACTGGATGCAAACGCACCACTTCTGACCTTTATCGTGAGTGACGTACATAGCAAATAACATCTCTTTTATCAGATTCCCCTTTCCCCTCTTCACTTTAGAAACATTGCAATATACGTACGGAAACAACCACGTGAAAACCCCAGCAGCTGGGAAGGTTTCCCAGCAAACAGGACCCAAGCCTCCTCGGCTAACAGCAATGTCACAAAGAAGCTGTAAACCCCCCAAAGTCATTTCCTTGTTCTAATTCACAGTGACATTAACAAGATCTGAACCCTGACCTGCAGGTGACTAAATTACGTTGCTTAGCAACTCTGCTTTAAAGAAGAGAAGAAGATGCAGGGCGAGAAGACGCTGCGCGCTCCCACCGGCTGCACCGGGCTCAGCCCGGCGCCCGCGCGGGGATTTTCCCTTCTCGGGAGCGTGCGCACGGAGAGGTGAGTGTGAGCCCTGGTACGGCTAAAATAATGACAAAATGAAATATAGCAGCCATTTTTCTTTGGAGAAGAGGTGCTTATAAATTCACTTCATCCAAAGTATCTCGCGCTCCGGCAATACATCAAACTGTGCAGCCCCATCCGTCTGAATCAATTAGAAATTACTCACCAAGTAAATTACATTGAAAAGCTTTGATTTGTTACTGGAATTTGTTACCATTCTCTTCAATCTTGAAAAGACTGAAAGCAAAAAAGTAATAATGTGACAGTGATAGTGAAATGTAACTTTTATTGAGATGGATGGGAACCTATTTGCCACAATATTTGCTTTTAATAATTTAATTTTTCAAACACTGCAAAGAGAGCCATAAATATTTGATTATGAAGCTTTTCCAATTTATTGTACATTCGTTTGCACTGGTTGCCTATCTTTTCAACATCTTTATATTTCATTTCTAAAAATAATCCTATCATCAGCCATATGTTCATAACTACCTTTAACTTAGCCCTCTAACTGCCTTCTTTTAACTTTCATCTGGTTCAGGTTAGTAACCTCTTTTCAAAAAGTGTTACAGAAGCCTGAAAGAAAACATAAAAGACAGCTCTCATGAAAAAAAATATTTTTTTTACATCTTTGGTTTATTTTTGAATCCTCTAAAAAGGCGTTAAGGTCATTGACAAAACTTCCAGTGATGTTGGTGGGAGGGTTCCTGCATTAGCATCGCTCAAGGTTACAGACACTGTTGCATGAACCAAATGCAGGATTTCTTAATCTTTAAACCACAAAGAATTTCTCAACGTAAAACAGAATATAAAATAATACAAATACCAACAGCATTTATGTTAATCACAAAGTTTCTAGCTAGCAGTATCTCTTCCTGTCAGGAATAGGTTTGCAGTTACTGTTTAGACCAGACACCTTTGCCATTTTTGAGGATGCCACCACGGATTAAATTGCACCATTTGACTTTTCTGATATGACAGTTCCTATAGAGGCACGTGGAAAACAGGTGCACGAGTCGACCTTATTGCTCTCCACATGGTTTTCAAAAATGTCTTCAATGTAAGGAGCCTAAACAGCTTCCACCTCCTTTTACATCCAGTTTCTTACCAAAGAAACACAAACGCATCAGTAATTGCGGCTAAGTGTTCAGATGGCTGCATTTCACATCCTGAAAAGATGCTTTTGCTCCTCATTGATGACTGGATGCTACCAGCTTCTGCTTGGCTGCCTCAACCAGATATTAAATTAGGTCATTTTACAGATGCCAACTACAGATTTTCTAGCAAAATTCATTAGAGCCCAAAGAGCTTTTCTGACAAACTCGTTACCTTCTTGGTGAATTATTCCATCTTGTACCTAGTATAAAGTACTAGTGCTGGAGATATACCAAAAAAAAAAAAAATTATCCGCAAAACAAGCAAACAATTCCCCTAACATCCCTGTCACCAATAGTCTTAACGGAAGATTAAATATAATAGCAACACCAAGAATTACGACCGATGCATTCCAAAAGCATTCCCGCCAAAAGGTACAGCGTCCTAGGTAAATGTCAGCTCCTCAGGTGTGTCATTTACAGAGAAAATGGCTCAGAACCTGAAAGACAAGGCACAAGATAAAGAGTCAGGTTAAGATCTTTTAAAGGCTACTAAGTCGATGACAAATGTAGTTCAAAAAGTGCAGGTGAAGAATGAGTTGTCATTAATGACCAAGAGCTTTAGTTATTGGTGCTGAAAAGAAAAAAAATCATTATGTTTGAAGCTTTATACTGGCACAGAGTGGAAATTATATGCAATCCCTGCTAAGTGCCCGATTTTACTGCTAAAAAATCCCCCTGACTGAAATGTACTTCAAAGTAAACTACTTTAGAATTTCTTTGCACTGTTGGATGCCCAACCAAAGGTCATTTTCTCTCTCTTTGTGCATCATTTCAGCAATTTTTTAAAGTTTTTTTTTCTGCAGTTTACTTTTATTTTTATAGACTTCAGACAGTCTAAACTGAAAATTGGAAAATGGAGTTTGCAAGTGAAATGCAAAATCAGGCATCTGCAGTGATTTATGATGAAGCTGTTTCTTCACGCAGACCTTTCCTTGAGAGGTGCTGGCCAGCCTCTTGTCCATAGAGCTCCATAGGTGCCCAGGGGTTAGAGTGCAGCTGCCCTGGGGGGGCTGCAGATCTGGAATCCAGCTCCTTCCCTTCTCCCACCTGCAGCCCAAACACTCATGAGCTTTACCATTCCCTGCAGCAAATTCCCACCATGCCCAGTAAAAATCTTTCATCAAGGAAGGTTTTTTTTTTCTTCCTTTTTTTGGACTCTCTAGCTCTAGGAGCTTTTTCACTCGCTCCATCTATTCATTCCTTTCCTGATTATCAAAAAACTGATACAACACCCAGACTAGAGACTGAAAGGTGAAAGCCTCTCCATTTGGTTTTAAACACCTCTGCTACCAGTAAGAGTGAGAAGCACATGGGGAATGGCAATGGTAGGAGTAGAGCAGAAGGAGGCAAAGACGATGCACGTAGCCCTCTATTTCAGAAGATATCCCACCCCAAATCTTTCATGAACATGAAAGATGCATGAACTGGGGAGCAAATCAGTGCATATACAAACATCTTACACCTCATTTTTTTTTGTCTCTGTTAGTGTAGAGTATTGTAGAGCAGCCTGTATGAAGTTTACCCTGCCAGAAACTACAGCTGGATCAAAGGTATCTCGGCACTTTTCCCTTCTTACCTATCATATGAGCAGATGATGGGAAACAAGTCATTAAAAACCTGTAACGGAACATAGCATTGGAAGATTGTCCTCAGAACAGGACCATGCTATGGTGCTGCTGTGGTGTCTATAAACAGCGTATGACAGCAAAGCAGCGTTAGCTCTATGATTTGATTACTGCTTCCAGACCACCTTTTGGACTGTTACCAAAAGAGCTAAGTCAGCTGAAAATCAACGTTTCCAACCCTACTCCAACATCCCTCTTCCCTCGCTCCCAGAAAAAAAGTTAACTTCAGTCCTGCTCCTTTTTCCAGCTTACTGTGGGGCTGCACATGTGCTAGTACCAGCATAAAGGAGGCTGCAAAGATGCTGGAGCAGGAAATAGTCATTTTGGTAGCATTTTACAACACGAGCAGCCAATAAACTGCAGCAAAAAGTCCTGTTCTCTCATTTACTTTATCTGCTGCACAAAAGAGCAAATAAATTTTGACCAGGATGTGATCCGGAGTTAAGAAGGAAGCATCAAAACCAAGAGACAGTTAACAGGAAGGAGGAAAGGAGAGCTGTGCACATTGCAGCAAGATGGGTTGCTGCAGTGCATGGCACCGTTTATTTATTTATTTATGATTTTCATCAACAGCAGAGATTTTTCTTGCAAAATAGCATTGTATTTTGCAAATATACTGTATCCCATGGCCTTTCAATATTTTGGTAGATATGAAGCTGTGCTTACATCAAACCACACACTACCTTGACAGAAGGGAGAGAGAGAAAAAACAAACAGTAGGAAAAAGAAAACTCTTAAGGGCAGGTTAGTAATGGGAAAGAAATGTGAAGCTTTTAAGCCGTCCATGGCATTGGTATGACACTCGGGAGACAGAAATTCAGCTTCTGGTACCATATACTCCTCAGCAACTTGCTTTATCTCTCCAGGCCTCTATTTTTTTTTCTTCCTTTTTTTTAATGCATAAATGACACGACTACCACCTTTCCCCGTACTAGTGTTATGAAGCCTAATTCATTATTAGCGGGCAGGGAGGGTGAGGAACGGAGCGCCGCGTGCCAGGGAGCAGCGGGCGGCTCTCCGGCCCCCTCGGGCTTCGCTCGCGAGGAGACGCCCGGCCGGTTCCTCGCAGGGGAGCAGCGATGCCGCGGGGCAAGGTCTGAAGACGGCTCTGCTTGAAGGTGTTTGGGGCTGCAGCTCTCTTACCCAGGCATCTTGACTATGTATTAGAGCCTCTTTACTGACTCCGTGCATTAGTGTGCTATGGAGAGGTAAGGAAAGGGGTCCACTTTTCTTCCTCAGTTACTGGAAGACACGGTGACGAGCAGTGTGGGAGCACCTATAAAGGGATGACTCTCGTCCTCAGGCAGTGTTTATTTACAAGAGATTCTGCAGGGAATTGGGGATGCCATCATTCTGGGGAGCAGCACAGGGCGCCTACTGGGAAGGCTGGACAGAAAACAGGGCTGGTGCTTGTGAAGAAACAGAGGCTGCAACAGAGGCAGCCCTGCCTGCCTGGCCCCCCAAAAGAATCATTTGGCACTTTAACAAGAGCTAATATTTACATTTTTTTTATTTTTTTATCAGTTTGTATCAATTCTTGAATAAAGGAGCTGTCAAAGACTTTTTTTTTCTTTCTGTATTAAAAGATTTTTAAAAAACAAAATCTAGTTTTAATGATGCAAAGTTAAGCTAGAACATAGAGTCACAGCTCTGGTCAGGGATTTAAACATCTGATGTGAGGAATAGTGAAGAAAAGTTGTGGCACCAGCAGTGATCTTTCATGTTCTTTAGGAATTCATGACAGAGAAAAATACCTCAAGAGTTACCTGAAGACGTTACAAAAAGCTGCACTGCAGATGGCAAGGACAGGTCACAGCAACCAGGACAAGTTCACGGCATCCGGTGACGATCCATCAAACGCGCTGAGATGCTGAAGCAAAGCCCCATGCCTGCAAGGGGGGGCGACCACCCTTCTCTTGACCTCAGACTAGGCTGCAAGAGAGTGACAAGGACATGGAGACCAAGGGAAAGCAAATGTGTTCCAGCGCCCTGGAAAATCAAGCGCTCCTCCTCACAGGATTTACGCCAGTTGACATTAGGATTAACTTATTTCTTAATTAGGCTTACACACACTTTGCTAATACAAAAGGGAAAGAATTCCATTGCCTGAAAAAATATGGCCCTACAGGCTATCTTGGCAAGGTGTTGATGGAAATCTCCTTTTAAACAGGAAAGCTCAGTGGTGGAGTATGAGTCTACCAGGCACCTGAAGGGTTTTCTGACCTTCAAGGTAAGGTTAGTGTTTTGCAAAGTAAATGCCATCATCTCGATGGTAGATTCAGGGCAGGAACAGTCTCTATTCTAACCAGCATTTTCACAACTCCTGCAATAAATTTATTTCTAATCATCAAAGCCAGCATGTCTGAATCTCATTTGATTAGTGCTGTGGTGTGGAACTGTGGCTTGAGCAGAAACCAACCTAGCAAACTCATCACAGATATATCTCTGTAACTAATACCTCTAAACTCCCAACATTACCTGGAAAAAGCTCTCTTGCTTACAGACACAGAAACTGGGTAAAATTCTCAAAAAATCCACACCACATTTTATAGTTTCCTGCTGGTAAATATGTTGGGATTTTTAATTAGTACTGTGCAGACATGAAACCAGACATGTAATGTTCAATAAACCAGTTAGTTTTTACATCAGTAATGAGTCTTAGAATATTAATGCGAGGCCTTCAGAAGTCAGAAGCTGAAGAGCGAATGTGCAGTGATCCTAACATTACCCCTAGGTGCATGTGAGCAGCAGAGATATTAGCAATCTCAACAGTGTAAAGTTAAAAAAAAAATCCACAGAGGTGGAAAACGTGCATTTCTCATGGGTTAACATAATCAGCTGCAGGTAGATTTCAGAGGATTATTTCCAATCTTTTGAGAAGAGATTTCTTTTGTGGGCATGATAAAAATTGTTAATATGTTGCTGCTGTTTTATTCAAGGTGAAAATTTTACTTTAATCACTTTCAAATAAATGCGGAACTCAACCATTACTCCCTTCTAATAATACTGAAGAAAATAGTTCACACTAAATCTAGCATAATGAACACAGCATGTTCATAGAGAACTGAGTGTTCTGAGCTTAAGTCCCCTTTAATCCATAATTCCTTTGGAACCTCATATTACATCCACATGAATACCAAAGAGGTTTATGATTAATGTTATTTTAATGAATAATAAAAAGAATTGATGATGATTTACACAGTTATTTTCACTTTTTCCACATAAAGATTTGTTGGTTAGAGACTGTAACGTCTATAAGATGGAGCACTACAATCTGACTGGGATGGTAATACACTTGCAAAACCTCTAAGCAACGCGAGCACATAGCTGAATTGAGCTGAGAATCGCTGCAAGCGATGACAGGCCCCAGGTGTTCCCCGGATTCCTTCCTTATCCTTCGGCACCACGGATGCGTCCCGCACGAGATGCTCCTTCTCGGCAGCAGTGGCTCCGTGAGCGGTGGGGCCCAGTTCTCCCCTTGCCCCGGTTCAACGCCAGGGAATCCTGCCACGTTACCCCTCACGTTAGCAGTAGATGCAGAGCGCTATGGAAAAAGCCAGTGCCCAGGAACGCCCTGTCCAAGCCCACAACCCTGAGCTCGCCCCGCTCCGTGGAACCTGCCACGGCTCCAGCCACCTCTCACCACTGGCTTCCTAATCCAAGGCGGGGGCTCCAGCCAAATCTGCCCGGCTCATCTTCCCAAGGAAGTCAAGAAAGGGAAAGGAGGGCTGTGAAGAAGCGATAGCGCGGCATAAGCCTGCCTCCCCTGTATCCAAATAACCTCTTAATGAAACCCCTTTGGCAGCTGTTTAAATGCTGTGAATAGAGAAACGCCTGCAGTCAGAACTCTGTGGGATCTCTTCCTGAAAATGCCATCACCATGTTGTTATAATTAAAATAACATCCACTCCAATGCTAGCTATCTTTATTAGACACCAAACACTGAACCTCTTCCCAAATCACCAGGGTGCAAATTACTTTTCAAAAACATTTTTAGAACTGATTTAAACATTAGCTTTCACACTGGAATGAACTTTCCAGGGGACAATAGTTCCATTCCTTCCTCAAGGCTCTGCACTACCATTCTAGAGATTTCTGTGTTGCTATCAACATCTGGCTGGATGCTGCAGCTGGCTATCGGGGACTGAACTGCTAGCAGATTCTAGATCATATTCCTTAGTGATCCTTTTGTTTGATGTCCCTGATTATTGCCAAGGAAACAAGCAGGTAGCACGGTGGCTCCTTGTCACTGTGGAGAACTTCACATGAAGCACTTTTAGTCTTGGAAAGAGTTGGCCCGTATTGAATCAGCAAAGCTATGAATTTTGCACAAATAGCTACCAAAAGTAACTCATCTAATACAACGCACCATAAAACAATGAATCTGATTGCAACTACTGATTTGATTTTTTGTTTGTCACTGTGTCTAGGAAAAAGCTGTGATAATGTCTGTTTTCCCACACATCTACACAGATTTGAGATTTAGGCTAGCTCCTGTATGGTGTTAACAGTTATACTCCTAACACCAAACTGATGGTGCTCACACTGCTTCTTGAGATAAGAGCAGTAATCTCTAAAATCTCCACTCTTGCCATTCGCAGCTGGTGTTCAGAACCCAGCAGTTCCTCGGTCAGCCCACAGAGCCCTTCACCTCTCTGCCTTTCCTGCCAGAGGGCTTGGCACTTACTCCTCAACACACCGTTCACCGGCTCAGGCCTGGTGAGATGGAGCCTGGGGGTTCCTCAGACCTTTTCCTTAAAACAAGGACTTGGGATTTCTAAACATGAACTAGAACAAAACAGAATAAAAGAGCAGAAATCGAAGCTCTCCCTGCCTCCCTTCTGCTCTGTTTGAATACAGTGAGCCCTTCAGTGGCTTCCTTTGCCATGACAAGCTCTGCCTAGATGACAGAAGGCTATTGGAAGTGACTTCTGTGTCTAACCACTGGCACGCGGTGCCTTCTAAGAAGCCTTCAGGTGCCTGAGGGTGCGGATGAAGAGGGACCCTACAGGAGACCTGTCCCCTCTTGAGAAGGCTGCAGGTCTCCCTCAGGTTCTACATCTCATCAGCCAGTTCCTTGCAGACATCTCGAATGCCCACAGGTATTTAAAACAGCACTGTATGTCAATGTTTAAGCAAATGATTCTCATGCTCTGTATTATCTCTCAGTCCTGGCAGCTCTCTTTTTCCCAGCAGTTTTCCTTTCTGCTGAATTTCTCTCCAACATTTCCTGTCCTTCTGTAAAACCAGGGAATATCCCTGTGCCCATGGATCTCCACCTGAGCGCAGGGCAGAGGATGGCAGCAGACAGACACACACGTGTCCCGCTCTCCACTGCCTACATATACTTGTTGGTCGGACCAATGGCTTCTGATCAGATTTCTCAGCTGAACACCCTAAATATATACAGGGAGGTGCTGATTCTGCCCTCTCTTTTTCAATTATTGCATACCAATGGTTACAATTCTTCCATTCCACTACCCAAACATACTGCAACCCTTAGATCAGTAATGGCTCTTGAAATAATCAAGAAAAAGTGCAATAATATCAAATTTATATTATTAAAAAAACCCCCATTCAATCAGCATTCAATCAACAATCTAATAACCATCAAATCTGCTTTGCAAGAAACGGAAATTTCTCCTGATGCCAAAAAGAGCTATTCAACTTATCCTCATTTTTTGAGAGCACAGAGCATCACACTGGGCCATATATATAACATCTGACAATACAGCTTTGCAATTTGTGTATCATCACTTAATTCAGTCCTCTCCCAGTTTTTGAATTACTTTAATTTTCTAGAACAATTGGGATATACAAAATGCCATTTCTGTGCCTGACAAAACACACAATGACCCTCTGCTAAGAAGGTTAAAGTCAACTTTCAGGAAGACAGGGAAGCACATCTCAGAGTGACTTCTCATGTTAAAAAAAATACTGGGTCAAAGTTGCAACTTTGCTGCAACTAAATGTTTAGAATTGTTCTAAATATTTACAACTACAAAATGACAGAAATATTAAGGGAGAAAAATAAGCAAACAGACTATTTCTGTGCTGGATGACCTCATTACTTCACTGTGGCCAGCTTGCAGCCTCCTGGTTTTCAGCCAGCCACCCTCACATGTCTAAAAGGCCAACAGATAACTGAAACGAGTCTGTGCTGAATTGACTGTGAGGTGGAAAACATGGTTCACAACTGATTTGCTTGTTTCTAAAGTGTCCACCCCACAGAGAAAAGAGCAAGAAACTTTGCTTACTGTCCCCTACCAAAGAACATGGTAGCAACCCTAGTTTTTCAAATACTTGGCACCTCTCCAGATTGCCCTTTCAAACATTTTCTGGGCTGCTCTAGTTATTACCAAAGCCAGAAATACCCTTTCTAACAGAGGCACATCAGAAGTTACTGCTTTATCATTGATATTTTTTTGCACTAGTATTTCACCTTCGGTGTTTCACTATCCATTTTTCTACAATCACTTTATAGCACCTGCTATGTCAGCACCATGTTTCAGCATCAGCATTTAACCATCAGCTGTTCCACCATATGGCAGCAGAAGCATCAGCAATATAGCACTTAAAGCACACAAACACACAGAAAGCACCGAAAACCGCCTGCCGCCACCCTTTCTCCATGCCATAGCCACCTCTCACTGGGACAACAAATTCCCTCAGTTGTCTTTCCTGCCTCTTCTCCAAGAAGAAACAAAATTGTGCCCAAAGGGAAGAAAAAAAAATCACACAACAAAACTCCTCTAGGCAAATTTGAAACGGTCCCTCTTGTGATTTTTATTTCCTCTGAAGTTCCCTGTCCTGAAGCATTTTTAAGGTCTTGTGCTGCAAGAGCGAGTTAAGTGTCACTGACTGTCATGCTTTTAATCACATTGCTGTTTGGCAGGGAATTTTCCCAGAAGGACTGACAGGAAATGTCCTGGAGAGCAGGCCTGAGTTTCCAGCTAGCACAGTCTTTTACCTCGGAAGATGAATTTAGGACACTCTTCAAATTGAGGTTCTTCAGAAAGACCGACTTTATTCTGCTAATGTTTACTGTTGCAGGACAGGTTGGTTGAAGCAAGCAATGCCAGCCTTGGCTGCAACCCCATGTGGCTTTTGTTTTTCTCCTCAAGAGATTCAGGAAACACTCCAAACAGAAAAGGAGATGGTACCTTGGCTTCCTCATCACGGACATGAGGGAGGTCACCGCAAACTACTGCCTAAACAGCAATAGATGATGAGACTGCTTGGCCCTACGACAAATCCTCAAAGCATCATCTGCGGTTACATCCCTTGGCACTCCTGACAGCATCTTCTTCTCCCGATGCACTCTGTTTAGCCGAAGCTCAGAAAGAGTCCGGCCAAGCTGACTTTAACAGTAGGGGCTCCGATAATGAGCCTTGCAGTCCATTAGTCCAACCTTCTTAGTGATTTGGCAGCATTTTAGACCCATGGTGGAAGGTTGGGTATGAAGCCTGTGGCTCCTTACACACAGAGGACAGCACAGGAACCTTGATTTTCCATTAGATATGTCACATGCCATGAGTTTCTTCTGATGGTATTAAAACCCCAGCAGCTGATATCAAAGGTAGTCTACTCTTTCAGGCTGTTATCTGCAAAACCAAAGCATGATTTAGCTCCTGACCAAATGAATTTGATTTCCGCTCAGCTTACAAGCAATTATCTCTCAAATTTGTTCTGAGTAAAGAGTGCCATTTTTCCACCTCATTGTAAAATTTGACAAATGCAAATTTTGTAGGCTTCACTTTGAGTGTGAAATTTTCCAACACGGTGCCTGTTTATCTATAGAAAGCTGTAGCTGGCAAGATATCTTTAAGAAAAATGCAGCAGGAAGGGGATTAAATGTGACACAGGACTTCTCAGCATTATGGTCGTAGTCTAATCATTTGAGCTCCCATGTTCTGAAGGACAATTAGCATGATGCAGTAGTTTTCTCTTTTATACCAAGGGAAAACGTTGATCTTTGGAAACCACTTAGTCAAACTGAGATCACTTGGACAACAGAGATCTGACAAAATCCCAGGATGAAAGGGCAGCATTAGATGGCCTCTAAGGGCATAGAATCCGGGTTTCTAGTGCCACAGAGTGCCAACAATTAAATGAGGATGACTGATATAAAACCTGTCAGAAATTATGCTCTGTATTATCAGGTCTTCAGTAATGAAACGATCTTATTTACTTTTTTCAAAGTCTTAGACAGAAAGTCTGAGTATAGAACTATAAGGGATAATTACCATTAGTTTAATGACAGCATGTTTGTCTCTAAAGCCACTATTTAAACATGAAGGGAGCATCTGATCTGATCTTGATGAAAGACACCACAAAAACTGGAAGCTATTTTAGATGTGAAGGTGTCCAGGGCAGCAGCATAAAGATCGTCTGTAACTATATGGAATAGGCACATATCCCTTAAGATATAACTAATCGCTACATTTCCTCTAAGCAGACTGCAGTGATGGATGGCCACAGCTACTCCTAAAAAAAAACAGTTTCTGTGTGGCTGCCAGATTCCTCTCAAGACATCCCATGCCTCGTAATGAGGAAAACTTCCCAGGAAGTATGGTTGTGGATGGTCCAAGCTGCTATCATGTGGATGATAGGGATATATATGCCACTTAAGTGCTCTTAGGACATCCTGGATGCTGGTGTGTAGTCCTAGCAGCATGTTGCCGGCAGTTATTTTACTTCTGTGATTAGATCCCCAATGAGCCCAAGATTCTCCACACATAACATCACGTTTTACTGTACCACAACAAATTTCTCTTCCGGAAGATGAATCTACTCTGCTTTCCAGCCAATATAAGCTTTTGTCACCAGCAGTGTCTGGATCTGCACTACTAATCACTCCAACCTTGCAAATTGCAAACAGGTCTCTCACAAAGCCGGAAGTAACACTTCCAGCTGTAATGCTATTAACCTAATCCCTGATAGCTATTATAGCAACTCATGACATGCGGCTTAGCAGATACCAGAAAATACAGTTTTCCCTCAGTAAAGTTGGAGCTGATCTTTGATTTTTGTATGTTATAAGCATTATTTAAACCAGCTCAATTAAAAACTTTAAAGTTGAAGCTTCTGCAGCTTTGGTGCCAAGATGCAAACATGGCGTGTATCAACATTTCTAATGCATAAAGATAATGGCACAATAGAGTACGATGCCTGCGTGGCACATACAGAATTTATTATTTTACAATTAAATCCATACTACAACATTTCCCTTCTTTCAAATTCAACAAATTTTCTTTTCTATACATGTTTTACTGTCATTTCCGCTCTAAGAAACACAGAGCAAAATCATGGACAAAGCAAATCAGAAAACACCAGCATTATAAATCTCCCTATGTTAAATACATTAGCGTAGATTCTCATTTACACTGCAGAACTTCCAGACTGCTGTTGAAATGTGAAGGTACCAAAAAGTGGATAGAAAAATGATTTATCTTTTTCTAACTGAAATCATCTACGACTCCTCCCAACCCCCAATTATAACATTCTGCATATAAGTGCCTTCAAGTTATTAAGTCTCACACATTGCTAAGGGGGTGCAAAGACATCAGTCACTTAGTTCTTCAATTTACTGTGCAGAGCTGCAGGAGAGAGGCATTCTCTGAGGACTTGCACAGAAACTTTGAGTTTGTCTCTAATGCTTTTCTTCCATTAAATTAAATTATTTTAGACTGAAAGCTCTCTGTTTGGCTTTTTTTTTTTCTTAGGGAGCCTCTATAGCTCTCATAGATAAAATTCTTGGCAGTCTAACTGCAAGAGAAGACCAGAGACCTCACAGATGCAATAAGAAAACCAAGGATTACCTTGGAGATAAATCATGATTCCCAAGCCCCTCAGTAATCCAGATCCCTCTCTTCCTTGGGGGGTAACTACATGGAAAATGTTTTTGAAGCTCCATTAGCAAAACTCTGTGCAGTACATCAAGATACATGGAAAGCTACTGCTTTAGAAGCGCAATGCAAGATGTTAATAGGTTTCTGGTGGAGACAAGGCGAGGAGAGGGAGCAGCAGGAGGCAATGCCAGGGTGACTCAGGGAGCAGCAGAGCTTCTGCAGCAGCCCCTGCTCAGCATCAGACCCGTCCGACGCAGCAGGTTTTCTCCAGAAAAGCAAGGAACATTCTTATGCTTTTAAATTAAAGTGTGCAATTACTGTTCTTTACTGCTGCCCATTAAAAGAGATTTGCTACAGTTGCTCACATGCATGGACGGGATGTGAAGGGAACCAGCAGACTCCTCTCCACCGCTGCCTCCTGAGAGGTGTGAATTTCACAACAGCAATAAAAGCGTTTGCAGCTGAGCGAGAGCTGAGATTTAAATGCAGACAAATACTTATTTCCCTTCTGATAGCATCTTCCTTAGCTCTTTCTGACACATATAAATATACTCCTTTGGAAAGAGACCTGGAATATTATTTTAAGATAAGATAGCACAAGTTCATAGTAATTAACTCAAACTCTTTTTCTATGAAAAGAAGTGAGTGAGTAGGTTTCCATGGTAATTCCTTTCTTACCTTTTAAGACAAAGGACAGCTCAGAGCTACAGAATTAAGTCTTTTTCATCCTTTTCTTCTCACGCTTATACAGAAGCTGTTTCTGTTTTAAATCATCAGAAAGGCTCATCTTTTCTGCTAAATAGAGCTTCAATATCAATTTCTAATGCAAATTGCATGAAATATTTAATTATCGAAAAAAAATTAAGACATACAAAGAGTTAATGAAACTACTGATTTTTCACAGGCAAATTATTTCCAGGTTAGTATTGGAGGGAGGGTGAGGGTGGCACAAGTCTAACTGAAAGAATTTTATCTAATTGCTGTGTTATTCCAAGATGCCACTTCAGTGTGTTAATTGGCACTGCAACGACGATGAATTTGGCCCACTGTAAATTCTCTTTTTTCTATTGTTAAGACTGCTCACAAAAATGTTTCTGTTACCTATTTCTGAATCCAACCATTGTGTTTCATTATGATTTTCTTTTGATTCTGTTACCATGTGAACAGTGAAATACACATAACCACAGCTCATGATCTCAGGATGTCAACCAAGGGGTATTTTGTGCTTCGGAGCGACTGGAATGACTCAGAGTCATCTTTGGAAGTTCTTTGAAAAAGTCACACATGTGTTTAGATCTAAATATTAATTGAGGATTAAGGAACTAAGCTACAGACAATGGAAAGTTTTGATCACCTCAAACTGTACAAGAACTTTATTTTGAGAAAATCTTTACTGTAAACTAAAAGTCTTAATTGTGGATTAGATTCTTAGCTGATATAAGCTGGATTTGCTCCATTGACTACAACTATTCAAATGTAGTAGAGTTGCAACATGTACTGGAATGATGCTGAATTATGGCAGCCAAAAAAAAAAAAAAAGGCTCTATAGCTAAGACACTGGGTTTGCAAGATCCCAGTTGTGGATTACTGACTGAATTGAAAATGATATTTAAACAGACAAGACCCATAAAACTACCTCCCTAGATGGCATAGCTGTCTGTTTACTCCTTATATAAATAGTGATTATTTATTAATTTTACTGTTAAGTTTCTTAAAGACACAGGCCAAGATTTCTTCCTGTGGCTGAGGAACACTTGGAAGATCTTATCTCATGGAGGTGGAAAGATGACTCTGAATGCTCAGATCTCCATGTTTACAGAGGGTAACTGACAGCCTCAATGAAACAATGCAAGAGTAAATGTTATTCTTGACTCCATTGAAAACCATCAGGAAAATTACTGGCCTCCTTTGGCTTCTAGAATTTTATTGTTTGTTATGGAAAAAAATAGCAAGAAGTTCACCTCCCATATTAAATTCAGAGTGATTCAAATTATAAAAGCATCCTTTTAATATTCCAGTTGAGACAGTCCAAAATGAAACCACCTAACAGAACAACTGGCAAAGTCATTAATTAAATAAATCTTCAATGGCCTCCCAACAACTGGGCTGACTAAATAGCTCTCACCCGAAGTGAAGACCCGGCCTGGAAAGCCCACAGGCACTACACGAGTGCAGGGGCCCCTTCTTCACTGATGCACTTCAGTAGCAGTGACTGGAAAGACAACCTGCACCTCACTCTAGAGCACTTCAAGCCATGGGATAGGTAACACGGATCTGAGCTTGCATCCTTCCATGCTGGGGAACCTCTGCCTGACCACATCACCCTCCCTGCTGGAAAACACAACGGGTATCACACGAGCCAGGAGCAGCTCTGAAGCCCTACAGCAAACAAGAATCAGAGCAGCCTGTGGGGACTCCCTGCAGAGTGAATGTAAAATACTTATCAACAAGAAGAGGAGAACTGTATGTTTTTGGACTTCTCTGTGTTCTGCTAGTTTACCTCTTGGTTTGTTATTCACAGAGAGACTCAACTTATGTTCACAGCAAACAAGGGAAAGTAGAGACATGTTTTGTCTTTTGCAGCCTAAAGGTCACACCATGATTGCAATCAAATAAATTATTCAGAGAGTAGTGGGAAGTTTTGCAGATGCTGCCCAACTTCTCCTACTCTTTTCCTGATTTAATTCTTCTCATCTTCATCAGGAAGATTAACTGGGATCCTGTCCTATTTTTTATGGAGTTATCCAAGAGTTATGGATATGGTTGACAATCATGGACTTGATATAGAAAGAGAGTGATAATTTCATGAAGCCAAGACATCAGGAAAAGACAAAAAAGATGAATGAGATGAAACACATATGTGCCTTTGGAACATGACCTCTGCTGTTTAATATCAGCTATTCCTAACCTCTCTTTTGGAGTTTCCTACAAACTGCATGTGGTTCCCAACCTCTTCTACGTAACTCTTAGATGAAACAACCAGCTCTAGAAAAATTGGTGGGAGAGAGTGTAGGAGAAATATTCATCCCTTTAGTAATCCATTTCTGCTCAAGGGCTCCTCTCAAACTTAAAGAGTAAGCAGGTCAAAACCAGGTTAAGGGCTGAAAACTCTACTACTAGAGCTGAATAATTGCTGCACAGCAGAGAAAGAAAATTTGCTTGAGTTTGAGAGAAGCTGTGAGAGATTTCTGGAAGTATTTCTGGATCAGGAAAGACAGACCTATCTGGGAAGCATTTAAGATAGATTGCTGAGTTGGCTAGGTTCAAAAGCCTGGCTATAAAATGAGATAGGTAATATTGCCAGCCTGTTGAAGAGAGACTCTTAGGGTTTATTCCAAGCTGTACCTCATGTAACTCTGAACAAGTCACCTAAATTCAATTTGCTGCTCTTGCCTATCTAAAAATCAGAGAGCATAGCAGATAATTTCCCTATCCACTTCCTAGTCAGATTATAAACGTTTCAATGCAAGATTCATCTGTCTTGTGGAGAAATCCATGTGGAGATCCAAACGCCAGTTCTGCAGGGCGATTACCTCAGCTGGGCCTCTTGTTTGTAACATCACACAAATATTAGTAAACTTCCCCTTCATTCTTCATCTCCTGACAAGATCTCCTCCTCCTCCTCACTTTTCCTTCCTGCTCCAAATGACTCTTCCGGCCATCCCCACAAGGCAGGACAGTAATTGTGGGTCCTGCCTTCTCGGGGAGCAGCCTGTCCTCCACTAACAAGAAGTGAGGTGGGCAGCCACCTTTGCACTTTCAGCTCCATTTCCACACTGAAACACCATTTATTTCCAAAGAGAAAACAACTGAAAACTACTAATGATGCCTGTTATTTTTCTTTAAGAGGAAAACAAATTACATCTATTACAATCACTTTTCTTGAAGTGTCACGTCTTAAACCAGAAGCGCAGCTTGGGAACTTGAGTTCACTTCTCAAGTGGTCACACTTGCTTTATAAGCTACAATTATGTTTGTCAGCTGCTAACCAGAGACCAAGTCAGTTTTCAGCAACCCAGTCGACTAGAAGGGAATACTGTTATTACCTTCTACCCAGCATTTGAGATACAAAGAGCTTTCCGTAGGTAGCAACTTTCCTAGCTGGAACAGCAGAAGACTGGTCAGCCCCATAGATACTGACGCGAGAACCTGAAGAAATCACGAAAGCAATTATTTCAAACTACCTAATGTCTAACAAGGAACTTCAAGAGCTGTCTTCAGCACCCCACTCCAAAACAGTTCTCTAAAAAGCTTATTTGCAGGATTTTCCTAGGTTTTCTGCCATGGACACAGGGACAGCATGACCACTCTTCTGTCTCTCCTTGGTATCTCTGTCTGTGTATCTTGTAGACTGGACACATCACAAGCACCGTCACATAAAAAATCTGGATATGCTCCAGAAATAAAACAAATTTCCACTTTCAAATAATAACTTCCTGGAAAAAATAAAGCTATTCTTCCTGTACTTTTCAGTAAGACTGACATTTACTGGAAATTACTGTTCATTTCAAACATGCTGCTTTATTGCAAAGAGCTGATCCATGGCACATGCCTCTGTAAGGTAAGCCTGCATAGCCCAATTTCCGCCAAAACACAGTGAAATTAAAATTGAAATTAGAAAGAGAGAGGACTACCTAAAGAAGGTTCCAAGATAACAAAGAATAAAGATTCAACAGAGAAATATTCATAAGTGTGATGTCAGCCCTGCAATCTGGAGCAAGTGCTGCTTTCTTGACTTAATAACAGTGAATGTCAGATTCTTCAGGAAAGGAATTTGCAAAGTCTTGGTAACAAGTCTGCTGTGGAACTAAATCGCAGTGCATTCACCACAGTAGATTATCTGTCACTCATAAAATCAGTACTTTCCGAGTTGCCTCTTAACGTGGCTCAATATATAGACAGAGAGAAAAATATTTATGAAAACCAAGCATACTCACCAATATGATGCCACTTTCTTAACTGATTTATAACTTCAATCTCCAAAGAGAAGATCTACAACAAGCAATCTTATACTTCTATGACAGTAATAAAATTATCTGTTTAGAAGAGAAATACCATTTTCACTAGCAAGATAGTACAGAAGAATGAAGAAAGGAACAACTGGATCATACTTTAAAGAGAAGGGAAGTATAAAATCCTATCTAAAGAGATAAAATTCCTAAGGTAGAGACAGTCAAATAGCCTGATTCTCATCCTATATAGGGGGATAAATAAATAAATCAAGACTAAAGATGCCAAAAGCCAGACTGGGATGTTAGTCATGCCGATGAAATTGCACATACCATCAGGGGAACTGGAGACACTAAAGCAGCGTTAATGAGACCAGAGCCCATTCAAATGGTGCCACCTCCACGGGAAAGGATAATCAGGCTCTGATTAGACAACTCTCACATTATTGCTTCAAAGCAGATGCGGCAAAATGTGTTGATAGAGGAAACGGAACGGACTGGGCACAGACTCGGAACGATGAACGAGAAAAGGGCAGACCCCCTCCTGCCATACAGGCCAAGAGACAACGCAGAGGTACCGGTGCAGAAGCCGGGCTGGGCCACACGGAGGGCTGAGACTGGCAATAAAATCACATATTTTAACAGTGCTCAGAACTCAGCGTTCCTGTAGAGCAAGAGAGATTAGGGGGATAAATTTGAAACTGCTCCCTCCCCTTCGGTATCCGTGAATGCAAGCTGATAATATCTCCCTGTGTTATTTAGGAAGGTGATAAGCAGCCCACCCTTAATTCTCTGATGCCTTGTGGGTCAGCTGGGCACAAGGGCTCTCCACTTTGTTTCACCTGCTTTAACTACAGGTGCTAGTAATAAACTCGTCCAAGCACACAGTAAAATACTGAGACATACCTCATATCTCTGTGCCTGCATAAGCGAGCCTTGCATCTTCCAGAAACAGGGTTTGTCAAAAAAGTGGCAGAAGTGCCCAGGTCAAATTGTGGGCTGATTTAAACTCTGCACAGCCCCCATGATTTCAGGGAGATTGCAGGGAGTTTGCCTTTGTAAGCGAGCTGTGCCAAATTAAGCTGTGGAGAGCTATTTCCCTAGTTTGAATTGAAGATGCACAACCTACTACCTCCTGGAGACTTAATTCTCTGTCTGATACACAGGAAAATCCTTTCAGTGAATTATAGAAATGTCTAGCTTTTCTTGTATGCTGCCAATGCAGGTTTCTTTTAACACAATGGCCAGAACTGTGAAATTTCATGATATTTGCCAGGCAAATTGGAACTACAAATGATGCTGTAGCTGCAGCCCTTGCTTGGCTGGTAGACCTGAAAAGCCACACTGATCCTTCTTGAGTGCAGGAAGATGTAACCTTTACTTTTTCACTACATCTTCTTTCTTTAGATCATTTTTGTCATTCAGAACATTGGCAATCTTTCTGGCTAGGTGAGCACAGAAATGTTCAGGTTATAATACATGGAACATCTGAAAGGTATGACAAGGGGAGGAAGAACTGCAAGTATCTCTGAGAGATTACAAGAAAGGGAGCTGTGGAACTATAAAGAGTATTGGAGAGGCAGGATGAGGAACAGATGACCAGTATAAGGGAATCACTGGCATAATACTATACAGAGCAATCAGCATCAAAAGGGTGGAAGGCATTTATGAGACATAGTAAGAAAGAGAATTACTCAACAGAATATCTGAATGATGGGGCAAGGAAAGGAGACATGAGTTATTCCAGAATTTATCATAAATGCAGCAATTGCCGGTTGCAAGCTATTCAGAAATGAATTTCCACTGGGTAATTTGGGACTGATAAAAACTCTGAAAAGGTTAGGGCAGCTTTGGCGTTACTTAGCCAGGATGTGTGACTGGAAATGTGCTGGGCAGGCCTAATGCTGTAAAGGTGCTGAGCACTTCCCTGACCACAGCAGGGACAGCCCTTGCAAAGGCGCCAAGCAGGCACAAGTCCATGGGAATCAATCAGACCCGCAGGGAGTCACCACATCCAAAAAAATCAGGTTGTGGGAGTTGAAAGAACCCTGCAGGTGCAGGTCTGAAGTGTCACATTAGGGACGTGACAGCTACAACTATTAAATCTCCCCCCGCACACACACACACTCATGAGCATGCACACACACATGCACACACAGATACATATTTCACCACACTCCTCCATCTTCTATTGTTAAGGTGATAGACGTGTAACATTTAACGAAGGCAATCAGAGAAGTGCTAATTATCACAGTGGGCATGCAAACCTCTGGGGGCACAGCAGTGGGAGGAAATACAGCATATCTTGAAAGGCAGTGTTGACATGAACCTAACTTTTTCTTTAACTACAGAAACCTCTTTTTCATTATTTTATTCCTCCTTACTTTGATAATCAGCAATTGTGACCCACTGCACAGCTGTATGTGTGCCTTGACATGAGAGCACATTTTCTGCTCGCCTCCACCGGGTAGTTTCTCTCCCTGATACGTTCGCGCTAAGCCCAGATCTTCCAGCAAACCCTTTTTTTCCACCTGGTTAAACATTCCCTACATCTCCCGCAGTCCTGTCTGGTCTCAGTCTTCAAGGCAGTGTAGAGAACCGTGGGGCTGTACAGATACAATGTGACAATGTTAAGGGTTAATTGTTAATTTAAACTGTGCGTCAAAGTACTGTTAAATTTCTTAAGGCAGATAGAACAGAGAAATATGGTGACCCAAATCCTGCAACTGTGTAGGCAACGGTGGGCAAAGCCTCTCAGAAAATGTGTGTGATGAGCAGCAAAATGAAACAACTTGCCTATTCCTATTAATTTTTATACTTGCTTTTTACTAAATGGTGGCATATTTTGCAAAAACTGCATCTACTCTTTTTCTTTTTAATGTCATTACACAGACTATGTGACACCTCATTTCTACCAGCACTTTTGGCAGGCTGAATCCTGTGTCATCTTCTTGTAGCAAGGTAATCTGCCCCCATTCCCGATGGCTACATCAACACTCATGAAAGGTAGCTCTCCTGGCTCTCCTTTGCTGCATTATTTTGAGTTTGCTATCACACTCACCATTCATAAGCACCTACAGCACCATATGCTATCCAGAAAGTTCTGTCCAGATAGCACAAGTTAATTTACTTGGCACTTTCTAATTGCAAGCCTGAATGTTTGAGTAGACACTCAAGAAAAGCCAGTTTCAGATCTCAGTCATAAACTAGTCTTTTTTTCTGACACTCAGTCCCAACAGATTGCAAGAATGGCTTTTTAAACTTAGATTAGCCCAAATTGTCCTTTTTCACTTTTTTTTTTGGTACTTTTAAAATAATTGTTCTTACACAATTCCTTTTGCAAGAAGGGCAGCACTTCCAAAGCCTGTCCAAATATACAATTAACTGGAAATATTAACACTTTAAAATGTCCAAGTTCTTCCTGATCAGTCCTCAGATGTATTCTGATATGTCCTACCTTCTGTATGATGTAAGATCTAGGAAGGCCTCTTAATAACTCTTAATCAGTTTCTACAATTTCTATAATATTCTGCAATACAATTGTCTGGCAACAATGCCAGACATTTAAAGGCTGTTTTCAACATAATGTCCCTCCAGACAACTTGGCTTGGCCAAGGAGATGTCTGAAGAGATGTCTAGCTTGCTTGAATTCTTGGAACTATCAAGAATTCATAGCACTGATTTAATATCTGCCCATTAAAAGATAACTGACACAGCACAAGTCAGCTCAAAGGGCAATCACCCGCTGCAGACAACTGCAGGTAGGTCTTACAGATTTCAGAAGGATGAACAGAGCAAGACCAGAGAGTCTACAGCAAAGAAGCAAGCCAGCCAGCTGCTTTTGCCTAGGGGAAATTGCCAGTCAGTAAATACGTGGCTATTCGTGTGAGTAAATTAGATGTCAACTCACTTGTGTTTTCATGCTGTTGTACTTTGTAGAACCGAACAATCAGCAGACTGATCTCACCCCAGCAGCAATGCTTTTTGGTGGCATTTGATCTTGAAGAAGACATTGCTTCAGAAGAGAGCTGCTCAAAGATAAGACAGAGTAATCATGATAACAGCACAGCTAACTGCAATAAATCTGTGTTTTCTACCTTTAGTATCTCTCGCATTTCATAGAATCATAGAATCATAGAATGCTTAGGGTTGGAAGGGACCTCTAGAGGTCATCTAGTCCAACCCCCCTGCATACGCAGGGACACCTAAAGCACGTGGCACAGGACTGCATCCAAGCGGGTTTTGAAGATCTCCAGAGAAGGAGACTCCACAACCTCTCTGGGCAGCCTGTTCCAGTGCTCTGTCACCCTCACTGTTAAGAAATTTTTCCTTAAGTTCCTATGGAATTTTTGATGTTTCAGTTTCCGGCCATTTCCTCTAGTCCTATCAGTGGCCACCACTGAAAAGAGACCATGACCGTCCTCTGCACTCCCTCCCTTGAGGTATTTATATACACTGATTAGATCCCCTCTCAGCCTTCTCTTCTCCAGGCTGAACAGGCCCAGCTCCCTCAGCCTCTCCTCATAGGGCAGATGTTCCAGGCCCCTGATCATCCTTGTAGCCCTGCGCTGGACTCTCTCCAGCAGCTCCACATCCCTCTTGTACTGTGGAGCCCAGAACTGGACACAGTACTCCAGATGCGGCCTCACCAGGGCTGAGTAGAGGGGCAGGATCACCTCCCTCGACCTGCTGGAGACGCTCTTCTTAATGCAGCCCAGGATCCCATTGGCCTTTTTGGCCACGAGGGCACACTGCTGCCTCATGGTCAACTTGTCGTCCACCATGACACCCAGGTCTTTCTCCGCAGAGCTGCTCTCCACAAGGTCGGTCCCCAGCCTGTACTGGTGTCTGGGGTTATTCCTCCCCAGGTGCAGGACCTTGCACTTGGCCTTGTTGAATTGCATGAGGTTTTTCACCGCCCAGTTGTCCAGTCTGTCCAGGTCCCTCTGGATGGCAGCACAGCCCTCTGGGGTATCGGCTACTCCTCCCAGTTTGGTATCATCAGCAAACTTGCTGAGGGAGCACTCTGTGCCTTCATCCAGGTCATTGATGAATAAATTGAACAGGACTGGACCAAGGACTGACCCCTGGGGGACCCCACTAGCCACAGGCCTCCAACTAGACTCTGCACCGCTGATCACCACTCTCTGGGCCCTGCCATCCAGCCAGTTCCTAATCCATCTCACTGTGCACTCATCTATCCCACACTTCCGGAGCTTGCCCAGGAGGATGTTGTGAGGGACGGTGTCAAAAGCCTTGGTGAAGTCGAGATAGACGACATCCACCGCTCTCCCCTCGTCTATCCAGCCGGTCATTTCATCATAGAAGGCTATCAGGTTAGTCAGGCAAGATTTCCCCTTGGTGAATCCATGCTGACTACTCTTGAGCACCTTCTTGTCCTCCATGTGCCTGGAGACAACAGCCAGTATGAGCCGTTCCATCACTTTTCCGGGGACGGAGGTGAGGCTGACTGGCCTGTAGTTGCCTGGGTCCTCCTTCTTGCCTTTTTTGAAGACTGGCGTGACATTGGCCTTCTTCCAGTCTTCCGGCACCTCCCCCGTTCTCCAGGATCTTTCAAAGATGATGGAGAGCGGCTTAGCTATGGCATCTGCCAGCTCCCGCAGCACTCTGGGGTGCATCCCATCAGGGCCCATGGATTTGTGGGTATCGAGGTTCCTTAGGTGCTCTCTGACCCAATCTTCCTCTACCCAGGGCAAGTCTTCCTCTCCACCCGCTTCTTCTCTTGCCTCTAGGGCCTGGGGCTCTAAAGGGCTGCCCTTGGTAAACACCGAAGCAAAGAAGTCATTGAGCAACTCTGCTTTTTCTGTGTTATTTGTAACCAAGGTGCCCATCCCGTCCTCCAGCGGACCCACGTTCTCCCTGATCTTCCTTTTGCTGTTAATGTATTTGAAGAATTTTTTTTTGTTGTTTTTAACGTCCCTTGCCAGCTTGCCTTCCAGACGTGCCTTAGCTTTCCTTGTCGCATCTCTGCACTCCCTGACTACGTTCCTGTATTTCTCCCAGGGGGCCTGTCCTTTTTTCCACATTCTGTATACCGCTGCCTTCTGCTTGAGCATTGCCACAAGCTCCCGGCTCATCCACGCAGGTCGCCTGCCCCCTCTGCCTCCCTTCCTACACACAGGGATGCACTGTTGCTGGACGTGGAGGAAGTGCCGCTTGAAAACTAACCAGCTCTCTTGGGCCCCCCTGCCTTCTAGAGCAGATCAGATCTCTGGATCAGATACAGAATGTCTCTCTGGGCAAACTTGGGCTGGGAGTAGCGCGTGTTAGTAACTCTTGTGACTTTTGCAGATCTTTTTCTCATCCTGGTGTGTGTTTGTTTATCATTAGCACGAATTATGATGGGTGTCGGTACGATTTGAACAACCTTTTCTATAACAGCACCATCTCAGGCTTTTTTCTCTCTAAACTGCAGCTCGCTACAAGCGCTCTGACAGCTTTTATGTTTAACAGAATCTTTAGTCTGGCAATCATGATTAACTCGTCTCTACAGAGGAGTGCTATTTTAATAAGACTGAGTGAAGAGTTCTAAGAAAATCTTTTTCTCCCCCCCTTTTTTAAGAAGACTTTTATACATCTAAGAATTAAGACTCTGTAACTAAAGTTTAGATACAGCATAGCCAATTCCTCTTTTGGCCCCTTGAAATATTTTGGAAGGTTTCCAACAGACCCAATTATTTCAAATATGCCTCAGAAGTTACATTAAGGCCAGCATAACAGAATCTGTGAATTTATTCAGTCCTTGCCCTCTTTCAATCTCTGATTTCTTTCCAAATAAAATGTTTAACAATTTTTTTTTCTTAAATATGAGCTTCTGGTGCTCAGACACTGACATTGAGATATAACGATCCACAACTTAATTGTTTCTGTAGGGTCACAGTTATCTATTAGGCCAAAAAACAATCTGCAGCTAGTTAAGTTGTTGTCCAAAAGAGCCAAGAGTCTTCCTCAAAGTTCAAGAATTACAATTAACACCAGCAAAAAGGAAATGAATTGATCTGAACATCTGAAACCACCTCCTACATCTCCTCTTACATTAATTCAGAACAGGGTGTATCTCTTGTCATTACAAAGAAAGATTTGGAAATTATAATGATATAGGAGGAAGGTAAGTCTGAGTCTTCACCTCACTCATGGCTTTTCTGGCCCTCCATCTCACAGCTGTGAGATGCTTACACTAAACTGTAAAACTTAGCAAATCCCTGTGTTATATCTACCTGGGAGCCCAAGAATTTCTTAGCAGTGAGGCTAGACAGAGGACGAGTTCAGGTTAGGAAAAGTTTGAGAAAGAAAATAAAAGCACAGCAGGACTCCTACCTTTCAGGCCTTTATCATGCACCATGATGTTATACTGAAAGATTTTTATAAAAAGAAAATAATTGAAAGAGAAATCTAGAGTATCTAATAACTCTGTAGCTCAATAGCCTGATAAAGTTTTTGTTTGGTTTGTTTTATTGGAAACCCTACAGAAATTGATCCGAGAGCAACGCGAGTGAAATGGAGGCCAGGGGGATTTCTCTTCTTTTGTGACAACTTTAAAGTTTCTTCCAATGCAAAGAGCATTTCAGCTCCAGCTGGACTTCTGGAGGCACATCACAAAAGGATCAATAACTTAGCAGAGGTCTCTGATGTTTCCAAAAAAAAATGGGAACAGTGGAGAAATGACAAGTGAAGGCCTAGCCAATACGAATCTACTGGTAGGAGCGGTGGTCAGCCAGCCTCCTAAAGCAGCTCACCTTTTATGCTGGTCCTTGCTTTTCCTGTAAAATTGCATTCCTGCATAACAGTGTGAGATAATCGCATTGGAACTGGATCAGTGGAGAAGTGTGAAAAACGTGGCAGCATTCAAGCTTCTATTTGAGAAGAGAAATTTACCAGTCTTGGGAGGGAGAGAATAAGAAAGTGTGTAATTCAACATTTCCTTTTGATCTGTAAACTACTTTTTTCTTCTGAGTTAATTTGCTTAAAAAATGCACAAAGAGGGAGGGCAAAGCAAAAAGTAAATATGCTAAAATGTTTGACAGAAATTCAAATGTTTGCAAGGATATGCGTTTGTTATTCCGTGCACAGAGAGCATTGGTATTTGCTCTGCTTAGCTGGGCGCATAAATCTAATGCCAAAAGTGATCTTAACACAGTATTAGATTGGAGACAGACTCACACGACTGAGGCCCTTTGTCCGTAAAAGGAGGCGATCCGGCCTAACCATCCAGGCTAACCACATCACTGCGACTGCACACGCCAACCACGAACACGGGCGCTGTGCGCCGGGGCAAGAGGAGGGTTTCCAAGATACTGCTTAATGCAGTGAATCCCCGGAAGGCGCGTTGATGGAGCCGCGCTAACGGAGCCACTGCAG
The DNA here is from genome assembly GCF_059628265.1 of Tinamus guttatus. Classification (NCBI taxonomy): domain Eukaryota; kingdom Metazoa; phylum Chordata; class Aves; order Tinamiformes; family Tinamidae; genus Tinamus; species Tinamus guttatus. The sequence goes on from NW_028288821.1 coordinate 9,485,068, forward strand.
TGCACACTTCCATACAGCACACATGGCCTGGGGAAACGGTGAGACTGGGTGTTATCCTCAACAAGGACATTAAGGAAACTCTCTTGGATCACATTCTGCTTTTATGAAGACATGACCACCTGTATTGGTGTGCTCAGCCTCTTCTTAATATCGCTTTGGATGAATGTCACGCACAGAAATGCTGCACGTGATATGAGATCTAATTCTTCATAGGGAAAGATGCCCTTTCCCCCAACCCACATGGAAAGAAAGTGGCAAAAGATGAATTTCAGCACAACACGGATCACCCTGCCTCTCTAGCATCCATCTTCTAGAGTTTGTGGAGGAGGCAACAGCCCATATCACTGTGCACTGCAGCATCAGGACTTTCCTCATCCCTTTACAGCCAGGCTAGTGAAGCCAAAAACACGCTGAGCTCCATTTGCACTGGATACACTTTAAATGCACAGTTATAATCACTCCCCAATGCCTTGCATTATTGCTCGCATTAACGATACTTAACTAAAATTCTGCAAAATGAGCAAAATCTAATATCACCAGCATATACTGTACCGAGATGGAAAAAGCACAAGTGAAGCGTGAGGTGAGAGTGTTGGAGGACAGTTATGCCAAACCTCAACTCTTTCCTCACTGCTCCTACCTATGTTCATTTTACCAGTTCCTCCTACCTCGAGCCAGGCAGCCAACTGCTCATCCAAGCTGAGAATCAAGAAACTCCATACCATGCACTAAATCTGCTTATTCCCTTCTCCAAATATTGAAGGAACCCAAGGATTGCAATGCAGCATAAATGCTATATATTAGGTGGTACAAAACCACCTGTAAAAGCTTAGTCCATGAAGCACAAAAGGACAAAGTTCAAGTAGGTGACACTTGCAGGTTCCATATAAGCCACTGGAAATGCCTCAGAGCAATCTTCAGTTTCCAGTATTGCTGAACCGCTTCAAAGAAATGTTTAAGGAAAATCCAGGTCCTTGTTATGCTGAAAAAAAAAAATGAAGTCCCATTTTAAGTCAGCTTAGACTCTGGAGTGTTTAAAATCTGCATCCCAATTTTGTGATTTAGACCTATTTATATGTAAATTAAAAATGGAAAAGATTACTTCGCTATTATTTCCCCTATGATAAATTAGCCTGAATTAGTGAATATAAAGAATTAACTCTTACATTCTTTATGTTTTGCCTCATTTACAAATGTCATAAGAGACCCTTAGACATTTAAAAAAGTATGTCAAGCAAAAATAAAATTCTCTACAAAATATAAAAATGTTTAATGACATAACAAAACTCATTAATGTAATGTTTATTTTTAATATTAAAAATTCACAAGAATTGTCACTGCTCTTGTCTTAATCAGATGAGCTTTTGTAATATTTATTTGTGTTGTAATTTCATAAATATGTATCCATCTATTTTCAGGCTTTACTGGTCTTTGCTGGATTAATTACATTTTCGACTTGTCGGTCTTTGAGGAAGGCAGCCTCTTACCCACGGCAAGTGCGTGGGATTGCGGGGGAGGCCCGGGAGCCTACAGGTGTGAACCCCTGTGCACAACCTGCCTGTATTAATCTAATTACACAATGCAGCCTATTTCTTTCAGGACATATATTGACACGTTGTGAACTGCCCAGGGCACAGAATCAATCTCCGCTTTCTTATCTCTCCCCTCTTCTTTTGCTCTGCTGGCTGCCGTGCAGCCGCTCCGCTGGCTTCGTGTCCAGTGGCTGCGGCTTAATGTCCTAATTTACATTCCCAGGTATACAAATAGGGCCATAATCTTGCCTTAAGTAGTTGGGTAACTTCCATAAAAATTCCAGTATACAACAAAGACCCAATCTGTTCCTGAGAGATATGCAAGAATTTTGTTTCTGAGCTCAGTGCACTACGCTCTGCTCTGAGAAATTAAGGGGTAGTTCGGCAGCTCATTTGCTTTTGTGCCTGATCTCCCCGGCGTCTGCAGTCTCAGCAAGACCGAGCTGAATCGGGCCGTGAACAGGAGGCTTCCCTGACAGACAAAAGTATTTGAGCATTCTGAATGCAATGTATCTAGAAAGTAGTATGGAGTCTTTTAAGTGAAAAAATCAAACATTACCCCTGACTTCCGGAGTTCTTAAATTCAAAAGTCCTGTTATCACAGAAAATTCCCAGACAAGCAACTATTACAGATGAATTAAATTAACAGAACACACTTTGGAGGGAACTGGAGCAAATTCATACGCTGCTTCAGAGAACACACAAAGGGCACGAACCTCCGTTAGTCTCCTCTCAGCTTTGCCACTTCCTACAGCTTTACTGCTAGATGGAGGTACGATTTCCCACTGTATTAATTAAGGATAAATTCAGCAAACACTTCAAAGGTGCGCGGCACAAGGGCGATGTTGGGAGCCACAAACTGCCTTGGAGCTGAGGAGCTGGGGCTGTGCGCGGGCCGGCCTGGTCCTGCTGGCCACTACCTGCTGTTTCACGGCACCCACAAAATCAACCCAGTTGTACAAATGCACAAATAAGCAGCTAAATATCAGAAAAAAAGTGCTCGTACTTCCAAGGCTGGTTCTTACCCACCACTATGAATTAAATTAGCGAAATTTCTTCCAGGATCTTGATCCCGGGCTTGGAGCTTTTCTATTCATCTGTCTCAGTTTCCCATCCTCTGTGCAATTTGTGGAGAACATTCATAAACAGTAATTATTAATACACAGTTATGGACCTTTTGAATTTGATTCTCTTCTCAAGCTATAAATATGGAATAAAATTAATATGAGTCAGAGAAAAATTAGGACTCTAAGGACCAGAACGTACGTAAAATCACTTACAGAGCTCTAACTTTTAAAAAGTCAGTTTTTACTTCAGCATTCTCTTGGGTCGCAAACACTATAGGGGAAAGTTTATATCCAATCAAAAATGTATTTATTGAAATGTTTAAAAATGCACAAAAGCAGTTCTGCTAATATGAAGTTTTATAACTCCCTCTCTACTGGACTAAAACCAAAATGAGCTTCTTTATCCTCAGCTTTTGGAGTTCAGAACACATCAAAATGTTTCATCTACCGCATTGCAAACAAATCCTAATTTTCTTATCTTTTTGTATCTGAGGCAAAGAGGCTAAGGTAGAATTTCAAAATTAAGCTCCTTTTCACATAGAAAAGAAGGAAGATCCAGGAGCCAAACCATTCCTCCAGGTTGATATCCAAGACACAAAACTGGCCCTTATGTCTTTCAAACTTGCTTTCCGTGTCTTTTTAAAAGATAAGTCGATATCAAGTACAGTTTATTGGACTCAATAGAGCCGCTCAATGCAATTCTTTGAGGTGTGCTATTCTGGAGGTCAGGCTACAAGATCTAACCCCTTCTGGCCTTAAAACTTAGAACTCTAAAGACTAATTCTTCTTCCTATTCCAAATGGAAAACCACCTGGCAAGCTCAAGAGGCATCCTGAGAACTTTGTCATTTCAGATCAGAGCTAGCAAAATCTGTATTTTTGCTGTGGAAAAAACAGATCTGAACCATACTTCTTTCCAGCCTTTTTAAAAAACAACACTGAAAACGCTGTACTAATCTAGATCAGAGCCTGCTCTCCTGTCCATCACTGCTCTGAATTTAACACTCAACTTTGAAGTCTACAAATTAGATATTTCTTTTTTATTTGCGCTGAACTGAGAGATACTGAAAACAGACAAGGCGAAAGGAGGCGGAAATAGGCAGAAAGCAGCGCTGAGGCTGAGAGCCCGGCTTGCACCAGCCCCGGGCAGAGCCTGCCTGCAGAATGAGCAGCTCCCCGCTCAGCTCCCGGCCCCGAGGACAGCACGGGGACCTCCCCTCCAGCCCCAGCCTGCACAATATCTCAGGGCTCTAATTCACAGGCACTTAATGCAACATATCCATCCCAGGTGCCACTTGCACATAGGCACTTGCTGTTCATTTTAATCTCCTTTGTTATTATCTTCACTATTTGTAAATATGAGCTCAAATGAACAGGACATCTAAAGACTTTTTCCACTCCCCCCCTTTTTTTTTCCTTCCCTGGAAGTGAATGCTGATCAGTGCTTGCCCTAAATTAATTTTTCAGGCTTTGTTGAGGTTAGGTACATCTGCTGAATGCTCTTCTGATGTTTGAGCCACAATTTGACAACAGCTTCAAAAAACTGGTCAAAGAGCTGCTCTTTCCAGCATCTGCTTGTGGAATATTATATGCAATGCCACGGTTGTGTAACACTCCCCATTGATCTTGGGATGTAAGGTGATCACTCCATCTAAAAAAATGCATGTGCTCACATGCAGAAAAGCAGATTTTAGCTCTTACAAGCAGTGAAATACATATATTTAAAAAGGGAAATTTCCTTGATCTTCTTTAAATTAGTATTTTTAATGGAAACAGTAATAGATGTAGCTGCAGATGTAACTAAAAATCCCTTTTCCTATCACAATTCATGCCTACTACTTTTCCTGGCAACTATTTTGTCTTCCTTACCCCTGCCTAAAAAGGAATTTTCAATTGATATCCTTGAATCAGCTCCCAGTTTAGCTGCTTAAGTAAAGTTTAAAGCAACTCAACTACTTGTGGAAAAATGGGAATCACTGCAATTTCCTTCGAGGTTCAGCTGCTTGAGAAAGCACTCAATTAAAGCAGAAGGGAAACAGTTTTACAGTCTCTGACATTGGACGTCTGCAAAGCTTTTGTCACAAATGATGTCTCTTTTCAGCAACATGGTCTCCTTGCTGCCAACATAAGGCTCGGTTTAATTTAAAATACAATTTAAAGTTTTATACGCGGTGAGAACTCGCTCTGTCAAAACACTCGGCTGGACTCGACGGGCGCAGCGCTCCTTCCAGCCCGCCGTGCTGCTGCGGAGCAGCTCCAACCTCCGGAATTCCCCTTGGAGGACAGCTCAGCCCACCGGGATCCCCAGGAGATAAAGATTTCACTGCACGGATAGATGCAACAACACAAAAACTTCCAATGTTATCAAAATAATCTGTCCTTGCGTAGCTGGCAAGTTCTTACTCACAAATACATAGATTTACTGCAAATTTATTCAACAAGAAATTAAAGGATTTGAGACTCTCCAGCGAAAATCTATCAGAATATATAATGCAGAAAGCATTTGCCTCCCATAAACAACCTAACTTTGTTTTCAAATAGCTTTCTTTTATCACAGAAGCCAAAAACTCAACATGACTTGTCTCAAAAGCAGCAAAGAAGATTTGGGATTAGTTATCAGGGAGAAAGAACTGGGTAAAATACTGCAGGTGACAAAAGTAGGTAGCGAGACATGCGTGGCTTGATTACTTCTTCAAAGCAGATAGGCTATGTATGATACATATATTAGCAAATACATTTCAGAAAAAATACACTGCTTTTTGGCCAAAAAACACTGGAGTGAAACTCTTACCTCCTTCCTAAGCCGGGGGTCTAGTATTCATGGAATTTCTGAATAATGAAAAATGGCTTGTTTGAAGAAAGATATGTCTTAAGTTTTCAAAATGATCTTGGGTTTCCTATGGCCCAATGAAATGGTGACTGAAGCAACCACATCCATCATCCTGCACATAGGGATGTCCAGTGGAGATAGACCTATGTCCACTGTCCAGTAGAGACAGACCATCATGAGCAGAACCAGACACTTCCGGGAAGCTGCACGCACATGCTCTAGAAAAGAACTTGGAGTAACGTCAAACCTCTTATTTACTCAATAAAGTAATCTGAGTCTCTTGCTTCCAAAGTATAAAAAACTACTTTGGAATGAGCATTTCACAGCACAAATTACAAAACTAATGTGAATTTTACCTAATAAGATAGCAAGTCTGTCAAATCCACCTTTCCTGGAAAACGAGAACGATGACCTTTTGAATGAATGTGGAGCCTGAGCTTGGCACTATTGCAAAAGAAAATACTGATACACAAGCACTGTTGATTCCTGATCGTGTTAGAGCTTGTTATATGCATGACCAAGGAAGTCAGGATGACTTCCTTGAGGATGCAGTGGATAATGCACCTTCATGCATGTTTACTCTTCTGCTAATTTCATTGTCTTCACCTTGACTTGACCTGACAGATGGTAGTGGTTCATTTTTTTTTTTTTAATATTTTATTTCTTTGGCATCTCTTATGTCAGCGTTCTCACAACTTTTTGGCGTGTTGTGTCCTTGTGTATTTTTGGTGAATTCTCAGGTTAATTATTTATGTTATTTTGAAAAGTGATGAGATTTTGAAAGCTCTTGTTATACTCAAAGTCACTGGAAAAGTCAGTATCAGCACCAGATGTTAACTTCTATAAAATGACATGAATACAGATTTAAACAGTGATTGGCAAAGCTCCAGAGGCTGAAGGGAGTGTGTGGATAAGTACCAAAAAAAGCTGTGCCCTTCCCAGACCCTTATCTCAACTGTTCCAGCAATTTAGCTTTTCAAATTTCACTGGAAAACCAAGTCCAGGTTCAGCACAAGATTCCCAGCATTACCTGCACTTGGCCAGGTTAGTCAAACTGTCAAGGCAGACTTTCTAATGATACTTTAACACGTTTTATCTGAACTGAAACAGGCCGCACAGGAATGTGAAAATGAGACACGATGGCAGAGCAAGCGACAAGGCTCTCCCAGAATCCACAGATTCACTCTGAATTGTTGCTAAAACTTTGGACTGGATATTTCTCCTGACAAATTGATCTTGAATTTCAGTGTGGCCAAGACACTGAGTCTGCTTTAAAAACGTTGCCCTTCCTCTCAAGACAGCTTTAAATTATCTTCTGCTAAGATGAAAGCAGCTCGTATAACCAGCTAAATAACTTTGTTTAGTTTATACGAAAACAATGCATGAATAAATTCAATGCACTATAAAAAAACCCATAAAACACAGAAGAACAAGAAAGAAATTAAGTTAAAACTTTAGGCACCATACTAAGTGTGATGGCCTTCGGCTTGAACTACTTTTGCAGCTCCTGGGTCCTGCCTATTCTTGTCCATCTGTCCCATTTCTGCATTTCTGGAACGCATCCTCCCAGACATTCACCTGCGTGCAATTGTGTTTATTTTGTCAGCTTAAGTCAGGTGCTTCCCACCTCCTCTTTCTTCGAGAGTGACTAAATCCTAGTGCTTATTTAAACTGGCAGAGCGCCTGCTTTATGATCAGTTAAGAACTCGTGCACAAAAGTGACACCAGTTTGCATAATTATCATGAAATAAGACAGGCTTTTTTAGGGGTAGCAATCTGGTAACTTCATAATAAATCTGTCTGGAGCAATCGTAATTACACAGTAACTCATCTTAATGCATTTGTATTTGTACCAGATAACCGTGCTGATAAGAAGGCCCAAAATCATCTGTGAGTCACTCAAATGAAAACCTGTACACAGAACCATTATATAACACAACTTCTGAAGATTACCACACTGTCTTCAAGGCTTCCTGCAAGAGCCCAAAGATTTGTTTATCTAATCTGAACAACAGTTTGGATTTTGTTTTTATTTTTTCCCTCACAGCCGGTGACATAAAATAGCCCTAGAGGTAAAACTTCCTGGATGAGTTAAATCTGTCCACGTACAAAAACCTGAACATATCCTTGCTAGTTCAATCAGTACCACCAGTTGGGCATGCAAATCGGTTGCTTCTTTACTACTTAATGTGCACAAGCAGCTATTGAATGAATGCGGGGACAAGCACATACGTGTGTCTCTGTGAATGTGAGGTTCTTTCCAAGAGTTGCAGTATGCCAATCCCTGTTTCTTAGACGGGATCATGATGATAAGGTACAGGTATGAAGGAAAAGTCTCTGCTCAGCAGAGGAGCACAGAGAGAAAGGACGAGCAAAATCTACGGTGTTATTCAATAGACGGAGAATGAAAGGATGCTCTGAGATGCGTGTCTGTATGAAGGGAAGGTTGAAAGCAGCTCTATAAGCTCACAGCAGAGCTGATAAAGAACAAGGAAGATGAGATACATTTTCCAATAAAAGAGAAGCAGGAGCTGCACAAATCTGCAAGTTGTTAGTAACCATAGGCAAAAACATAGGGAACAACAAACCGAGCGAGGCACGACTATCTCTCACCGATGTTCTTATGAATTTCTGAAACTTGAAACTGATACCGATACCTTTTTCTGCTACAGTCTTGCTTGTTACTGGACCAGCCTTTTACCCCTCTCCTACCTCTGCAGCCACGCAGGGCTCAGCCTCCCCTCAGCGTCCTCTGAGCTCCTTTTCTTCCTCATTCCGGCCTCCTTTCTCCTTTACTTCCCTCCACACTAAATCTCACAAAGCAGATCCGTAGAAATCGCACAGTCTCTATTGCTGCCCAAAGCAGCCATAGCCACTCCCCAAACAGTCCTGAGAGATGTTTCTCTAAATTGCCTTAAAAATTTGCAGTGAGGGAAAATCCATAACCTTCATAACTTAACCACTGTCACCAGAAGAAATGTTTTCTTAATGCCTCCTAAATCTTCCTTGCTACAATTTAAGTCCAATACTTCTCATGTTATCCTCTTCTATTTTCACTAAGTTTTCCCAGTTCTTTCTGACTTCCTATTTCATTTTGCTCTCTGTTATCAGCCCAATTTACTCTGCATGAAATAAAACATTAGGTTTTATTTTCAATGACACAGAGCTCAGAAAGACATACACCCACCTTCATTCTGCTTTGGATGGTATTCTTTTTTCCTGCTTCCTTTCACTGTTGTTTCCCCCTGCCTATTTTAACTCTTTAAATTGCAAGAGACAGGAGCCAGCACAGAACACATGAAGTTATTAATAACCAGAAAAAATTAATAGGTTTCCCCAGACCTGAGACTGACGCAGACCAATAGCTTATTAGAGACAGAGTTACAAGAAGAAAGGATGCTAAGTATTTAAATCAAGAAAAAGTGGTTTCAGGATGTAATCTAACATTCATATATCCCACACCAGTTTATCATCTCTGTCACTATAAATGTTAAGCACAAAGCTGTCAAGAGATAAGATACATGGTCTCCTCATCTATCCTCCAGAACACGGGCTTGATACAGCAATTCCTCATTGCCATTAGGTAAGTCTGAAAAGATTCAGAAGAAAAGCTCATGCACAGTCAAATGTTACTGAAAACTTCAGGAGAAGGAAACACAGGAGAGGATACATAGGATTAATAGCATGTTGATGAGAAAATTTAAAATGAGGCACAGGGAATTAACTTGAGACACCGTATGATCTTTTATGACGTAGTTAATTACACAGCATTAAGAAGAAATTAAATCAATTGCTTTCTTTGACTATTTGGTGCGAAGATTAATGCACAAAGCACAATAGTTGGCGCTGTTTTCGAAGATCAAGAACGATGTGTTCAAGTAAAAACACCAAAAACTTCATCAGAGGCACTAGCATAACTGCACAGAAGGCTGAATCCTGCATCTAGAAACTAAGAGCTTAGACCTACAGAAAGGAAATTCTGTAAACAACTGAAAGCCAACAGAAAATGAAGTAATATCAGGAATCCCTTACTCACAGTTCAAAGCACTTGAACAAATCAGACAGAAGAAAATATCAATCTTACCAATTCAGACTCATGCCAAATTTGTACCTTTTTGGAAAGAAATCATAGTATATATTAAGCCAGCAAAAAAATAAATGAAGTCACATCATTCTAGTTCTAGTCAATGACAAATGAAAAAGAAAAAAAAAATCTCCTCCGGTTCTTTCTGGATTGATTTAAGAGCAAAAACATAAATCATAATAAAAATTCAGAACAGTGTCTCCAGAAGAAGCAGGCATCAGCAAGCATAACAGAAAAGGCAGAGATCTCAATAGTTTTGTGTCAAATCTTAAAAGTATTTATTTATTTTACGGTAATGGCTGAAAATACTGAGCAATCACGAGGGTCCAAGCATGCTAATCACCATAGACATAATAATCTCTCAAGTATCTAAACCAGAAATAGCTAAAATACGTTACAGGTGCAGAAAACAAAAGTACGAAGCAGGGGCAGGAGGGGGAACACAGAGACAGACTGAGAGGGAAGGTATACATCAAAGAGAAATCTTTTCAGTTGGTCCTCACTCACCGCTGTGCATCAGTAGCTTGTCATGTATGTCAAAGACCAAGTGAAAAAAAGCTTTTGCTCAGCTCAGAAAGTAACACATATTCTTAGAAAGATGATGATTACAGTTTTCCAACAGAGAAGGTGGGGAAGAGAGGACTGACAACTTCTATCTTTTCAGTGCTCCAACCTTGGTGTGGTTTTCGTTACACTCCTCTGACTCTTTCAGGCTTCCAGTTGGAAACAAGTCCCTGGAGCGGTTGCTCCCGCTTTGCTCTCCTTCCACACCGAGGCTGAGCTACCGTACAGTGCTGCACGGCTGAGGCAGTATTAATGTCACGCTAGACCTTAGTAAACACTTGTAGACTTATAATTGTAAGATGGATTGGAAATGCCACTCTGGTAGCGTACAGCACATTTCAAAACCATTTTAATATCAGTTACTTCTTATCTACATGCCTAGGCAAACCTCATCTCTGCCACACTAACCTCACCTGCCTTTATACCACATTCACAACCAAGTCTGCCAGCAGCATTTTTTATTTCAGAATAGAGTGAGCCTGAAAGGCAATTTGGCTTATGAAGTTTCCTGTTAGCTTCATAAATAGCACGGACAAACTCAAGCTACGATACAGAACGTTCTGCTAGACACGCTGGGTCAAAGACACCTCTTGTGCAACTACACCAAGCCCACAATGACTCAAGGGATTCATTTAATACTTTTCTGCTTGTTTGAGCTGGCATGAAGTCACCAGGAGAGCCAGAACTGAGACTGGATAGTTTTACTGCTATAAATAAACCAACATGATGAGCAGGAGGAAATAAGAACAATGAAGAAGTTCTTGTCATTATCTCCTCCCCAAACCCTGCAGCTGATGCTAACCTTTCATTCTTTGACATTACCACTGAAATGCTGGTGACCCACGAGATGTCATAAGCGCATGGGCAAGACCTTGCAGTGATGAAACAGGAGGCGAATACAGACTGTGGAAAGCGCTTGCCAAAAAATAAATAGGCTTTCATATAAATTGAGCACAACATTTTCAGTCAGTTAAGAACAGACTCTGTTTAACTGATTACTATGTAAGTGTTTTCCCGGCACTCAAAGCTCCGTTGTATTTAGCAGATTTCTATATATCTGATTTCAGAAGATTCATTACGCAGGGAGTGCCCCAATAGTAGATTGCCATATTTCCTGACCTTGTGGTGTTCTCTGACTGCTGCTATAATATAACTATACGATCTCCTGATTCACTTTATTGATTTGTGCTTTACTGTTTTAATGGAGACGGGCTAGAGGAGGCCTTCGGCTGCTGTATAGCTTCATTAACCAAACATTATTCTGCCTGCAAGGAAGCTGAGTGCTGAGGCTCTTCACAGGGCTCTGCTGGCAGAGGCCTTTGGGGTGACCGCATCTCCACCGCTGCTGCTGCACCATGACGTGGCAGGGCACACGTCACCACCAGCTCTTTAAAATCACAGAGGCTCCTGCTCGTGCACGTGGCCCATGCCAGACATAAACCTACCACAAGGCTCCTTGAAGCCTTTCTCCATCAGGCTTGACCGTTAGGCCTCACGTATCTGTGCCAAGGAAGCTGAAGGTGTGCTAACTTTTCTATCCTAATTTAAACGTGGGTATACAAGACACGGGAAGGGCCTTTTTGATATCTTCCGATGTAAAAGCTGCTTGTGAAGTATAGAAGTATATAATTTCAAGAGAAGAGTCCTGATGGGGGCCCAGCAGGAGATGGAAGGGCTTCAGTAACCCTGCCGATGGGACAATGCTCCCAAGCACCGTTCCTACCACCGCACTGGCAATTCTAGGTTTGGAAACGGGCGGCTTGTGAAGAATGAGCCAGGGTATCGCTTGCCTTGGCTGACCACTTCTGACTTCGGAGCATCTCCATGACCACAGCGTGTTTATATTCTGGGGTTGACAACGGTGATTTTGACTTTCTCCCTCAACACTGAAGTATTAAGACGATAGTTGGTTATTTTTTCTTTTTTTCCCAAAATATCCACTAAGTATTTATCTTAGGGACTGAATAAAACAATTCAGGTAACCTCAGAATATAGATAGCTCTGCAGTAACTAATTTGCTGTCTCTGATACATCAGAGGTGAACAGATTAAGCAAGTTAGTTTGCTATCTACTAGATAGGAATGTATTATCATTTTCTCTGATTAGTATCTTGTGCAGGTAATTATACTTCTTCTTTGCACATAATTAAAGTGAAGGTTGATTTCCATTCATTCTTCACAGTGGTAAAATTATCAAGTTACTTCTCAACTAATTATTTTCTGTAGTATAGCAGTGTTTCAGATCCCTGTCACATTCCATTTAGCAAACACAAAATAGCTCTGAATAAGATGTATCACAGTCTGGGACTTTTATGCTATTAATTTGCAGGGGAAAAAATCTTTAGATGGATGCTATCCAAGCCGAAAATGAATTTCATTCCAAAGAATCCAATTGTTTTGTTTTTTTCCTAATCTAATGTTATATCTTTTGCCCTTTTACAATGTCCATCTTTTGTTTGTTTAATTTGCCCTTAATTTGTTCAAGCTCACAACATTTTATCTTGCAAAGACTCACTAAATTAACTTTTTTTTTTCTGTTCATGTTTATTTCAGATAAGCTACACCTCGTTTTAAGGCTTGCACAGTGCTAAATATAGCGGCGATATGTTTTTATTAGGATTACTTCTTTGAAACACAGGTAGAAACACTATCAGCGTTGTGATTTCTGGAGAAGTAGCCATGCAGAACAAATTGGAAGAAATCCCAACATTATCAACACATACAATTGTTGGCTGAAACTACTTTTTAAAAAAGACAATTTGTTTTATATTTTTTTTCAGCCAGAAGCACTTAAAGGACTCTGACTGAAACTGCTGTCATTTGCAGGAGAAAAATTTAGCTCCTGCTATTATTTTCCATCTTTCCATTTAGCATCCTTTTGAAATAGCTCTAAATTACATGGTCTGCCCCACTCCTGATTCTTAGATTTTATGTCACCGTGTTTCAATGGTTTTTCCCCTTTCTAACAGCAAGAACAAAACATAATTACTATTACCATTCTGCAGGTGTCAAATTTAAAGCCATCCTTCAGCTGCTACCACTTGTGGTGATTTTTCTTCTCCTGTTCATTGTCCCGCTTGGCCATTGTGGCTCTTTGTTGTAGTTCAAAAGCCCAAGTTCTGCACATATTTTTTTCTGCTCAACTGTAGTTCTTCCCTGCCAATTGGATCAATCTGACTCCCATTACAGAGCTTCTCCCTCTTATTTCAGGATAAATCCACCAAAAATGATCTTTTTTACCCCTGCCTTTCCTTAGCAAAAATTAGAGTAGAAACTCCCTCTCATTTCTACCCTCCTTTTCATTTCTTCTTTCTTTCACTGCACTGGGATGTAGCATTTGGCTGCAACAGTCCTTTATCTGTAGCAGGTGGTAACAAATTTCAATTCCCCCCTCCATTCCTACTTCCCTACAGACATAACTTGATAGTTTGAGTTTGTGCCATAAACCTCCCCATTAATTTTTGCTCAACTCCTGGCTGCTGCAGTTATCTACTGTCTCATGTGCCAGGATTTTTCTTTCTCCTTTATGATGATAAAGGAGGAGTATTTATTATTATAATAATCCATATTATGATAATTGGACATAGGCCTCAGAGAGCTGGTTTCCTTCCCTCTTCTTTCTCCTGTAGCTTTTACAGTCTGTTGTCACTGTGGTCCAGGCAAGGTGCCATCACAAGTCTTGAAGAACCCCCGAAAGGGCAAGCTGCCTCTGTCAGCCCCCATTTACATCTTGGAAATTCCCATATCTGCAAATCACGCAGCAAATCAACAAACCTTCGCCATGACCCCCAGAACTTATGGCTCACTTCGTATGTATTTAACAAGTAAGAAACTTTAACCAGGTACAGTCCTGTTTTTTTTTTTTTTTTTTTTGTCTGATTGTTTTTCAGCAAATTTAGTACCAAGAAAATTGCAACAGGCAGCATGGAAAAAATAAGCCAATTTATGCAGAGATTAGGTACAGCACAAACAACGCAGACTTCCCCGCTCCATTCATGCTTACGCTCCAGTGACGGTCCGTGGACGAACCACATCTTTAAAAACACCGGGGCAGCACTCGAGTACACGCACAGTCTGACTGATTTCCAAGCAACTATCATCTGCTGCAAGTTTCTCATGTATTTCAGTGTTTCTCCTGGATTCGAGCCACAATCCCTGGATTCTGATAAAACTGTGCCTGTGAAATTCCGCTGACAGGGGTTGTGCAGACTCGCCTGTTCTCTGGGGCACAGTCTGTGATCACCATTTTGATCACACAGCTGACATTCAGCGGTCCCCAAATACCTGCTCTTCTCTAGCACTAACACCTGGAGAGGAGAAAATCACCCTGTCCTCTTGCCTCTTCCTAAGCTGGCCAAAGAAACTCCCTTCAAACTTAGTAAGTTTATTTTACAAAAATTAAGGATCTTTTTTAGAAAATGATCAGTTAAGAACTGCAGTCTAAAGCATGCTTAATATCTGCCATTTGAAATGGTTTTTCTTGATGGTTGTGCTAATCTTTTCTTTGCATGTTCCTAAGGGGTAATGCGTATGTGTCTTGTTTTACAAGGAATAATTGTGTATTTAAGAAAGTTGAAGAGAGAAAGTATTCTCTGTCCTTTTCACATCTGAAAGCAAACTATTGCCTTTTTTCTTTTTTTTTTTTTTCTTAAACCAATAACAGATTTTACAAAAGCTCCCTTCCAAGAACCCCGTCTGCAGATATTGAAGGTTCATGTCACTCAAGTTCAGAAATGAAGGTCCTCTAAGGCAAAAGAGAGCAAAGCTCAGAGGCTGAGCAGCTGGCCAGGGAAGTTATTTAAATTCCAAGAAGAAACACGGCAGCGCAGTGCCTGCCTTACCTGGCCACTGGTGCATGCCTTTGGTGCTTCGTTAGGATCAATGCCAAGCTTCAAACAGCCAACAGCTGAAGCAATATCCACTTAATAGGCACTCCAATAACATTAGCTGTAGCTTACCTGGAGAAAAAAAAAGAAAAAAAAGAAAAAAGAGTACCCTTTCTAATTATTGCAATGCTGCGAGTATTGTAAAGAGATAGAACACAAATTAGAACTTTAAGATCTGTGCTCCAACAGCAAAAAGTATTGACGAATTGCATCATCCTATATACTCACTGTGCCAGTTACTGCTGTTAATTGTCACCAATGATGATTTAACACATGCACGAATGATTCCTTGCTGGCTTGCTCTTCACAAATGTAATTTTTAAATGGATACTGACTGCAGAGCGGTTGTACAGTTGTCCTCCAGAAGTACAAGCAGAAAAATATATTATTTTCTTAAAATTTTTTTTTTTTTGGCCTGGGAAAACAATTGGTATGTGTCAAAACTAAATATACTGCATTTAGCGACTTACCTTTTAAACCACAGAATGAGGAAGGGAACAAAATACTGAAATCTCTGAAAAGATTCCTGAGAAATTTCAGCAGCTGGGCATGAATTGAAATCAGTCCTATTCATCCCCCAAATTTGCATTTTCAGGTAGAGTAGCAATTGTTTTCGAATAATAATGAAAAGCAAAGGTCAAGAAAAACAAGCAGTGTTAATAGCCAGTTCTTTTCCAGAGCTTTTCATCTGCAGATATTGACACAAGAGGAGAGTTTACTTGCTAAATATGGATTGCAGATCTCTGCACAAAAAAAATCCAATGAACAATGCAGATTTCTGCACCAAAACTGAACATGAGGTATTTGCATTGTTATCAAGACTGTTCTCAGACTCTTTGGGATCTGGAAAATCCAGCAATAAATGCAGATCCCTTATTTTTCCTTCCTTCAAATCTAAGCATCGATGCAACCCTACCCTTGTTCTCACTTTCCCTCAAAGCCCAAGTTAGGCTCTCGCTATCCTCCCTGCTGACACTTGCACACAGCCCCAGGAGGCCGGAATGCTGCAGGATACCGTGATTGGAAAGCCTTCCTTTCACCTGCTTTATCCCAACCTAAACTCTGATTTACCCTTAAGATCACGGAGATGACTTCCATCAAAATTAAATATGGATCAGAGCTGCATATAAACCACTTCCCTGGCTATTTTCTGACTCCACAGAACACAGCAATCACCCACACTCAAACGTTTCAGTTCATCATCCTAATTCCAGCCGTGCTCATGTGTGGGTAGCTGAGCTATACCCGCCCCAAAGCGAGGGAGCTGCTGACCCTGGCCAACATGGCCCCGTTAGCCCTCAGCACCTGCAGGATCTCCCTCCCAACGAGACCTAGAAAGAGGCGTACTAAAAATCCTCCTCTGCATCACCCGAATCCTTGCACCAGCTCTCACTATGTCTAGGTGAGCAACACAAACACTAAACTAAATCATTTTGGTGTCATTCACCTCTCCTCAAAACTGGCTCAAATCCTGGAAAACTGCGGCATGCAGCCGAAAAGCTAACTCAAATGCTCCCCTAACCTTAGACCCTGGCCTAAATCTACCTTTATCCTTATTCAAATGAATCAAATGCAGGAGACTATCCTTTCTACAGTTAAGAGAATAAAAGATAACAGCAGAATGTCAGATGTGAATCTGCCACCTGTAATGTGTTCAGCTTTGCAGACTATTGCCATAATCCTACCTCTTGGTTTTCCAGCATTCTCATTCCTTCATAAGCTATAATGTGAGTACAGTTTTAAAGCAGGATTCCTTTCAGATCAAAACTGCAGACAGAGGAGAGATGATTTAATATGAGTTAGTAATTCATGGACACTTGCAGGATGATGCAGCAAACTCCTGTTTTACCCTCCAGAATTCCCCTCTCATAGTGCGGGGAGGGTTGATGTCTCCCCTATGGGGAAATGAAAATCTTAACATTCCTATTTGGCTGGGTCTCAAAAATCACCCAGGAATGCCTGGAGCCACGTTGCCTACGCTTGCTCCAAAGCAAACCGATAAACCAGGCTCTCCAAAGGGCTCTATCTGCCTCCAGCCTGTAACCCCTAACCGTGGCATTAAGCTTACCCAGGGTAGCTGTAGTTATAATAATTCTTGCCAGCTCTCACACTCAACAGATTTCTCAATCTTACAGAAATCAGAAATAAACTTGACTTTTCCCTTCCAGAATCCTAATGCTAACCCTCGTTGTTGCTGTAACTGCGATCCTGCATTGCACCAAAACGTCAAACCCTATGCCAAATTTTAACATCTGGATCCAGAAGGCTGTTGCAAGAAACCTCAGTGAGAAAGAAACTTTCTCCCAAAATCTTAATCCTTTCATTAGCCTGACCCTCACTCAAGAGAACCGCAGGAAAAAAACAAAATAAAACAAACTTTTATTGTTCTTCTTTGCTGACAGTATGAGTTACACAGAACTACCCTGCCCTCACAGCACCAGCATATCAATGTTTCTCTTATCCAAAGTAGCCCGAACTAACCCTAGCCATCACTATAAGAGACAATCTAGATTAAAAATAAACATAAGCCACTTCTCCCTGCTGACATCAGCCCTCATCCTAGATTTGGGGGATTTGCAGAATGCTGCAATAAACCTAACTCTGAAATTCTTATTCAAACCTAACTCTAGCCACTTCTCTCATCTGAATCCAGATGAGTCGTCCCTGATGAAAACCAAACATCACCTATTCATCCGTACTGATATGCACATTTATACCAGATCCTGAAGCCCAGGAGACTGCAGCACTAAACCTGATTCATAAATTCTTTTTTTTCTTATCCCTAATCCTATCACTAGCTTTAATGACACCCAGTAGAGCAGAATCCAGAAGAAAAACAAGCACTCGTCATGCATCACTGCTGACAGCCTCGCTTACGCCACCGTTCTGCTCCGTGTACAATGCAGCGTTCAGCCTAACCCCAAAGTGTTTATTTTCCCAAATTCCTTATTCTGACCATAATTCTTAACCCTTAACCTAGCACAGAGGCCCAAAACCTAGAGGGAGAATGATATCAAGACTTCCAACATCATACATATAGGACGACTGGAGACTCATCCTGAATTTCCCTGCCCTAGAGAATAGAGAAATAAATTCAACTGGGAAAGGTTTGATTCCCCAGACTTTCCCTAAACTCAGCTTACGTGCAACTGAGGGACCATTAGTTAGCCAAATACTAAGCATCAGACACTCATTCCTGATGAGACTTGTAGTTATGCTACATTTATGAGCTTCCAAAAACATAGGAAAAAACTCAATATATAGAGGTTTATACTCAGCCTACATAGGTAACCCATTCCTCATCACCTCTAGGTGACTAGCAGAAATTATTGAGCTCATTCTTGATTTTCCAACCTGGCAAAAAGCCTAAGTCATAAATACTTTCCCTCCCCTCCCAAACCTGAACCCTAATCCCAGCCTTAGCTAAACATTTAACCACATCCGTGTGATCAAGGCGAAGAGGAAGACATACCAGTCATTCATTTTGCTTGACAAAAGACCGAAAAATCTCCCGTAAATGATATGTGCTTGTGTGCCTGGGAGAAAAACAAATAGCAATCATTCCTCACTGCTAACAGCCTCTCTTTTATTTCCAGTCCATACACAATGTGGTATTGCAAACAATTCATAACCGACTCCCCACCAACCGCTAACCTTAATCATATCCTTTTACTCCAAACTGGGCTGTAACGGCCGCCGTTACTGCACCCATGATGCTGGTGCTTGGAGGAAGGCTGGGCCCTCTCTGTCAGCATCACGAGCTCCCCGGGTTCCTCATCTTCGAGCACGCGGCTTCCACCCGGCTGCTCCTGCAGCCTTAACTCTAACAACAGCCCTAAATGTTCCTGTGGCCTCAGCTGCTTCATCGGGGCACACACCAACACCAGACATCAGTCTTGTGTCCCTGCCGTGCACCCTGCTCGTTCCTGACTCCTGCTGAACGAAACATAAATGCAATGCACATATGTATATTCCTACATGTTTAGCTGCAACCCTCCCCTCATTGCGAGCTGCCACGCGCTAGGGTTAGACTCCTTCGGACCAGTGTTAAACTTGTAGCCCTTGCAGCACTCGTACCCACCTTAAATTTTGAGGTCACACAGAATGCAGGAAGGGACTCAATAATTTAATGCTTGCTACTTTTCCAAAACTTTAATCCTGATCTTCACTAGATACTTAATCACAGCAAGAACATATATTAAAACCAACGCCTGTCATAAATCCTTGCCAATACTTGCATTCATCTCACATTTCTGGGCTATGCAGACTGCAATGACAAATCGAATTCATAAATCTTCCATTTCCTAAATCCAGCCTGGCACCTAATTCTAACTTTAAGCTCAGTTGCATGGGGCTAAGCAGAATCTAGTCCCTACTGAGCACAGCATTGCACATAGGCGGCTGTGTACATGTATATACGTGCACACATATACAGTTTATGACACAGTCTATGTTGTGAGGACAAAATGCTGTGTTTCTTTGGAGAGACTCACTTAGATCACAAAGTTACTGCAGTTTTATGTGATCATGAACACTTTAACTACTCCTCTTGCTGAATTCTGGGGCTGCTGCTCGCTATCCTGATGGAGGATCTATAACACCTTATAGACGAGGTATTTCTTAAATAATCTCCCATCTCATATATAACGCAAGGGATGTAAACCTAATGATAAACACTGAATATCAAATAATCAATGGCACACTCACAGTGAACTGCTCTGCAAACAGTTTATCCACCAGATCAAATAAAAACTATTAATTGAGCAAGTTTGAACAAACACATCTATAACAATGTTGATCTCCTCCGACAACCTGCAAACAGTTTAAGTGAGCTCAGACACGCTGGCTCCTCTTCGTGCCACCTTCCTCTCTGAACCTGCTTGCTGACAGCCCTTCCCTACCTCTTGCCGAGGACACGGAGAGGGTGTGAGGGCACCGAACACACCAGGGAGCTCCAAGGAATCGCACCGCCACCAGCCACGATCCTGGCCCAGACTCACACTGCACAGACAGGCACTCACCCACCCAAATCCCTGCACGATTTGGGAATCTTGCCTGGCAAGTTTATGAAACCCTCTTTGATATTATAACCAACCTCCAACACAAAAAATAAGAAGTACAAGTAAATACAACCAAAGCAATAAACAAGTCACCCCGAACCCACTGGCGCAGTGGTCCACAGAGAACAGTCAGATCTGCTTTACTTTTTTTATCTTAACATTAGCTTGGAATTTCAAGCTAATGATTTTTCTTAGAGTCGATTGATTGCCGGGTAAACCATGAGGCTCTCCACACGCCATCCGCCAAGGTCTCTCAGAAGACAAACAAAAGCACTTACACGCACCCATCCAGTTGAATTTAATAAGGGAATAAGAAAGCAATCAGCCAAAATGTCACACTAACGGGGGAGATTTGCAGTGCTTACGACGTCTGACAGTTCAATATTTTTGGTAAAGTGTGCTGAGTGACAATGGTTAAAGCTGAAGGGCAGGGAGCTGGACTCCAAGTGCACTAGCTTATTTTCTCAGAATATTTAGCTCACTCTAAGATATGCAAAATTAATGGAATAAAACTGAAAACATAACTTATCTATATGGCTGAAGTGCTGATGGGCTCAGGTTATGCATGACTTTGAGATTATCAGATGAAAGGTGCTATACAAGCAGTTTTTTTCTCATCAGGTCCATTAAAAATTAATTATTACTGTCCTTTTTTGCAGACTATCATATACCTCTGAAATCAAAATTGTTACGATTCTTTACTTCAAGAGATATGAGTTTTTCATGAGTTTATTTGTATGAGGACACAGGAAAGGAAGCTTGTGAAAAGTATCCCAGGGTTCCAAATCAATGAACTTTGTATGGTTTCAAAACTTCTGACCATTTCTAGAGAAAATTCAAAATTGTCAGTATTTACCTGCTAAGCACATAAAAGTAAATGTTTTTAAGTTGAGTAGCACCCATAAATCAGAATCAGTACTTGACAGCTATACAGAATAGGTTAGAGTTAATGGTAGAGATGTCAGCAATTTTCTCAGACTAGGTAGGTTCTTTGAAAAATATTTTTTAAAGTTTCCAGGAGCTGTAGTGAGATTTTTAAGCTAAGTTTTTGTAGTATACAGCACTGAAGGACACAAAGCACATCTTATCCAGGAGATCTGTCATCCACAGATGCCGCACGCAACTCACTCATCATTAGAGTGAAACGTTTTGGTTTACTGTCTCTAGGTCTAACATATTTTCAAAATACTCAGCTTTCCTGCTTATTCCATTGTTATCTCTTTTGGTTACATAAGGGTTTGCTTGATAACTAAGAGGCTCGGCATAATGGCACAAAGCAAATAATGCAATTAATTTGCAGAAGAAAAGCAAACCTTAAAATCGAGGTAAGACAAAGAAAAAAGAGATTGTAAAGATTGAAAAAAAATAAAGGGATGACAAATATGTTCCTGAGTGCTGTAACTGGTTGAATGCTTTTCAACAAAAACACACTTTAGTAAAAGGTGGCTTTCTTTCATAGATAAGTAAAAAATTTTGCTCAAGTTAATTTCAAAAATGAAAGTATTTTCAGCAAATGTAACTTTCAGTGCACTCTGTGTATGTTTGATAAATGGAAAACAGTTAAGAGGATGTTTTGCTTCACTTTTTCCTTTTTTTTTTTTTTTGGAAACTTTTCTGTGTGAAAAGAACAAGTGCAAGAAAGCTGAAGAAATCATAGCTTTGAAATTATGCATGGGTTTCCAGCAGAGGAAAAAAACTGTAACAGAACCAAGGAAAAGTTTTCCCCCTTTTCCTCCAGTCTGCCCGCTGTCCTTTTTAGTTCTCACACAGGAAAAAAGTTACTTCTCCAGAGAATATTTCCAGTGAGATTTTCTCTGAAAATTCCCAGGGGAAAACTCTCATTTCTAGCCGGCTGCACTGAGCATGAGTCTTGTCCCTGGAGATAAGGCTGCCTTGTGCCTATGCCACGCTGCTTTACAGATTCTTTAGTATGACAGATGCTTAAGTCAGTGATTTTATAGCCCCATTTACTTCATTGGCGTTTTCAGGTACTGAACTCCAGGGCCAAGCATCAATTCCCACTTATTTATTGATAATTGAGTTTCCTCACAGGAGCTTTCTCCCATCCTCTCCCTCCCGAACGGCGGGGCGAGACGGCTGTGGCGGCGCGGGGCAGCTGCGCCGCCCGCTGCCTCCTCCCGCTTTATCCCGGGGAGCCCGACATAGCCTGATTTTATCTGAAGACGAGAAGAAAAACGAGGGGCAAAAAACGCAGTGCCGTGCTCTGATGTATCGCTCCCTTCCCGGGAGCTGCACCGCGCTCTGATGTACTGTTTTCAAAAGGCGGCTCCTGCTGCTGTAGGGATGAAGATAAAGGACTCCCAGGGATTTCGGGTGCCGGAGGTGCAGTGGTTTCAACAGCAACGGGCAGCTCTTTGCTCCCACCAGACCCGGGGGTTTCGCGGCGCTGTGGAGGCCCAGGCACACGAGGCTGCACGTCCCCCCACGCCGTCCATGGCGTTACAAGCCATGGTGTCCTTATCCTTCTCCGGCTGTAGCGCTCCTCCTGGAGCCCTGTCATGGCAGGAGAAGGCCGGGCCCTGCCTGCCAGGATGAGCGACCCGTGCGAATTGGCGACGCTTATTTGCTCCTTGGGGATGAGCGCGTTGTACAGAAGCGAACGGTAACGTGCGACACCGTGGAAACGCCCAAGAGCAGGCGGTGGCGCCCAGGACGAGCCGTGCTGACGGGGCCCACGGCTGACACGGGCCAGCAGCGCTCGGCCCTCAGCAGGGCCCAGGCGCGCGCGCTCGTGACCACGTTGCCGCCTGGCTCCCTGGGCGCCGTCGGAGCCCAGCCGAGCACACGGCTTGGTGCAACTTCCTATGGATCTGCCAGCAGCGTTACTGCCCCTTTGGTCACATACGAGTTCCCTGGGTGAGGGGGATTCTATTAAAATACGTCTGTATAACATCATGTAGAACAACCAGAGGGGTTTCTCCTGAGTGCCCCTCAAAAAATCAGATATTGCCTAGTCGACACCAAAAGTAGACCCCAACAGAGCAGGCGCCGTAGCGGCTCAAGCACAGATTTTGGAGGGAATTCGAAGGTATTCCTATGGGGATCCCAGGGGCCCTTCCCCATGGACAGGGTGGGCAGCAGAGCCAGGGAGCCACTGTGGAGCTCTCACGGTGGAATGAGGCACAAAACCCGATTCCTGAACGTATAATGATGATGGTAACGCTTTGCACTTCAAAGCTGCCTCTCACATACAGCCTGAAAGATTAACGAATGAGACTTCACAGACCTGTGCTAGTTAGCATTTAACTGATCACAGTGTTTACACTGACACACACATCTCTATTTTTGAGAAATAATTTCATTGAAAGCTTCAGGAAATTGCCAAGAAGAGGGAATTATAATCAAGGGCCAAATCCTGCCTGTCTTCATATCCAGTCAAAAAGCATCAGGATAGGGTGTGAACCACTTCCCAGCGGCAGCACATTTCCCATTTTATTTTCCTTTCTCTTATATCCTCCTCCATTTGACTCTTTCTCTTCCTATCGGTTTGACATCGTTAATTCACTTTCTTCCGCTTGCGACGCTAACTGTGCCTGAGAAGGCTAAAGCGAGACCAGCGCTCTTGAATTGCCTTCCTTGGCTGCAATGAGCTCTCTTTTAAGCTGCAAGTATTCCAAAATCTACGGCATATCTGTCAAGCAGAAACCACAGCATGCAAATCAATAGACATGCCTAGGCTGCTAAGAGCGAAACTCTTGACAATCCTGAAATAGAGCTTGAAAATACGTATTGGTGCATGGTGATTACTTGCTCCCCCCGCAATGACCAGCTATACTTGTTATCCTTGCTCCAACTCCAGCTCCAGCAGCAGTCAGTTAGTCCTGGTTACAGACTTCAGGCTGCTCTTTATTCTCAGATCTAAGCTATTTTAGTCATTACTGATCTGCAGGAGAATATTTTTTTTGCTCCTGTTCAGCTCCTCTGAGACATTCAAACTCATTTGAAATACTTACAGAAAATGTAAAGGACAGAGGGGGAAGATGGTGCTGTCTGCAGAGACGTGCCAGACTAACCTTGCAAAAGCCTGTCCATCACAAACACTAATCGCTCTCTGAAAACTGAAAGAGGTGTTTCCTTCAATTTTCCTCCTGTTTACAAATGGTGGCCCAATTCTGTCCTGTTCACTCAGGCACAACGCCCAGTGAAGCCGCTCTCTCTCGCACGTTCAGGAACGCTCTCTCACTAGACAGGACGATACCGGCTTCACGGGGGGTCAGGGGCCTCCTGCTCCCCTGCTGTTGTCATAAGGTCACGGATTGAAGTGAAATTACTCAAAAGATGTATCTAAGTGGCAGCACAGTGCTGATGGTGAACACAGAGCTATTACCAAGCTTGTAGAGCTGACTAACACCCTCTCTTTTTTGGCCAGGTAAAGGCAATAACATTAGACCTGCATGGGTCCAAGGCAGCAGACACCGGGCAGTTCTGCCCTGGCAACTCACAAGCAGCATCAGCGACTGAATTAACTGGAAAACGCACGTGCAAAGCAGGGTTTATACCCAGAGGGCACACGCTGGAGTGTCCAAGCAGGTTCCAGACAACACCTGGCTCGTGCTCAGCCGGCTTCGTCCCCACTCGGAGCTGACACGGGACAGTGCAGACAAGCCCTGCAAAGGATGCTCTGCTCATCCCAAACCCATCTCAGCAGTCCGTGGCCAGCACATCCAGCCTGCTCAGGGCATCACTCTGCTACTGGGGGCAATTTTATTCTTGTTTCTAGTTGGTGAAACACAGGTAAGGTTTTCAAACACCATTCTCCCCTGCAAGTCTGAGTCTGATTACTAGTTTCAAGAATGTCATGCCAGATTTTTAATTCGCCATCCTCCAAATAAAACCAAGTTACAAATTCTTGGAGCTTCAGGAGGGTGAATGGCAGAAGGTGGTCTAAGCAACATAGAAAGTTCACCTTTTTGTAAGCCACGCATATATAGTCATACAGAATAACTTTCTTTTAGAAAAGAAATAAAGCAGTAAAAGGTAAAAGATGCTTAATATATCTTGAGCCCACAGAGATGATTCGTGACTCTCTCTATGAGCTCCTAAGACAGAAACATGACAGGGAACATACCCTACCCCTAAGCAATTCCTCGTGCTGCCCTGATGGCGAGCCGGGCACTCCGGGGAGTCCAACCAGGGACAGCAAGAGCCTCGCACCAATCCCCATCGAGTGCAGGAAGGACCGAACCCGACCGCTGGGAGAGATGCAGTAAATATCCTTTAAAAAGAGCTGTAATGGCAATACAACCTCTTTGAGAGATGAATATGATGGTAAAACCACTAATGAGAGAGCTAATTGATTCAGCAGGTTGGTGATTTAAAGTGGTAATGAAGAATCATCTACTGGATGCCTAAATCAGATCATCTGACACCTGCAGAGAACGGCTGCGACTCGTCCAGAGGAGTGGGCCTGCTGCTCGCCTGTTAATAACTGCATTGTTCATTCCTTGCCTCTTCATCTGTTTCCTTCACCCACCTTCGCATGTTTGATTAAAAACAAAAGCAAACAAACAAGCGGCCACACTCCCTCTCACTGAAACGATGACATTTCACAACAGCCACCTCTCCTGATTAATGCGATCCCACTGCCTTTAATGAATTGCATAATCTAGTATTTACTAGATCTTCACTATTTTTCTTTTCCAAGCTAGAAACTGAGTAGCCTCAGGCATCTGTTGCAGCTTTTATACATTTTTGTTTTACATACTCTTTTATGTGTTGTTAGTTTTGGAATTACTGTGAATTTCTGTTTTGCCAGAAACTTTTTTTTTTTGGTGGTGGTGGTAGCACTGGTTTACCTGGATGACCGAAGATGGTTGAGTGAAACCTGGTGAGCTGTGACTCTAACCACCGGCACAAAGTGTCCGTGCGAACGAAGCCCACCTGCAAGCGGGGGATTGAATGCTTGGGGCCTTCTTGCATTTATGAATCAATCTAAGTTCATGGGATCAAAAGCTAAATCATTGTCACCTGTCAAAGTCACTTGCTGTAAGACATTGTGCCCATCCCCGAAACATGACATCAAGAAATAATTCTGCAGCATTTTAGGACCATGATTCCGAATACTGAAGTATCAGTATCGTAAGAGTTTTTGCAGAGAAGGAAGCACAGTGGAGAATTCCCCATTGTGTCAAGGATGCACTTATCCCTGGCGATCAAGAAAACATTCTTTCTTCTCACAGTCAATAAGCACATTATAAAGTACCAACCCTAGAAGGTACCCAGTATTTGGGGCTTCACTGACTTGTTCCCATTGTGTAGCAGAGTTGCCTGTATGAACCACAGAAGAGGTCAGTTATGCGGAAAGAATACATACACAAAATCCTTTTTCTGTAAATCTACCTGGCAAAAAAACCTCTAAAAGTGATCAAGAGTTTCTTGTTCAGAAACCATTCAAATTCTGTGTCAAAGAAAAGGATTCTCAAGCCTGCCTTTGGAGCAATACTCATACCATGACTTCTGAGTTCAGACACACAAAGCTCTTACACTCAACACCCTACAACCTACACCTACAACCAGTGCCTACAGGTGACATATATACAAACACACGTACCTATGTAACTGCTCTCCTACATAAATGAAGGAATGACAGGGGGTAATTTGACCTTCTTCCTTGAGGTGTGCAGTAAAATACGTATTTTCAACTCCTCCACATCCAGCAGCATCTCTGCAGAGAGAAATGCAATTTCCCCAAAACTGCTTCACTCCAAGAATGACTGAAGATCTAGTAGTGATGGAAAGATTTACATCATTTCGAAGTCCCCAGTTCAGATTTTCAAGCTAGCTATCTCTATTCCTCATCAGGGTACTAATAGTAGAACAGGACTCTATTCCAGCCCAGTAGATAAACTGGAGCATCTGTGTCCATCTGCCACCTGTTTGCAAATTAAATGAACTAAATTTCATTTCTGTTTCCAAACCAGACATGCACATAACAAGCTTTTTTTTTTTTTTTTTTTTTTTTTTTTTTTTTTTTTCCTTTGTGGTGACACCGCTGACTTAAGTAGACCTTCTCCTTGAGGTTTCCAGCCTTCTCCTGTTGTCAGTACACACTAGACCAGTACAATTGTTTGCGGTGCCACGTGCTAAACCGGATTAAGATATGGATCTGGTTTAATGCTTCCCTGCATTACTTTGAACTTGTATCATTTCACCAATCTGGGTCTCTACCTGTAGCCGTGAGTAGCTAAGTGTCATTACTGCCAGAACAGCACAGAGACGGAGACAAACTGCTTAAGCCAGTACTGCCACCAAAAGAAACGTTTGTCAAACTACAGCTTCAAGGTGCAAACCAAATCTGGGGAGCGGCTTTTGACTGCTGCTCTGGAGGACGTTTTCTCCAACAACAGCCTGTCACTGTCCCCCTTACTCTTCAGCGTTCGGTTTCATCTAAGCCAAGATCCTCTTGCAAAGCATGAGCAGAGTGTCCCCGGGTGCGAGCCCGAGCTACGTGGGACCTGTCCCCCAGATTTACAGATTCTCGTGCTCCTTTGCTGGCCATGCCGAGTCCTGGCTCTCGTGGGCTGCAGGTTGCAGCACTGTCTTCCGCTGCCTCCTACCCAGTCATGCAGACAGTGCTGTTTCCTGTGCCCTCTGATAACTATCCCTGCAAAACATCTCCTGTATTTCTCCAGGTGCACTGTCATTTGCCTGAGTTTCTTTCTTCTGACCCATCTTCCAATGATATTTGCAGTTTATAGTCACTTCTTCTGCATTTCAAGCAAGCCAGTCTCAAATGTTGAATGTTTTGCTACAGGAAGGTAATGTCTGCAGGAATACTTTCAGCTTAGAGCTGCTCTTAGAGCCTTCTGGAAATGTTTCTTTAATAACACACATAAATATTAAAGAAAGGAAAGGAAAATTGGGAGGAAGAAAAGGAGGGGTTTGTTATTTTTCCTGACCCAATTTCCATCCATCACTTCAATTAGGTTCCCAGGGACAGCTGATCTTCTGCAGCCTTTTTCCCTCCGATACCTTCTGTATGACTCCATATGGATCTTCAAAAAATCCTGTCTTGTTGCTCAACCTTCCCTCCCCGCTCTCCGTCTGCATCAGTGCCCTATTTCTATTCCTTATTCCTTGGTAATTGTATTCAAACACTCTCTTTGTTCTTTGTTTGCTAACCTGTATTTTTTTTCTCTAGTCAGCTTATCTCTTTTTTACTCCTTTTGATTAAAGTTCTCAATTCATTTAGTATCTTTCTGTTTCTCCCCAGTCCTTCTAAAGTGAAACTATAAAGCACTGCAGGGAATGCTTGTATTTACCTCCCAATTCTCTCAGCCAGGCTTTCAGGCTGACTTGTGAGCTGTATACTACCACATCTTAAAAGTTTCCAGTCCTGCACCGAGTCATTTTACTCTTCCCTTCCTGTTCTCCTCCGGTGATAGCAATAGCCATTACTTTCCCCACACATCGTGGTCTTTTAGAATTGTGATTTGCTGCTGCTAAAGCCCCTTTCTGATCACCAGATAAGCTGAATAGCCGGCACAATTTGGAGCGAGCATCTCTGCGCGCTGGCAGCGCAGCCGCTGCAGGAGGAGAGAGGCTGCTACCCCGGACATTTTTCAGCACACACATTAAGTGGCAATTTGTCATCCTCCCTCTGTCTAAGGTGTCTGGGAAACTGGAGTACCGATAGATGGTAATTCTCCTTAGGTTTGGGGTACTTTTTTTTTTAATTAAGAAAAAAGGGAAACAGCAAAGAAATGCGCATCCCAGACAGCTTGGTTGGATTGGGGCTTTTTTTTTTTTTTTTTTTTTTTTTTTTTTTTAATGCCCAAAGATCATTTTTCTCTCTTCCACAGGCAACAGGCTGGTTTGCAGCTCTGAGTGTTCCTACCCACCACATCAATACCAGTGAGTTCATCTTTCCATTTCACTGAAGTTGCTTAGTAACGGAAGATGAGGGGAAAGCGTGTCCAGACTGCATTGCTATGTCTGATCTTCAGGTTCATTGAAAAAGATGGACTAATGGACAACCAATGCAAAAACGTTGCTCACATTTGAATCAGTGGATTCATCCAGTGTTCTTTAAGGAGCTTTTAGAACAATATTGCTGTCATATCTCTTTTCAGCCTATATATTTTTATGTGAATGCTCTTCGACTATACTACATCTAAGAAATAAAGACATATTCGCCTTTCTTTTTTTCACAGGGCAAGCTGACCACTTTGGTAAATACACGGGATAAGAATTTCCATCTTGCGGGCATACATACTTTGAATCATTTCTCAGTGCCATTTTAAAGACGGAATTACTTTTTCAGTCCATTAAGAGACAGGCAATCTCAAGAATTTTTAGCAGTGCAGACGCAGCCTAGTCAAGACGCAGTCTCGGGGATGACTTGTCCCCATCTCGAGGGCCTGGGGACCACGTCCCCTCCCACGTGGCCAGGGAACGCTCCAGCAGCAGCATGTTGCGTTAGGGAGCGAGCAGCTGGGAGCCTCACGTCTTCACCTGGAGGCCATTGGTAAGACAACGCTCTGAACATCTATCACAAGACTTTCTAAAAACCTTCCCAGGAAAATTTGTCTGGAAAACAACAAAAAGCAGAGAAAACCTAATATGGAAGGGTCAAAAGACCCCACACTTGGCCTGTGGCCTAGACTGGGGCAGAGCCGGCTCGGACCTCTCCAGCAGCTCAAGCCACGCTGCGTGTTGGGGCATCCTTCCCTCAGCCCTGGCGCTATGGAGAGCATCCCTGCTCCGAAGCCTGCCAGCAACTCCCGTTTTCCAGAACACACCCTCATGGCACCCACAGACAACAGCAGCGGTCAGCAAAGCCCAGGACCTGCACTCTATGTGTATATAAATAGATATCGGTGTGAGCGAGCTGCAGTTTGGAGCTCATTGCGTATGTGCGGAGCGACGGCAGTGAACGGCTCTGCCCACAGCGCGAGCGAGGCGCTTCGATTGCCTTCCAATATTACTGCACGAGCAGCCTCTGTTAGCTCCTGTTGATCCACATCCCTGTCGTGAACGGTTCGTCATCCCTACATTGAGACGGATGAAAGGGGGCAGCTGGAATAAAGAGTGAGGGAATATATGCTGAAAGGGTATATGCTTGCATGTAAGAGTTATAAGTAACTACCATAAACACGGATTTTCATTTATCTGTTAACAATAAGCAACAAACAGCATTTTTAACAGAGGAGTGCTGGGTTTAATGTTGAATATATTTCTGTTTCAGAAAGCAGGAATATTTCTGTTTCTAATTACTGTATACTCAAGGTTTGTGTGAGACTACCTCTTCATCACTAGTGTTTTCTATATTATTTTTATGTTTGAATCTTAAGAGAAAATGTGTTGTTGCTCCACAGCACTACTCATTCAATATCCCCAAATCCCCAAGGCAGAGAGTTAGACACAAGCTGCCAGAATACAGATCATAATTATACTGAAAGGCAAGGTTTTTTAAAAATTCAAGATAAAGAGGTGATACAAAATACACACTTCGAATGCGAACTTAGGAATGGATGGGTAGGATCCCATAGGAATATCTTTAAATACTTAAGGGTGCATTATGCAAGGCCTTGCATTATGCATTTATCATTACGCCTGACCTCAGCATCCAATGCATGTGATAAGATATTACTCCCATAAATCCTAACAAACAGCTGATATTTCTATTGCTTATTTCCCTCTGGAGTGCCCTAAAATACTTCAGAAACTATAGTCTAAATGCTGCAGAATGGTAATTATTTTATCTGTATTGAGATTACAGGAGGGATTTTACCTGATAAAAGCATCAGAATTTGGCCCAATGAAGAAAAAAATTGATCCGTGCTGAAATTAAGCTGTACTGAAAAACCACACAGTATCAAGTATCCCTCTGGGCACCATGTCACCACACGCTGCTTAGGGCAGGAATTGGAATTGCTGAAAATAGCTAAAATGGCAGGAACAAGGCAATTAATGTGATACAAAAAAAAAAAAAAAAAAAAAAAGCTTGGGCCTTTACGTTGCCCAAGTAAAGGGTGAGGGACTCTCAAATGTCTGGAGGCTCATGAAAAGAGCAGACATGTCTGCAGGGGTCAAGGCAGCAGCACGCTCAGAGGCAGGGCCTGTGGCCGACGCCGCGGCAGTGCCGGGCGCCAGGAGCGCTTCGGCCTCGGCACTCGCTGCCATTCGGCCCCCACGCCGCGGCCCGCTGCATCGCGTGTTGCTCGACACACTCATGAGTGTAACAGAGAGAACCAGACCATCTCCCTGAAGCAACGGAATGAAAGTGAGAAAAGATGTGAACAGTACAATTCCGCTGTGGGCGCCTCCAGCTTTTCTGCTTTTTTCCCCTCTCTGTTTCTTTAACGTTGATAAGGGAGGTTCCCTTTTTGTTTTGTGTACTTCGTAAATAGTAGCAGTATTATTTATTCAACATATTTGCCTTTTGTAAAGTTAGCTTTAATTTTTAATATTCATACTGATACTCCTCTTCACTAGGGCTGTGTACAGGGGCATATCTGTTTGTATTTATTCGTTAGTGTGCTGCTAATTAAATACATGTTTCATTAAACCTGTTTAAACGAGGAAAACTTGAGAAGAAGGAACATACTCAAGTACAACACCCCAAGGCTACGAAAAAGCATCCACAGCTGAGTTGTTAAAAGTAATGTGGGCAGCAGGAATGTCAAAAGCATCTAATGTTTTCTGCACAGTACCAAGTTTAAACAAAATACGCGTGCTAAAGGTGGCAGGTAAAGTTAACATGTATCTGTCTGCTTAGAATATTCATGCCGGGGAATCAAAGCGCTTCAGTTACTTTTCCTCTGGCTGCTCCCCTGGCTGGCTTTTTGCCACATGCATTATTTTCTTAGAAGATTTCTTTACAAAGATGTACAGAGATACACCATGCATAAATGAGTATAAAGTGATCACACGCTCTGCCTGTCTTTGCAGGGAACGCTTAGGAGCTGCTTTTCTCTCCACAGCCTTGAAGCCTCCGCTCCTGCTCAGATGCCCTAGATCCTCGGTGCTGCCCTCCGAAGCCCCAGTCCCTCACACTGTCCTTGGAGGTATCAGGGGGTTCCACCAGCTGCAAGGCACAACAGCCATCATGGGCCTTCGGAGCCACGGTGCTCTGAACCATACGTTTTGGGGCAAAGGAATGAAGAAATGGGCAAAGCTGCCCTTAAGGGTGGGCACAGGGTGACACTCAAGGCACAGGCCTGCCTGAGCTATGTTAGGAGCTGTTGATGCTGCAGCTTGCAGCTGTCACGAGTGGCTCTGAGGGGCCTGGCTGCCCACGCAAGGCCGGGCCCTGCCATCCTGCCTGCGCTGGTGCCCAACCCGGCAGATCACGTTTCCCCTTCAAGTGCATCAACTCCCCTACATTTAATCTACCACCAAATGAAACCACCATTACAAACACCGTTAGGGCAACCTCTCAGATAGCTCCGATTGCATATGTGGGACACCCACAAAGACAGGGAATTATTTTTAGGGGAGGATCTGACCCCAGAACCTGAAAGGAACACAGCCCGAGATGGGAGCTGCCCAGTTGTGCAAAGCTGCATTTCCCACAGAGGAGGAAAGCAAAAGCGCGCTGGGCACTGCAACAAACATCCATCTGCAGCACCAGGAGTTATGGCACAGAGTCAGCACATCAGAGGTTTGCAGCAACATTACAGAAATCCGTAGATCCTGTAGCAATGGCACATAAAATGAAATGATATGCATGATATGCAAAACAAAAGGGTAGGCAGATGAGAAATTTATCAAAAGGAGGAGTAATCATGAATTTATCATGAGTACTGACAGAGAGAGACGACGGACAGAGAGAGAATGACCTGGGTGCTAGACAAAAACAAATGGCACTTGCTGCAGAAATGAGCTTTTCAGAAGGAATAATGATGGTTTCAAGGAAACAGAAATAAAAGATAAGTTTTAATAAAAGGTCCAGGGCACTAAGTGAGTCTGTTCCAAAAGACTGCAAAAAGACAGTTGTAAAAATCTCAGCACACGTGAAGAATGAACTCGGGAACGATACTATACATGATAATATACACTAGAGTGCAAGGAATGATAAACAGAGGAAAGATCAGGAGTGTGCAGAACAGACAGAGTGAGGAATGGCACAAAACAAAAAGGTTTGGAGATAAACAGAGCTTTGGAGCAGATGCAGAACACAAAGTGCAAGAGTGTCATTCAGCTCCACTGTCAGCTGCACCAGCAGATGGAAAAATACAAATAAGACAAAAATATACAACAATTCTCTAAGATCTGGAAGGTTTCTGCTCCATGCTCATGATGGTCCTAAATGCACCAGTTAGCTCTCCAAAAGAATCAGCATTGCATCTCTAAATATCTAAATAAAATTTAATTATTCCATATACAAACGCTCCTAACACATGAATTTACTGCCTAGGTATTTAATTCTGCCTTGCCCTCAGTGAGCTTGGACAGCAGTAAAATCTAAAAGAAAAATTGTGTCATAGAAATTACATATAATCACATAGAACTGGGACATCTTGATCTTTATTTGTAGCCAATGGAACCCTACAAGCAGGAACTGGCTGAGATGGAGAACCAACAAAACTGAATTTAAATTTAGGCATATTTAACAACGTGTGGAGTGTTTTCATTCAACTGCAAAATTAATTTTTTATTATTATTTCATCAAACTTTAACTATCATCTGGAAGAAATAACTCGTTTTCATTATTTCCTTAAGATATTTCTTTTACAGTAAAATATTAATGTTAAATCATATATACTTTCCTTCTGTTTCTCATTGTCTCCAGTTTGTGTCCATTTAAATGTCAAAATAACATAATTAAGCAACTTTTTCCTTAGTGTTTTAAATCTATTTCCATTATGAAATACAATTTACTTAACATTGTGTATTTACCCTACATACATAGATTGAAACGGAAACTCCTCCTCAAAGTTCGTAAGAACTACTGCACATAAAGAAAAAAACGTGCAATTAGATAAGGGACAATAGCTTCAGTGACGCTGTCTAGGCTGCTGATAAGGGAAAGGCAAGAGAGTCTGTTTGGAGACTTGTAAAATCCTAGAGCCACTTGAGTTTCCTTATTGACTGGAAAGGACCCAGGATTTTCTAGGCAGAATTTATGGCAGAATTTAATGAAAAGCGCAGAAGTTATTCAGTAGACAAAAAAAGAAAGATCATTTCAGATATTAGCTAATTAACCTCAGCAACTGATGAAGACAAAGAAATAAAGGTCATCTTAGGAACAGAGTTGAGCAGCCCAAATACCACAGGACAGGAAAAGCATTGAAGAACGAGGGGCCGTTTTCACCAACAAACAGGGCTGAGAACTCCATGGAAGGGGGGAGAAAAGAGCAGGAAAGAGCCATGGAACAGAAAGGAGATGATTTCTGGACATCCATAGGGTGACAAAGGAGGCTCACGTTGCAGGAGGGTAACTAAGTCAACACAGAGATCCAGCGGGAGATACGAATGGAATGGAGAAAAGAAAAACAAGCCATCGCAAATGTCAGCGTTAACATAATATTTGCAGGAGAGAGGCAGCCAGGCAAGGAAGAACTGTGTCACCATGCAGAGATAAAGCTAGAGGAAGTAGCTGATAAGATCGGCTCCAAGGATGCCAGTGTTCACGTAGTGGCAAATACCAGACGTTTTCAAAAGGATAGTTCAAGAAACCGGATGGGAGGGGAAGAAAAAAGGAAAAAAAAGGATGGTTATTTAGGATTTAACTGCATACGAGTCCTGGCTACGTCATCCATGTCACGGAAATCAGATGAGAGCTGGAGACAGCAAGATTCAACAGCAAACAGCAGAAATTGTTCTCCCACTACCAGTGCCCTGGCAGAACGGCCCGTTAATGAAGACCTGAATGGTGCAGTTATGGAAGAAATGAAGTACTGCTGTCTTATGTTTGCACTCTGCATGGCTGTTTTACAGAAAACCTGAAAATGAGAGATCTATTAATTCATACCCTAAAATAACTACTGATTGTGTAATAATCTAATACAATAAACGTTAATTTAAATTACCAGTATGCAGTATTTCTATTACTATAGGACTTTTTATTCTACTTACAGACCAGGGCATTGTTGCATTAGTTCAAGTATAAATACAGAATAAAAGTCTGAAAACTTTTCCAAAAAAATAAACTCGAACTGTATAACGCATCTTAATTTCATTATAGCCACACTGATTAATCTTTCATTGCTTAGCCAATCTTCAAAAGACCTTTTTTCCCCACAATTCGGTCTCTGATTCTTTATCATGTCTTCTATAGAATGGAAGCAAGAAATTATTTGATATCAGTATTATGAAGAATATTTATGATTTTTATTTTTAGTCATTACTTCTAAAAATCAGTGAAGAGTTGAAAGTATCATCCTAGAATTTATTATTCCCTATTTACAAAAAGTGAAACCACAAAGCCTAGAAGTAGTCCAGATTGGGAGCAAATCCCTGGGACACTTGGCAGGGATATTGCAGAGTAACACAATATGCTCATAGGCCTTGTTAGGGTCTCTTTCTTAAAATCGCTAAAATACAAACACTTGAAAGCAAACAAAAAGCCTTCCAAAATTACAAAGAATGTGCCAGTGAACATTTAGGTATAAATCCACTTCCTGAAGCTTTGAGCTGTCTAAACCACAGAGATGTTGGTACATAATCATCTCTGAAATCATACACACAACATACACACTTCACTCATCTAATTGTATTAAAATACTTTTAATGTGGCACGTCAAAATAATTAAATCGTCTGAATGCTGTCTCTGCTGAGGAGATGCACATCACATACTTATACCTTCATTTTAGTTTTGAATGAAAATCTCTTAGCGCTATATATATCAAACCAAAATCATTATTTGCTTTCAACTCATACCAGTAAAGATAATGTTATTCCACTTTTTATAATGAAGTTAAGTGCTTTAAAAAGTCCTTCACGTGGCATCATCTATGTGCTAAGATGAAGTGCCCGTATCTACCACTTCAAAAGCATTCTCCTTGCTATGGGTACCCCTTGACATATGCCCTGTGCAAAGGACCTCTTCTCATTTCGTGAAAAACTGCTCACCACCCATCTCAACTCACAAAAATATATCTAATGTCTGAGTACAAAGAAAAATGACAAGTACACTAACATGATTTCAGTGCACCCAGTGTTCATAAAGAAATGCCAATTTCAAGCTGTCACGCTGCTGAAGAACTCTGAAATTGCTGCTGATGCACCATGCAACCAGTGAACAGGTGCTAGAAATGATTGGAGTGCGGCTCGTACTAAACAGAGACCTTTGGAAAAGAAAGATAGGCACTGCAGGCAAATTTGGAGAGGCTCAGCTGATAACACGTATTTACAAATGCTGGCAAGCAACGGCAAAAGAACAGGAGGTAGAAAGAAAAAATCTTGGATGAACGCTGTGATATCACAAGCAGAAAGAGAGACCGTTTCTCCACCAAGAGATTATATCCTGCATAGACTGTGCAGGACAGTCAAACCCTTAATAATAGCAATGACACAGCATGAAAAAGACCTCTCTCTTGAAAAGTCGGTTGCTGTATTTAATGAAAAACCTGTTTTCCTGCCATTATCTGTATCTGAAGGACCTTGGTGGTGCTTCAAGCCACCCATGGCCATTATCTCACAGGAGTTTGAATTGAGTTATCAGCTTTCGGCAACACAGTTCCCTCTTTTTACTAAGTTCAGCAGCTTAACAGATTCAACCACAGATCCAAAACAATGATAGCCAAAGGTATGTAGAAAACTGTGTCAGCCAGTGTGTAAAACAGTGGGAAGTATTTGACAGGTTTTAATCTAGAACTAAGAAAGTCCCTGCCAAAGCACCAGACAGCCCAATGCCCCCTTTTGTACTTCTGAGTCTCTATCTTCTGCCAGTCATTTGACCAGCTGCCTTTGCCAGAGTTACTGAGATGTAGACAAGGGTGTGGAGAGATCTGCAAAAAAGAGCAGAAAATGGTGCTAGTAGTTAGAAATAGAAATCAAGCAAGTTCATTTAGCTGCAGGGTGCGCACCGTCACCGCTGGTGCCAGGTTGGGTGCTCCCCATCCTGCCCTCTCCGTGGGCCGGTCCGCTCAGCAGCCCGGCACGCGCCGTCCCCGTCACCCCCGCGGAAACCGTGCAGAGCTCTGCAGCGGGCGATGCCAGTGCTACAGTCGTGCCACTTCGATGTATGGGCGTATACCAGGAAAACGCAGGACAGAAAAATAGCTACAAAGGAATAAGGAAAATACCATTTCCTGTGTTCTCTCCTGGTGTTCTTAGCCGGTGTGCTAAGCTGCCTCACACTGTCGGGTGGCAGCAGCCAGCACACGGCTAGTCGCAACGGGCAGGACCTGCTTATTAATTTTTATGGGCACCTGCATCTGTGAAAGGCAAAACCAACTCACCCCA
The DNA here is from genome assembly GCF_059628265.1 of Tinamus guttatus. Lineage (NCBI taxonomy): Eukaryota > Metazoa > Chordata > Aves > Tinamiformes > Tinamidae > Tinamus > Tinamus guttatus. The sequence continues at coordinate 9,522,463 of NW_028288821.1, forward strand.
TCCACCTGCCATGAACACTGCAAGCTAGATAGTGTACTGCCATGGGAGGGGATGGTATAAACTCCCCTTTGATCTTTGATTTTTTTCCTCTGTATTAGTAGAAGGTGCAGAAGAGATGCTGAAGGTTTGGGCAAAGTAGAGAGCACAACACCCTATGTCAGGCAAAACGTATGACAAGAAGCCTAGCAGCAGTTTGTGCTTGACACAGCAGAGAAGTGATAAAACTCCCTGACATCCAGCAGCAATATATATCCATTTTTATATCCGGTGGAAACGATACTTTTTAGTAGCCTACCTGCCAGGCCTTGTGCAGGTGTAGTGAGAAGAGTGCTTCCAGTTTCATCCATGATCTCTGGGGAAGACCTTCCTTCCCAAGCTATTCCAGTGACCTGGCAATCAAAGGCAGGAATGCCAGGCTCCATTAAGGTTATTTGCGATATAAAGGGAAAACAGCTACTAAAGCTGCAAGCAGGGAACAAGGGAACACAGCGGCCTGGACAGCATCACCCACCCTCAGCTGGGGTGACTGAGGTTCTCCTGCTGCTTACGCAGGTATTTGGCTGAACTTGCACAGGGAGGGAAGGGGGCAGAGCCCCAGTGACTCCGGCTGAGCCCACTGCCCAATCTTCCAAAGGTCAAACGCAACTGGAGGCAATGTGGGTGTCCTGCTTTCACCCGTGCCCCTCGTGACACAGGATTTACGGGCTGAACTGAGCCACCTGCCCCAGGATTACCTGGACATGTCTCCACAGAACAGAGTAGAGCAAAAAGCACTTAACATTGACCTATTTGTGCTGCTGTTTTAATCAACTGGAAAACACAGCTTGGCCAAAAAATGGAAGCATCTGAAAGTCCTACCTGTGCTCATACATGTTTTGAAGAGTTAGATGTGAGTAAGTAATACTGGTAACACTGGCACGGCCTCCCAAACACGCACGCTGGGAGCCCCTCAGGTTCGCACATGCCCTGACACGAGACAGATCAGGGTTGGCACCAGGGAAAGGAGATGCACACGGAGAGAACAGGAACTGAGGAGATAAATCGTGTGTTAAAACACGTGTAGCAAAGCAGGCGCCGCAGAACAGGCGACGAGTTCCACCCCAGGAGCGAATACGCACAGCCGAGCCCTGGAGAGAGGCTGCAACACCTCAGAATACAAGGTGCACCATTTAATACAGGTGCTTTTATATTTTTAAGACAATCCTGACCTGAGTAGTAGGAACTTGTTTGCTTAAATAAGACTTTTTGTTTTTCAATAAGGCTTTAAACCCTCTTGGCCTCCAGTCTCTCTTCCCTTTCTTCATACTTTATATGCTGTACAGTATGCACTTTTGGTTTCCTGCTGAATTCACACTTTTTGTTTGCTTATGTATTTCAAGATCTCAATCAATCATGTTGTCAAAACAGTCTTTTTATATCATCTACCTACCACCACTTGCCATTAGAGATGTTTAAAGCTCCACTGCTGCTGAGAGCCTGATTTACACCCTGACATCTCCCACACTGAGCTTATTATAATTGTCTATAAACTGGCCTTTCACAAGCTTTAATTAGGAAATAACAAATGGTTCAGGAGCATGCTGTTAGGTAGTTTATTCTTTCTATATTCAGTATTTCCACTGTATTCTACTGATCACAATGTCATGCTATGCAACAATCACGCTGATTTCAAAATTTTTACTTTAACATTTAAATTTGTTCATGACATTTTCCCTTCTATTCCTCCTTCTCCTATGCCCGACTGCATTTTATAGCTCTCTGACTTGTTCTAGATGCAATATTTCTGAACTGAAACAAGAATAAGCTAAAAATAAGTACTACACCATCAGAAAACATTTATTTTATTAAAGGCCCACTGGAGAGGTGGCTTTCTTGGTTACACGCAGTTCTCCCTGCATTCTAATACACCACTATAGCTGTACAATTTCACTGAGGACTTTAATAAAAAGTTTGAGATGAATTATATTGCTCAGTGGCTTGGAGTCACAAATTCCAGAAAGGGTTATATAGTTCAATTAAGTAGTCGCCACCTTGCCAGAGCTTATTTTATACAATAAAATTAACACTGGGGAAATGCATCTATAGCAGCTGCTACAGACCGTAGGATTATATTAAACAAGGTCTGAGGAGATAATCACCCAGATCACAAAATAAACGAGGAGGAAGTTCTAAAGGTCAAACATGCACCCAAGCTTTTGAATGCCTGTCTGCACATCTCTTCCCAAAACTTTGTAGTTTTTAATGCTTTCGGAGGGGTTAATTTATTTAGGGAAAAGGGCAGTCAGAACCACACCGATATAAGCAGGCCTGCACCACCTTGAACTTCAGCAGACAGAGTTTTAGTATTTACGAGAAACATTCCCAGCCTAGTCCACTTGCAATCAATCGCTGGTGTTTTGCAGGCAGCATAAAGACTCTTGAACAGATTCATCACTAGAATTACCGATCTAGCGGTAATTCCGTCCTAAAAGCTTGTTTCCACTGCACACCACAGCGCCCTGATTGCAGCAACAGCAGATCTGAATGGGCTCAAGGTGTTTCTTTAACTCCCTCAGTCACTATTTCTCATCTGAGAACTGGTTATTTCTCAGGTATGTTGTCCCCGTCATCTCAGCGCCAAATCAAACTGTTTCCACCAATTGCTGTGATTGCTTTGGTGCTGGAATAGCAGACGAGTGGGTATTTCATCAGTCAGAGCTGAAGGCTATTTGAGAGCCTGTTCCTTGGTACTTCTCAAGCCGCAGCTGCTGATCTTACACGTGACACTACTGCCCACCCGAGGTCCAGCCCCACGAACCAGGGAGGCTCCTGGGCTCTCCTGCTCCCACCGGCACTCGCAGAGGGAAAACCAGGAGGAGTTCAAGTATTTCGTGCGGTTTCGTGCTCAGAAGGCACGAGAGCCAGTGTGCACACAGTCACGGGGCGCTCAGACATGAAGCACATGGCAATGAACTGCATTTAAGCTCCCATATTGTCTTTTAGGGACTGATTCACACTAGCGTCAAAAGTGTACATATTATATATAGTGCCAACATGTTGAGACAAAGATAGGGAAACAGCTATTTCACTTGTCAATGCCTGACAAGGCAGGATATTCCCCTGTTTGATAGCTGATACTTCTTCCCTTCATTAAGATGTGCCTTGGGGTCTGTTTATAATGCCTAAAATCAGTGTCCACAACGGGCAATTTCCTAAGTTTCTTCCCTGTGATTTTCACAGGGGAGAAAAACAAAAAAAACCCAAAATACCAACATAGAAATAGTAATACAACACCTCATTAAACCCACCATCCGGCACTTTCCTTTATAATACATAAAAATGCATGTGTTTGACATATGAAGATAGATGCGTTGTTACAGAAGCAGTGTACTGGAGTGCAGTGTTGATCAAACTAAGCCTAACCTGTTGAAAATTATCTTTCTGCTTTGTTAGCTCCAATCATTCATCAACTTGCACAGAAATTCCGTGAACATCTTTCTCAAAGGGTTCTTCAGGGAACAGAATGCATAGCATGTTTTAAAAAGTGATATATTTTGTTTTAATAGAATATTTGTATACATAGACTGATACACTCTGTCAAGATGTGTTAGATCCCTAGACAACTGCGCAACACTGGAGTATTATCTGACACATTTTTGAAGTCTATTTTTACTTATTTTTGTCTATTATTTTATTTATGTTTGATGCTAGGCTTTATTTTTATTTATTCCCATTTGTGACTTTCAAAGTTTAGTCCTGGCATTTCATCTGTGCATCCTGTGTATTTTTGCATGCTCAAAGGGAAACTGCTGAGACTGGGATGTGCAGCTTTGCACTAGTCCAGGCATCCTGTAGGATGTGGATCTAAAATGGAGTAATAGGCTCAGGGTGAGCAAGGGCCAGAGCCGACTGACTTCTAAAGGATGGCAATTTTCCAGTCCAGGAATATCAGGGAATTTTTTCCCTTTCATATTGCAGATATAGAGGATTCTTTTTCATTTCTTCTAGGTCTGACTCAAACACTTTTTTATTTATAAGGTTTATTTTAAATCCTGTTTACGTCTAGTCTATTTTTTGGTACAACGCCTTATTACTCTTCTAGGTAAAATAAATAAGTATCAGCATCTCAGGAATGAATTGCTCTATATCAAAACAGAATGAAGTTTAGCAATATAGAAACTATTTGTCTTCAAAGGTCCAAGGAAAACAGAAATAATGATAACAATAAGGAATTTTTAAAATCTAATAAATATCTGATTAGTTATTACACTTTGCATGCCTCTGCTCTGCAGAATGTTCTGCCAGTTCCAGTTTCCCAAGGCAAAAATACAGCTTGACTTTAAAGAGAATTTCCCAAGTGCAACTGAATCCATATGAATACCCATATAAAAGTCACAGGCAATAAACCACCGCGCAGAATTCTGGAATATCCTCCTTTTACCAAGGAAGTTACTTCGTCCTCAGGCTCTGTGGGCAGGCAGTCTCTGACTGCAACCACCACTTCCTACCTTCCCTGCCCCTCATTCTAGGGCATTCGTATTTATTTATGTATCAGAGGGGTACATTACCCCACCACGAACACGTTACAAAGTCCAAGTGACCGATTTTGATATCGCTTGGAAGGATCGGCCCGAATCAACGCAACAGGCCACAAAGGGGCCCAATCCTGTAAATAATGTATGTTAGGCCAATTACATCAAATCCAAGGCACATATAAAAACTCAGCCTAGATGCACAATCATTCCTAAACAGAAAAATTCTTATAAATCTTTCTGTGATGTTCGCTATAGTGTTATTCTAGTAATTTTCAATTAGAGATCCCTAATTTAAATAAATAAGCATATAGAAGAAATTGAAGAAATTGCTGCTTTACTTTTGTCTTGTTCCAATATTATTCTTTAGCTTCTTCTTCATATTTAGAATTAATTCCCAAACCTTAAAAATCCTTCAAAAAGGCAAGCAATGATAACTTGATAATGCATTTATTTCTGCTATATGTTATCATAACAACATATTTTTCCTCCGAATATGCATGAATCAGAAAAGTCCTAAATTTCTCTGTGTTATAAGCTAGGGAGTGAACATAGATATAAGCCTGTTCCTCCCAGATCCAGGACAAAGGCAGCAGATACAAAATGTTCAACCACTGTCTTAGATGTGAAGTCTGCCCAGAATACTGTATTTGCACTAGCATTCCCTATACAAAATGTACTGTTTATTATGAAGTTTACCTGAAAGGGTTGCTTCTGTAAGTGAAGATTTGCCTGCCTTTCACAGTGTAAGAAAGGTAGAGAACAGATGCACAAAGTCCTTCACTCTGCAGTGCTCCTAACACTACAAAAATTCCTTGCAGGAACTCAGTTATCTGAGAGAGAGAACTTCAATTATAGTTAAAGCAGAGCAAGGGCTAAAATCTGGGATAGCATCAGAGCTACAAAATACAGCGGAGCCTCTAAAAAATCTGAAAATGTAATAGATTCAATAAAAAAGAGAGAAAAGCAGGGATACTCTCTTCATATGGTCTCTATTTTCTTTCCTCATTCTTTCATTTTGCTGCGTGGTCTCGAGCCTGAGTATGTATAATTAGAGTTGGAAGACTTCATGGGGATGAAGAGCTGTGCCAAATGACACCACAGAGCTCCACAGTTTCACACCTAAATACCCCCCACACAACCAGAATGAAGAAATGTCTGCACAGTCCTTTGCAGAGGGTGAGAACTCGCTTGTTGTGAGCAGCGCCTGACTTCAAGCTAATAAGACCTGCTGGGAGGCATTTGCTGCAAAGCAAGAGGTAGGCAAGCTCCTTTATGCTGGTTCCAACACGCTCCGTGTTGGCTTGATGAAGTGCTTCAGAAGAGCACAGAATCTTAGTGGGCTACATATGCAAATGGTACAGCAGCTCAGGGCTGGATGCCAGATGGGCATGAGGATCGGGACCGAACGAGCAAAGAGAATACGCATGGAAAATCTGTGCAAGGTGCTGAAATGTCAGGATGCTGAAAAGCGGGTGGATCAAACAGACCACCTGTTGGGATAAATATCTTTCTTGAAGGAATAGAGTAACGACCCATTCGATGAAGCGTGGGATACTCCTCACCCAGCCAACAGGTCAACCACTTATCCAGGCAATGCCTGTGCTCCAGCACTGCAGTGAGCTACGGCTGCGCCTCCCCTCTCGGGCGGTTGGCTTTGGGGACCACTGCGACTCCTGCTGCATCCTCTGGGATTTCAACAGGAGGAAGCAGAGCTGCAAGTACCGTTTCGTCATGTCTCAGTAACACGTGCATCCCTTGCTCAAAACAGAGTTCTTCACTGGAGTCATTCCTGATTCATATTGACATGCGGCACTCCTAATGTCACTGATCAAGCAAATATATTACTTCATTAAATATAAATAATACAAATCCCAAGAGCTGATTGCTTCTGGGAGTCAGCACGTGCAGTCTATTCATCCAGCTATGAATGACTTCTTTCTAAACCTTTTATAGCTGGCTAACCAAATTCTACTAATTTGCTGGACGTTTCCATGGTATGTTTCCATTCATATGTGTAAGACACCTCTCATGCTGAGGTATTTCAAAACCTAAAACTAAATGATAAACTGAACACAGGTAGTTTCTTCTAGCCCTGCCGTACAGCCCTGTCCTTTGGTGGGAGGAACTAACCATTATTCCAAAGGCCACAAGACAACACACCCATATTTGCAAAAAAATCCCCACAGTGACTGTTAATGTAAATGCAGATGAATATCAACAGTAATGGTTTGTGAATGTAGCTTTGTCAGGATCGCATATGAAAGCACAGGATCATCTCACACAGGCTGCTAAATGCCAGTTAGTGGTGATTTGTTTTTTAATATAAAATTGACTTTTGCCTACCTGAGCTAGACCCAAAACTGTCAACAGCTCCACAGTTCCTGTGAAAACCACTGAGATGCCCAGCTCCCGAGAAAGATTCAAAGCTACTATTTGAAGCCATCTGGTCAAGCACAATATACTGAAGCCTGACAAAACAGGACTGGCAGGAGACAGAGGTATAATTAATATGATTTTAATACACATACACAAGCAACTCTAAGGCACGACGAGGTGAATCAAGAATTTAATTTCTCTGTTCCAAACTTTCTGCTGCTCTGTACGAATAACTAAGACTACTGTTGTCTGAAAAGGCTTTGAGCAAATGCCTTAATGTTCCAAATGATCCTGCAGATCTCATTTCTGTATGCTTTTTAAGTTGTTTAGTTTTGAATCAGCGGTCTGAAAGTGTGTTTAAACGCTGCAGGTAACCATTTCCCATGGAACAAATAGGGAGGAAATCAGGTTATAGCGAGGGCACCCAGCAGGACTCTCCTACTGTCTACTCAGTGTCAATGTAAACTGATTCCTTTAAGAAAGACACTCAGGGAGAGGAGAACAGATTGCGGGAAACATGTTCTGCATGCAAGAAAGAGCAGAGATGGAATCCAGGATACGATGAGATAATTATGCACAGGAAAAAAAAAAACAACGGAGGAAACACGATAGCAGCAGAATAACAATATTTCAGGAGGTGGGAGCAGTACAAACTAGGATGACTTGCAGCAGCACAAAGCAGATATTAGATGAGTGTTCTCTCTCGCTCCTGTGCTCACTAATTCTTTCATGCAAAATAACTACCACATCGCTAGTTTCTGACGGTCTCTTTCTCATTGTTCGTGCTACTAAAATTACTGGTTTTGCCAAGCGTTCAGTTATGAACCAAATAAGAAAGTACTACAGAGGACTACAGATGTTTTTGTGTTAAAAACGCAAAGAACAAAAAAATAGCTTTAGTCTGACCAAAAAATTGATTATGACTGCTGAAAAACTGAGAAAAGTTTGCTGTAAGCACAGAAAAAGCACCTAGAAAGAAGCTAAGTAGGCACAAATCCCAAATGAAGGTGACTCAATACCTCTCTGCACGTGACCTTCGCTGAGCTATATGCTGGATACAAGAAAGAGCAGCTCCCCAGGCACTAGTGCATGACACATCTTGTCTCCCAGCACAAAAGGAGTGAGCGCGATCAAAGGAAAATCCAACGGGAGACATGCTTTTCTGATACGGTATCGGCTGTTATTGCACTGTTTAGATAGGATTCAAATAGCTCTAAAGATGATCTAGCAGAACAGAACACATTTAGATTATTATCTAAGGAGTGCGACTTTTTTGCCACAAAGTTTCGTTATTTTGCTTTTCTGCACTACAGATTCATTAAGGGGACTACAGAAACAGTAGAAAGCCAACAGAAGCAACACGTCAGAGGCGCTTGCAGAGCAAGTCAACTTCTTTGGCTACTGCAACAGCAGCTGGAGCAAAGGGTTTTACACGCACATGGATCAACACGGGAACACCACCACGTATCCATGAACTGAGCTGAGCCGAAGGGTAAAGGAAGATGAATTCAACTGTTCTCTAATTTCAAATCCAGTTGATTGCTGTGGTCAAACTTCGATGCATTTGGTTTTAATAAGAGACTTTATAATTCAGGAAGAGAGGCTGAAAAACATCTATTGGGAAAGACATGGTTAAAAATGGGATAGGGAAACAAAAACTATCAGCAAACAGAAACCACTTTATATACGTACTGAACAGAGAACACAAAGTATACAAGAACTGACCAACTGACCAAAAAAATCAGTATGCCTTTGGCAAGGCCTGAACTTTTGTTTATCTTGCTTCTCAATCCCATGCTTCCCTTCTAAAACCTCTATAAACATGGCAACAGCACAAAGCCAAACAGTGACTTGGACACTATGCTGTGATACGTGGCATGTCAAGAAAACAAAACCTGATTTCAAACTGCAACAGAGGGAAAACTAGAGTTTTGCTAGTTCAAGGTTTTTGCTTTGGAAAAAAATTAAGAGAACCAGGGTATGACTCGTCGCTGGACCGAGTTCTGGGATTCTGCCCTCTAATTCACACACATGAGTATCTCAAAAGCACAAGGAGAGAATAAAATAATAAAATACACTAGGAATCCCCAAGGAATGGTGGCTGGATGAAGACCACTCGAACGACTGGTCCCCGTTAAGTCACACGAATGGCAGCAAGGGAACATGCTGCTCAGACTACAGAATGTGAAAGGCCAAGGTTAAGCACAAGGAGTAACAGTGACTTTGATATAATACATATAATGGATTTCAAAGTGAAAAGGTTTTGGAACAAATTAAGTAGGAATAAGTACTCAGCACTACTGAAAAGGTAGTCAACAAAATTAGGGAGCAAATGAAGCACTAGGGAAGGGCTAGTAATTAGAGAAGCTTACGGATGACAAGCCGGATGCTCACAGAAAGTCAGCAACAAAAAAAGCCCCAATATTGTAATTGCAGGAAAACATAATCATGGAAGTGGATGTATAATAAACTAATGAAGAAAATTGTGGTAACCAGGAGATCTGAATGGATTCTGCAAAGGAATGACTTCACACAGAATGATTTCAGATACTAAAATAAAGAAGCCAGGGAGAAAGAATGATAAGGGAGTAGGAAGGATTTTATAACATGCTTGATAGAGCATTTTTTTGGTTTTAAAGACTAAGCTAATTAGACACTGAATAGTCATCTGGAACAAAGGTTAAGCATCCGCTGTTAAGACAGAACAGAGCGCTGAGGATGAAACTATCACAGATCTACAAGTTGCAATAAAGGGTAAAAGGAGGCTGATGAAAGACTGGCTTAAAATTTTAGGGACAGAAGCAGTAAATGAAGTGAAAAATTTTACTACGTTCTTGTTACTGCTGGAAACAAGTGGTACCCACATTACCATGCAGTATATCTTCTTGATGCACTTTTTTTTTATGCGAACACATCATGGTACAACAGCTTACTGTTAATGGAAATATTTACATATATTCAATAATGAGAATACCATCCACATGAGTCAGAATGACTAACCTGCAAAATACGGTCCGATTGCTTTCCTACTTATTAGGACATGATTCCTGGAAATGTGATTTAAACCGCATATTCATATTCATACAAGTCAGGTCCTACACAAAAGGTAAAACAAAGAGGAAATTGATCCACCACCGAAGAGATTTGTTATTCTCAGTACACTCTGTTCCAGACATAACAATGCTTTATTTTCTTATCATTTGCATCAGCAAATTACTGCTACTCTAAAACAGGAGATTTTGACATCTTTTTTTTTTTTTTTTTTTGCAGTCATATACGGTAAACAGGCATGCTGGTTGAAAGAGTCTTGGTGAAAACTCAAAACCAGAGCCAAACCTGAATGCAGCAGTTGTCCTCGTTGTGTGATCACTCTCGAATAGTTCACCCCAGTCACCGATCATGTTTCTGGGCACAGCATCCTGTTGTGAAACCATCCACATCTCCTTTTACAAGCACGTTGTATTCACTGCTTAGGACCAACTTGGGCTCTCGCCTGACCACCTGATCTGAAGTAATCCTCCTGTCCACAGGAGGGTTCTCTTATTGCTGATTCCATCTTTCATTCCAGAACTAGACTATTTGATGTACTTACATTAGATGTATTTATTAGAAATCTCTGCACTTCTAAAAGTCCTTTAAAGATTTCAAAGTATCATTTTTAAATAAAAAAGTAATAGCAAGCTCAGCAACTTTGGTTTTTTAAAACACTTTTTTTTTCTGAAGCAACATTTTTTGCTACATGTAACAGAAATGTAATGTATAAATAATTCATTTTATCTCAGCACATATCGGTCATTGAAATGCAACTTAGCTCTGTTTTGAGAGCCTAAGTGGACTTAGGCAGTGTCTTTATTGACATTTCTCAAGGACATTTCTGCTGAAAGAACCAAAGACTAGTTTCTTACTAAGCATACAAGTATTTTTGTATTTCTTGTTTTCTAGAAGTATTTATTAAAGAATATTTCATTAAAAAATGATCACATTTCACAGCATCAGAAGAAAATCCAGGCTGGATGGGATCTTAAGACTCTCTGGTCCCACCTCTAGCTCAAAGCAGGACCAGGTATGTGATTCGATCAGACTACTCAGGAATTAACCTACTCATATCTTGTAAACCACTGAGGATGGGGACTGCACAGTCCTGCTGGGCAGTCTATTCCTACGTTTTGCCGTCCCCAAAGTGAAGAAGTTTGTCCTTGTAACCAGTTAGAATTCCTTGCCTTTCCTTTTATACCCATCATCTTTCATCCTCACACCATGTACCCTTTTAAAGAGATTGACTTGGTCTTCTTAATGACCTCCTTGGAGACACTGAAGGGCTGCAGTTAGGTCCCCAGCCTTCCCTTCTCCTGGCTGGACCATCTTAGCAGCTGTCCCACGAGCTCACTCCTTGTCACCAACGTCTTTCTGGTAGCAGGGCTGGGAGGTGAACGTGGACACAGCGCCCTAGATGTGCTCTCCCAAGTGCCGAGGAAACGGCAGGTCGTCCCTCTCCTCGGGGCCCGGGCTCTGCTCCTGCGGCCCGGCCTGCCCTGGGCCTTGGCCGGGGCCTGCACCCTGGGGCTCGCCCTGCTGCCAACCAGGGCCCCCACGTCCTCCTCAGCGGAGCCCATCCCAGCCAGGAGCCCTCGGCTTGTCCCACCGCAAGGAGTTCATCCTTCCCAAGGGCAGGGCTGTGCACTGGCCTTCCTGGAATTTCCTAAGCTTCATTTTGCCCGTTCCTCCAGCCTGTTTAGGTACCTCTGAGGGCAGCCGGGAGGGACCAGACCCTGCCATCGAAAACTGGATGAGAGGTAGGTCTCATAGCATATCAGCAACAAAGGGTTAATTTGGATATTTGAGAAAACAAACAAACCTGGCACTATCTTAAATAGGCGATTCTACAAATGGAATTTAAATGTGAATTACTGATAATGAGTTTCATCTGGATATATATAAAGGAGATGAAAAAAACTCTCACGTACAGATATATGCATATCCTAAAATGAGAGCAAATCTTGAGTCTAATAGCTCACTTCTTTGCTGATGCTAATTCAATTAAATACCAACTATTAAACCCACGCAGGACTGAAGTAACTCAATGAGGAATCAAACTCACAGTATCTCTAACAAACTGTGTGCAAAAGTTTGTTAAATAGGCTGCAAGAAAGGGAAGACAAAACCCTAAAGAAACAAAAAGTCAAATATGTCTCTAAATAAGTATAAGAAACTTATCACAGTGCAAATATAAAACAGAAAATAAACACATTCAAGGTGTGATTGTCCAATTTCTGGAACAACAAACTGCTTGTATTGCAGTGAACTAGGAACAGTCAATCATCCCATATCAGCTGAAAAGCTTGGAGGGGGGAAGGAAAGAGAAGACAACATTTTCAGCTGAGTATTGGCAATTTTTCAAATAGCTGAAACTTGGTTGCTTGTTACATTCCAAACATCCTTTAATTATCATAACAGTACAGAGCACATGGCAGTTACTGTCTAGCATCTCTGCCATGGCATCCCTTTGGACCAAAATCTCCATTTTAATTCTCTGCAGTAATCATATGCCAAGTCTAAACCAGGGGAGAATTTGACTTCTGAAAGATATCCCACTTTCCACCCAGGATCCTAAAGATTTTTGAGTGCTTCTGGGAGGAATGACTTGAATACAGTGTAAGGCATTTGGTACCTTGAAGAAACAAGCCTTCTTCAGAAGGTAAATTCTGTATGCCTTGCATATGCACAACTCCCCTAGACAAGTTTCAAACGAGCTCTGCTGTTACTGCATTCACACTGCTCTATTCACAGTAAGGAAGAAAGAAATGTAAACATGAAAGATCTTTAAAAGGTCTATTTCCTTAGAGACATTTTCCTCTTTATATTTCAGCCCCTCGTTCCATTTTCACTAAGCTTGTTTTTTGTTTTCTTTGCTGGAAGAAGTTTAAGTCTCATTGCTACAAAGAATGCCAATAATCACATATCACTATTCACAATATCTTACAGCAAGCCCTAGCGTACGCAACTGCATTACCTTTGCCAACATTTTAGATCAAAATAGCATGAAACTGCTGTTTCTCATGTCACTGAGGTTAGTTCTCTTGCGAGCTTGTATGAAACATCTAGTAAAAAGTAACTATTACCTGAATCCAAATACACAGAATAATCCTAAGTGGCCAGCATTTTTACTGATAGTTTGCAAGACTTGTTTATGTAATTTGCTGAATCCAGCCATTATTAACAACACAAGCTGGAACTGTGTGAGTAGTTCTTTTCAGAGTCATATGTTAGCAAATTGTCTCAAAATTGCAAGCACTGTATGAGCGGAATGGAGAGGGGGAACCTTCCTGAAACAAACAGACAGTGGTTTTTAAAAGCCAATTCAAAATAATCCTGCTCCATCCATCTGAACCAAACTTTCTCTCTTCCTTTCAAATGCTGATGTGTGGCTCTACCTAAGCAGCTCCCAGAAATTGCAGATGCATCCTCAGAGAGAACAGCTAAAAGTCACAAAAAGTGACATTTTTGTGTGTGCTCTATATCAGCATTAACATGTCGGATCAAGATTACAGGACAAAATATAGTAAATAAGATCAAGCAGCCTATAGAGGAAGGCCTAATGCTACAATCCCCCATAAAAACTGCAGAACGCAGACATTATTTATACTCATTTGTGACAGAGGATAACTTGTTCTCTGCTGGGTGGCAGTTCTGCTTTTCTCCAGCAAGCAGGGCATAAACATTCCCTCCAAGCTCAATAAGCCTGCTGAACAGTTATTGGGGTTATTTGTGCCACGGGGGTGCCAAACCAAGCCCCAAGCACCAGGTGTAACACACAGGAGAGACCGGGCTCAAGTGTCACAGAAATCCATTGTACCTCAAGGGAGGCAAAACAAGGGTTTTGCACAAAGGGCTTGATTCACTGTTGCCACATATATAGCCCTACACACGACCCCTCTTTTGGTGAAAAGTTGCCATAAAACTTCAGCCTTATGCTGGCTTTTGCTCAGACCCATGCAATGATGAACAGCGATGCAGACACCAGCACATCTGACCATGACTGGAATGGAAGCTGAAGCAGGAGCAGAGGCTGCACAGATCCCACCACCCGCTCCTGGCACCGCCGCTTGCACTAAAGCACAGCTACTTTTCATTACAGTTGATTATGGTCTAAAACGATTATTTGTAAGAGTGCTCAAAGGCAGCAGAGTTACCTATGTATTTGCCTTGCAACTAATTACTTCAAATTATCAGATGACGCTGTGGGCAGATGGAAGCAGGACAGTGCTGAGTAATGAGGTCTGCACAGCCCGAGAATCTTTCAGTTATTTCCTTGAAACGAAAAGACTTCAGGGGCTTTGCAGCACTGTTTCCTTCTGAACAATCATGACCAACTGATCCCTTTAGGGTTATACACAAAACAAGCACAGAACAGCACTCATCCCAATCAGCACCACTTCTGTTGCTTCCTTGGGATGCAAGGTTTTCATGGCTCCCACCTGAGCTGAGATACTAGCAACAGCAGCAGTGCAACAGCTGACCAAGATCTGAACACTCAACTTTAGCAATCTTCAGAACTAGAGTTGCCCGTGTTTACTTTCAGAACATAGCAATCCCACTTCCAAGGAAAAGCCAGGATATCAGCTTTGGGAACCAGGAAGGACATCAGTCTTGTCATCCTATCCTGATCTCAGAGCAGACCCACAGAGTGGAATTGCGTCTTGGTTCAGCCCATTCCGGTGTGAAAAGCTGGTCACAAACATCACAGCAACATCTTGATTACCCTCCTCTGATTAGAGGAGAGTTTAGATATGATATTTAATTATGACATTCCTTAGTGGAAGGTGAACAATGGAAAACACAGGGCACAATTATTAGTCTGCACTGCATATATAGTTATTTCTGTGCATTAACACAGAAACGAGTATTTGGGAAAAACAAACAAAAAAAATCAAAAAACCAACGTGTTAAATTAAACCTGCACATACGAAGACGCACAGGAAGTATTTTAGATCCAGCTTCCATGTGCTCATTTGAAATAGTTGGGTTGATCAAATAATATTCAAGTTGTGCTCATCTTATTGGCAGCAGCAGCAGCGCCACGTGACCTGCTATTTCAGCTTTCTACTTGCAATCAGTGCAGCTGGAAAAGTGAATATTGAATTAACAATTGATCATTAATTCATGACAAATGGTGCTGAATAAATCCAGAGAAAACAAATGCGAACACTGACTCTCCTGGCAAGTGAACACTCACTCCTCTACCCACCAGCTGAAAGGAGCAAAATCTGCCAATAAATTTTAGACTACACATTCAGCTCTAAACTTCAGATTAATACTGCCAAAGTTGAAATTCATTTTGACATTTCATTTGCAGCAGGATGGTCTGAGAAACTGTTTTGTAGGTTCCAGTACACAGATCTCAAGAGATCTTTTAAACATTGAGTACCTGATGCTGCACAAGGGAGCAAGATTCCTTTTGGGTTCACTTAATTCCATCGGCTTGGATTAACATGTGCTCCTTCCTGTCTGAACAGGCGCAGCTTAGTGCCACGCTATGTGCGCCGTTAAGCTAAAGCTCAAAGGAAAATTCCACTTCTACTTGCCACTTGATACTTGAGCTGGTAACCACCCCGAAACTCTCAGTCTTGTCTTTCTACCAGTGCTATTCCCCCCTCAATTTGCCAGTTTAAAGTAAATTACAATTTTAAATGCTTGTACTAACCTAATTCATTTTCATGAAATCAGTTGGAAAATAGTTTCATAAACAGTAGAGAAGACAGATCAGAGGGGTCAGCGACCTGCACCAGCAGAGCAGTAATGGGGAGCAGAGGGCAGACACGGCTCTGAACTCCATCAGCTAAGAAAGCTGCAGTTGAGAGTGAATATTAAAGTGGACCCTTAATGCTATAGCTAAAACACTTATTTTGGTGCAAGACGGCCCTTTTATATTTAGGTCGCATTTCTTCCTGATTAAGAGGATCCACATGGGAAATTATACACAGGATCGTAGCAGTAATGCTACACCAATATAGCTATATTGGTAAATTGCTTCATTTAGACATTTTTTCCTCCATTTATAATTCCCCTAAAATCACTGTATTATCAATTTTACTTCAGGGGAGAGGTAACTAGAGTAATTTGCAATTGAAAAGAATATCTAAGCTCAAACATTATAAGCATGCTACATGGCAGAAAGGAGATGTCTAGGGGACTTTTCAAAGCAGTTGTGATATAGCACATCCTACTGCTAGGCTGCAGAGAGGGCACGTGGAGGGAGACAGGAGGGAACACGCACCTGTACCTGCGTGCACAAGGTGGTGTCCGGAATCCATCATTCCCCTCCTAATTGACAGCTAGTTAAAGCCAAATGCTCTCTGATCCAGTTACAGTTGTAGCTTTTGGATGTCTTTATTGGCATTAGACCTATAAACACCAGCCAGTCATAATCAGAAGCATGTGAACTGGCCGAGATTCAGTTTGCCATTAACTTTCAGGCACTTGCATGCAGCTGGCGTAATGGCTTAGTGACTTAATCATGTATCCCACAGCATGGAGCGCCGGAATTACAGCCCTCTGCAAACAAGCGAGGAATTCCACACTAAACAGACATGTCCGGGGCTGGCCTTCAGTCTGGCCTCAGGGAAAAGGAAAGCAAAGATACTGGAGGTTTCTCAAAGCTGTGCTAGTAAACCACACTCACACACAAAAGTTTAGAAATGTTGCTGTTAATTAGAGTCTGCAGCCCAAAGATCCAATAACCACTAGCTCAGAGGAAATACATGAACTTAAATATGAAATACATCAATTAGGCCACACTAGCAACAGTGGTGACAAGCCTTGAGACCATGAGCGGGAATGGAGGAAGTGTGACTTGCTCAGGCTGTAGGCTCAGCCTTTGGCCAGTAAGTTACAAACCATGTTACCTTGTTATCTTGCTTGTCAACACAGAAACTATCACTCTTCCTGTCAGCATGGACTGCAGAGTAGAGCATCTTTGCATCCTTCAAGCATGGTATTTACCTGGTGTTATTTTCTGGTGTATTGCTATGGGGACAATAGCTATTTCCCCATCCAAGCAACCAACAGTTCTCCCGGTTCTATGAAAAAAGAGTCTAAAAATCCTACATTTTAATGAAAACTGGCTCCTCTACTAGGGGATGGTAAGAAATCTCCTATGTAGAAAGGTACCTAGGCATCACAAATTACAGCAGCTAACTTTGCTGGGCTTTTTAAAGAAACTGAATTTGAGCACAGAATTCCTAACTTAATCTACCTTTCAAAAGAAAAAAAAAAAAAAAAGGGGGGGTTTCAAAATAAGCTGCTCTTCAAGGGTGCCAGGCACAGGCAGCATCGCATTGTTGTGGCATCTTCACACACCGCATAGCAAGGAGATGTCTGCACTGTTGACCACAGCCTTTGAACAACGAAGCAAAGTTGACCTTGCAGATTCTATCCTAGAGTTTAGACAGGAGCTGTTGGGAGCATAACAACTCAAATAGTCTCATTTCCTTTTGAAAGTAAAAACTGAAACATAGTACAACAGCAGCTAAGCTGGCTGCATTCATCAAAGCCAGTCACCATTTATCCTGAACATAACAGTCTTCAAACCAAATCTTGCTCTTCTCAGGTGCACAGTCTAAGAAAGCTTTTTTGAAATGCTAAGCAGGGACACTGTGCAAAACTCCCAATGAAGTTAAAAGCTGGTGCTTAGTTTGGCTAGAATCGCACAGGCATATCTGGAAAGAACGTGACGCTCAGTGTAAGGGTTGATGTGCTTGGCAATCGGTGTTTCCACACTGCAGAAGATCAGGAAATCACACTGCCCCCGTATGCTGTCCCTGGGACACGTGCATGTTCATACACGTAGACAGTCTTAACGCAAGACTCATTTGTTAGACAAAAAAATCAATTATTACTTATTAATTATTTAAGAGTAATTTTCATTTGTTTGTTACTAAAGTAACAAATATTCTTTTAATTGCTCCATCTTGATAAAGCTAAAAAACATGCCACAGACTTACAAACTGGAATTTCACAGTTGAATCCATATTCGGTTCTAGTCAGTTAAGGAGTTCTGGAAAAAAAGCACCCCAAACATATACACTTCAGAATATGACTGTGATGCTCCCAAGTAGAATTACTGTTATGCTCGGTCCATGAAAGTCTCACTGGCTTCAGCAGGAGGAGAACTACACAAATATTGACTACTTCTGAAAAGTCAATGCTATTAATTCACAGAGTTTACTGCACTGGGTACCTCAGAGATTTGCACTTGAGAGAAGGAAAGCGGCATCTGTCTAATTTTCTGCACTACACTGGAAGAAAATACCTAGGTTCTCTCCTGCAAAAGGGGACGTAAGGAGGGAGAAGCAAAATGAGATGTAAACCAAAGCTAGCGGGCTGGAAAACTGGAGATTGGTTCAAGGGTTGAGCAGCCACGTTCTCTCTGCAGCAGGTATCGCGGAGCTGCGAGCAGCCAGCACCCGCCAACACGGCTGCCCTCTCAGCGTGGGACAGCCAGGGACAAGCACTCGATGGTCACACTATGTGTGTCTGAACCTGGCTGCAGGGCCTCCACACCCATCTGCAGCCGGGCACTTTCGGTGCATTTCTGGAGCCCTCCCTGGGCTCAGCCCTCTCCTAGAGCAGTCGGTATCTGCACTGCTTCTCTAGATGACTTAGCTGGTTCTGCATTCCAGAGAGCTGCACGTCCACAGAAATTGGGGTGTAGTTACCAATAACAGTTTGTGCTTGAATGTGTAGAAACACAAATCACACGTACGTGCTTAGAGAAGAACAGATCAAGTGAAGGGAGCGCGTTATACCAGCCCCCAACCACCTCAGGAGGAATGTTGAGTGAACATGAACACATTGCAGAGAGGCCTAGATGAATAGATGCTTTAAGGAACCGTGCAAATAACAGTGGGAATGTGCTATAAGTTACTGCTTCCTGACCTCAAGAAATAACCTGTTTGCTTATAGGAACACTAGGCTACAAACCACTGTAAACTGCTATAGAGGAACACAATTTATATTCTGCCTGCTTGTTCAGCAGTGATTATATTTTCTGCTTTCCACGAAAAATGAGAACATACGATGAAAGTTAGCTGATAAAGTCATTAAATCTCATTTAGAAAAAAACATTTTGGAGAAGATAGAGAAGCAACCAAGGCAGGTATCACATGTGAGGCATCGCAAGCAAATGAGCCGGGAACTGAGGTGCTCCTGCAGATCTGAGTTCCTTCCCCAATTAGACAGTAGGAGTGGACTGTTTTGCAAATATTTAATTTTCAAGCCTCTAATTACAGTGGCTGAGTTCCCCCTCCTGAGAAAACAGGTGTTGACACAAGATCTGACAGATCCTAGCAACTGGCATTTGCCGGTCCCTTTCTCACTTTTACAGAGACACCAAGGCAAATGCATGATCTAACCTTAGAGACAAATATTTGGGCTGTTCATCAAGAATTTTTTTGATCTCTGTTTACACAGTGAGCTGCTCCTAATCTGCTTGCGTCTTCCGGAGACGGAAGTTTCAGCATGTCCCATTCTGGGAAGGCATTTTTCTGGCTCAGAAAACCTTCACAAAGGGGACAGTTAAAAGGAACTAACAATTAAATCCTTTCACTGGGAGAGATTTCTTCTTATCATCTTTTCTGGGCAAGGCAAATGAGGAAATAAAATAATAAAAGAGAATATAGAGAGAATCTTTGTTGTACTTTAAAAAAAAAAATCCCCATCCTTTGATGCTTTCAGTTCTCATTTAAACTGTGAATGTGAGTAAAGTCAAATTTACAGTTTAAAGTATGTCCTAGTTCATTTGCATGCTCTAATACTGCTAAAATTTTAATGCATTTATGCATTTGATGGGAGCAGGATAACCAGGAAAAATGCTACCTACGGCACGTTGCTTTTCTGCACTGCCTACACATAGTTAGTTACAGGATCCCTGCCTTCACTCTAAAATCTCTTGCTTTTGTGGTTTTAATTCATTGTCCTTAATGTTCAAACCTACGGTTTTGCCTGAATTAACATTTTATTGTAGTATTAAACTTGTGTTTAGACACATTAATAGCACTGAATAATCACCTACCAGTAAGTTTGGTCATTAATATACATAACGACTATATTTAGCTTGTTTCTGTGTTGTGTGCTCCCCTTCCTGGGTCCCCCTCCATATAATTTGTTCATCCACTGGAGATGTTGTAGTCTATCAGTTAATATATGCAACATTTGGGTCGAGTACTAATTTGGAAATGCACAGTACTTACCCGTTGGAGACCCCTATTGCTCATATTCCTACTGAGATGTGTTTTGAAAGTGCATTTTTGACACGAAACACAGTACGAATGCTTTACATATGCAGTAAATCCATCCTTTGTTCATGATTCTACCACAATAACAAAAAATAAGCAAAAGTATGCTTTATAAATAATAATAAAATAAGATAATAAACATTCAATGTCTGATGAAACTGCCTTGCCTCAGTTTTTCTCTCATGTGGAAATGTTATTATCTGTTGCCCCTCCACCTCTCTCATTAAATCAAGATGGCTCTATTAATATAAATTAGATGCTTTGATATCCTCAAATGAAAGATGATGGTTCTTGACACGGAAGCACCGTGTTTCTGGATCACACGGCTCAGCCCTAAGCGCAGGTGCCCAACTGGCTCCCAGCGAGCGCCTGGAATGGCAAGTGGAGCGGCTCGGATGGAGGCCGCGCCAACGCGGCTGCCTTGCCTGAGGGGCCTGAGCTCGCATCCCTGCAGATATTTCCCGAAACAAGCTATTTCAAAGCAATCTGAAGGAGTTCTAAATGGCACCGAGACATATGGTGTGTATTAAAAGAAGGTTTCTCTCTCTTTTTCTTTTTCTTCCCATCCTGTTCAAACCTATTCTCTTTTATACTGAATTCCTTGCTATGTAAATAAGAAATTGGTTCAACGTCTATTAGATTATTTGTTACTTCCACACTGCTACGTCTTTCAAAAGCTTGTCGAAATCAGAGAGGAATTCGGCCAGAGGGACTGTGGAGAACGCTTGGTCTGACCTTTCCTGAGACATGGAATCCAAAACACAAGGACATACATGTTAATGTATTTACAACAGGGATGGATCCAGACGATTCAGCCTGAGCTGCACAAAAATGTGTTCATTTTTAGTACTGCCGAGTGATGTAAGGCACACATAATTTTTCAGGTCCCTGTGGGACCTCACTAGTGGTGATCCTTCTGCATTTAACAGAATCGACACCTTCGCAGCACCGCATGCTGTATCATGTGTTTTGTTTGCTCTTCTGTATATTACAGGTTGTTCATTTTGTCAGGCCCAACGTCTTCAATAATGCAGAATATTTTGTTTCTAAACATACTAAAATGTGTATAAGGAGAGACAAAGGCTTGAGTGTATGTGACAGACATAGTCCCAACAGAGGGATGGTGCCCAGGCATCAGTTACAGAGAAAGACAAAAATCCCCACAAGGTCCCATAATCAGAAAACAATGAAAAAAATCCAGTCTAATCCAAATCTGGCAGTCAGCTTGACATTAAGCATGCAAATATGGTAGAGTACAGAGAATCTACTCAGGGAGATGTTGCTATGGCAGGCCACAAGTCCATCCATGCAGTATTCCACCTCCAGCTCTTTTCTTCATCTCATTATCAAAGCTCATGTGATCTCTCAGCTTCTTCAACCAACTGAAAGCTGAACTGAATTCCTTCCAATCCCAGGAACATTTCCGACCCACTTGAAAACTCTGCTCGGTGTTCCTGCTTCTGCTTGAAGCGCTGACACCAGAATAAGGCACAAAAATTCTAGTGACAATCTTGATAACATTGTACCCAGAAGCAATATCACTTTCCCAGACATACTTGAAACACCTTTTCTCATATATCTAAAAGATGATGTTTCCTTCCAGCTTCAGTACTGCACTGAGAGCTCATGCTTAGAGGCTTTCTTAGAGTATTAGCAGACTGACCTGAGTACTAGCAAAAACATGACACCCATGGAGTCTAGATTTGTGTTACCAGACAAATTACTTTGCCTTATTACAGACAGTAATCATCTTTTGTAATCATTAACTGAGTAAGAAATATCCATAACTCAATAAAAGCAACTTGTCTTCTCTTTTTTTACTACTCCAACAATATTTGCATCACCAGCAAGCTTTAGAAAAAAATCACATTGACAATTAAAATCATCGATAGTAATACTGAGTGTTGGACGCAAATCAGTACCTTACTAGTCCTACAAAAATACACCACTCATTCTCTCTCATCTCTCTTCCTTTAAAACCATCTTTTGAAATCTCCCAAAGAATCATTTTTTTAAAAAGTTGCCAAGTTAAATCCAGGCGTTTAGGCCAAAATGTCATACAGTATTAAGTTCTGAATAAGTTCAAGCATACAATATCAGTTAATTTGCCTTTATCAACCTGACCCACAGTACACTGAAAAAGAGACCAAACGTCTGCCTGACACGGTCTATGTTTCCAAGTATGCTGGTATTAATTAAATTTTAACTGTCAGTTCATCCAAGCTGATGGACTCCTGAATCACCTGATTTTTTATTTTACACAGAATCAATATCAATAGCTTCCCAGTAGTTCCTTTACACTTCTTTTACACACACAGCAATATAGCATTTTCTCAAATGCTGAGACATTTCTTTGGTTTCCAAGATTGTTTAATTACTGATTCAGAAAGTCTCTCACCTTTTTTTTTCCTCCCCCCAACAGGTTCTTAGATTTATCCCATGTGTTTTTGCATTCTCCTTTGCTACACTTCACAAACAGTCTGTTCCAATGATATCCACATGCCATACCCCGAACAGACATCCCAAGTGAACAGCTCACTTTTTATCATTTTTTTGTTGTTTTTGGTGTTCTGACAATCATCTGTATTTCAAACCAGGTAATTCAATGAAGGTCTGACTAGCTATTTCATTATTTTCTAGCTGTGAGTATTATTTCATGACAGGTAGAATCAAATTTGGTACCACTAAGCCTTACAGTGAAGTTAAACCACATCCACCACTCCAGAATTCTCCTTCCAAAAATTCTCCCTCTCAAGAAGAAAAGCATATTACCTTGAAGGCAAGTGACTGTAATAAGTAAGAGTAATAAGTTCTTATATCTAAAGAAATGCTTGCTTTTCAGACTAATGAAACAACCAAATCCAGAATATTTTAAAAGATAACGGGTAAAGAGTCCTTGTTATTACCAAGCTCTCTCTCAGCTAAAGATACACAAATGATTTCAGACCATATGGAGGAAAGAGGAGGCTCTTGGTCTCTCCACAGAGAATATTTGTGGTTTCTCATATTTGAAAGGGAAGAACAGTTCTACTCCTACAGCCACCAGACACTGAATTTCAATCTCTCCAGTTCACACTCCTGTCCCTTTTCCTGTGAAGTTGCTCTGATGAGTGGCAATGATCTCTGGGCTTTGCAGTTTGCTCTCTCTGGGAGGAAAACACTATTGACAGAGAGGCTGCTAATGCTCCTGCACACACAGATCGCCCAAACTGCCCCATCTTCGATGATTTGCAGTTCGCGCTCCGTGCACTTAATTCTCAAGGAGCAACTCCAAACCAAAGGCATAGCTTAATCTGAGTTAGGGAAAACACCCTTTTGCCTGACTGCTTTTATCCAGAAGCTCATGCAACTGAAGTTAAACAGGAGAACTGCTGCTTCCTTGCAGGACTAAAAAACTGCTATCACAGCAATAAGAAAAAATTAAAAATCTCTGCACAACGGTTTTGCTTGGCAACACCTTCTATATCACAAGGATGAGGCTGTCAGCCCTTCACTACATCAGTTCGGTAAGCTCTTTGCACCAGAGGGACAAGCTCTTCTATCATACTTCAGTCTAGGAGAGAGCATCTACCTCAGAGGTAGAAGTAATAGCTATTAATGATTTTCAAATAAAAGAAAAACAAACAGTTTCAACTATCTTGTATTGTTGTATTACAATTCCCTGTCATTATCAACAACAACTGCTGCCTCATAAAACTAATAAGGTATGAAAACAGAGAAACACTTTACAAGCAGAGCTATACAAATAAAGAAGCAAAATCTAGGTTATTTTTTCCCCAGAAATTCCAACTTGTGAGAAACTTCAACAATAGATTTCCCTGTTTGAAAATGGAAACGTTTCCGAACTTTCAAAAAACTCCACAAGAGAAAAAAAAAAAAAAAAAAAAAAGGGAAAAAAACACCCTTGAACTTCAGCCAGCTTCAGTAAACAGTTTATCAACACTCATTACTCACAGTCAGTGTACCACTGCGCACAGCCTTAACATATGCTGCCTGACACCCAGCCTCGCAGGGAAAAGCGAGGCTGCTCTAAAGAGCTGGGAAACCTAAGGCCGAGAGCTAAGAGACATAAAGGAGACAAATCTGTAATTATAGCCCAGTTACTATGCAAATATTTCAGCACGCTATCTCAGTAAGAAATCTAGGTCTTCACTTTCAAAATAGTTTCATTATTAGAAACGATTATTGCCTTTATTCCACCACTGTGCTATTTCATGCATCTTACATAGCCCAGATAAGGAGCAAACAAGAGCAGACAGCGTTTACCTCGGCAGTCCTCCCTGGCAGCATCAACATCACAGCCCTGAGAGGACGAGACATGAGAAATACCCAGGGATTTCAGATCTGCGGTTAGCAGAGTGCCTGAATAATAAGTTGCATCTTATATCTTATGATAAAGACAAGATATTTTTAATATCCAGTTGAACCCTAATGGGTCAGCTCAACACACCACAAATCCCTATGTCATGCAGGGTAGCGAGTCAAGGGTGGATCTTTAACCTGTTTTCTCGGCTGTGAACAGAACAGGCTTTTACAATGTTTCCTTCTGCTAGTGCTCCTGTCTGGGCTTGCCTGATGGATGTAAGGCACGAATTTGCTGTGGAGCACATATTAAGGAGGATGGAGCCATATGAAGGCTGTCAAAGTGTCTAGGCCCAGTAAGCATGGCAGAATGGGATGAGGCCATCTCCCCCACCGCGAGGGCACTGATATGGACTCTGCCGCTCTACACGATTAGCGTTGGTGACCCGGGCTGCGCGGCGGGCCCCGCGGGGCAGAGCTGGCCACGCGGAGCAGGGCTCATCTGCAGAGAGCTGGTTTGGAGCAGCCTGGCTGAAACGTCCTTCAGAAAGGAATAAAATCCACAGGCACAGGCCTGCCAGGGAAAATGTCCCGCACCTTAGCCACAGCTTCATTATCTCACATCCACCAGGCTACCTCAAACATCCAACATGTCGTTCACAGTTACACACTTGTCACAGAATCAGCAGAGGAGGAGGGGAAAAAAAGCTCAGAAAGAACTTTCTGCTCAAGGAAGTGGAAAAGCAAGCTCTCCCGAGTACTCTGTCCAGTGCCTCACATTTATTAAGGGTAAACTAATTTCTCTGTCCTCGCAGAAATGAAACAGACGCAGCGTTTCTCTCCCCAGAGCACCAGGAGCCACAAGGGCAGGCGAGACGGGGCCTGCGGGCCTGATGCAACCTCGCACGCAGCATTGCCTCAGGAAGCACCGAGTTCGCACCGGCGCCTTGTGGCAAAATATTTTGCGTGCGGCTTCTCTGCCACACAAACAAAAACAGTAACGGCTGATGGTTTTGTTGATGTTTTTGTGCTGCTGCCATCTCTGTAGATGTAAACACCGTGTCAAGCAATTCACCATGATACCTCATCTCGCGGACAGGCATTAGGGTTGAACCTTAAGGACTGCTAGGATATTGGCAAAAGGAATAATAGAGAGCTGGACAAAACATGGGTAGTAACATCTGATACATAAAAAGAGGTGCTTTTATGGAATACTAGATAAATTCACTGTATTTTTTTTGCATTTTTGTGCTTGCTATCGTTCCTCATTTGAAGGACAGATCTGTATTAGTTTCCAAACAGACAGCATATTGTTCCACATGTTCTACAGCTCCTGAATCACACTAATTTGTATTACTACATTTTTTAATTTAATGATTGATATGTTGGCTTTGGAAACCGACTGTCAGAATAATTCATATAGTATTAAAAAACCCAAGCGCACAGTAGTTTTATTAATGCACCCTTAAAGAATAATGAAACCTTCAGCCTCACTGTAATGAATTCTGGTGAAACACTTATGAGTGATGCTATTCATATATGCCTATCCCTCAGGTGGGGAGGAGGGAAAGGGAAGGAATGGGAAAAGGAACAAGAAAAGTAAAAATTTCAAGCAATAAAATGGAAACATTCTCTAAAGTAACCTTCAGATATTATGTCTTGGTAAGAGAAATTACAGCTTTAAACATCCACTTATTTATTCCCCTGTACTGCAGGATTATGAAGGATTGTTCCTTGTTTTGTTCTTCTGAAACCCCAGGCACAGTTGTTCCAGGCTAATAGTGCCAAGGCAAGATCTATATACCTTAGGTCAAGTCTTGAAGCCCTAAATCAGTTTTTCAATAGATGTCTTGCTTCAGGGGCAAATACTGTTCTCAACCACATTCATGGCTCCAGAGACCCATCAGCACATTATGAACATGATTCATGTGAGTAAGGGATGGTTTGAAGCCCTGTATACACACACACACACATAAAAAGTATGCACAATACACATGTAAGGTTTGTTTTCTGGTGGACTGGCTAGGTATGACAGAGAAAGAATGAAATGACTTTTTAGCCACCATGAGGGTCATTTTTATTTCTGCCCGAGGACAGTACAACTTCTGAAGTTGCACTGCAAAACATTACTACATTAGCACTGAGATACTTTTTCCTAAATATCTCAAGTTCAATAATTCTCACTACATCCAAGACACAGTTGCAAAGAAGATACCAAGATTGCACCCTACTATTAATCTGACAAGTAATATGTAGAAAACACAGTGCAATTATAGTGTCCAAACTAGTTCAAGGACAGATTTGATCAATAAAATTACAAGAATAGATGGATGAGAATCAGTCTTTTGAAAATACGCTGCTTCTACCAACCTGCTCGGGACTTCAGAATAAAATAGAAACTCCACTAGAGACACTCAAAGTGAGGGTTGGTATGGTGATTAAAAAAAATAAAAACAAAGCAACAAAAACAAAACATGAAATTATACTGGACTCATAGAGGAAGGGTACAATAAATCTTTTTGCTCGAGAACCCTATGAAGGGCTTATGCAACCAGGGGCTTTGAAAAGGACCAGTTTTCGGCAAGATGTCTACACCTCATCTTGCTCATAACCGAGGGAGGACCAGTGTGAGGGAAGAACCCAGCAGCCAAGCCATGGCTTTGGAGCAGTCACAGTGACTGTGGGCAGCAGAGCCCTTCACTCACCAGCAGGCACCTCCGCAGGCCTGCAGGTCTCAGCCAACCAAACACGAGGCAGTGAAAACTAAGGTCTCTCTCTCAGGAACGTTCTTAGCAGACGTAAACCTTTCAAATCTTGTTAAAACTCTGATGTCTTTCTTCTCCCAAGTAATTTGGGCAGTGCAGTATACCAGGGTTAGGACGCAGGGCAGAGCTACCCAGCAGGAAGGACAGCTCATGACTTCCCAGGAGACAAGGGATGCAGCTTCTCCTGGCACCTGCAGAGGCAGCGTGGAGGGATGTGCTGCTGCCCTCCTCAGTAAGGGCCGTTACTGAGGCCAGAGAGGAGAACCCCACCGCTCAACTTCGCTGGAGATGACACACTTACATAAATGCAACAACAGCAACATAGAGCTACTAAGGAGTTCCAAATAGCTGAAACTGAGGAAGAAAAAAGTGCATTCTGAAAAGAAAACAGATAAATGGGAGGAAAAGAAAACAGATAAGTGGGAGAAAAGGGAAATTACACAGGTTATTTGCTGTTGAACACATCCTTCAGTTGCCAAGAATCTGGTTTAACCGTGAGAGGACTGGAAGACTGAGCGCAGTTTTGTGGTCTATTTGTGGGGTGTGTACATGCATCAAGACAGCATTTTTCTTTGAATGCTGCTTGAGTGGAAACCTCTTTGGTTGCATTCAGCAGTTATATACATATATACACAGACGCACACCCTCCTATAGCTGGAACAACCACTGGAGGCAGGAGCAGAATTTCCTGATGTTCTGCAGTCCTCCTTACTGGCTAGTTCTGGTCAGTAATCCTAGCTGCTGACTGGTATGCTGCAAGATGCTAAGCAAGTCATTCCATATTAATACATTATAATAGACACAAATACATACTTCAGAATCTAAGGACTCTCTCACAACTTAATTGCATGGGCTGCAGATGGAACATAGCTGAATGTTTATCCCATGAGAAATTCTAAAGTTTCAGTAGTTGTCTTCAGCCTTTTTCATGATCAATGTTCTGAAATATATTATTTAGAGACTGTGAAACATTAATTTTTAAATAGTTTAGGTCAAAAATGGGGTATATTCTTGAAGCAAAACACTGAGTCAGTCCAACATTAAACTGCATTCTGCTCTGCAATACATGGCCTTGCAGAAATTGTTCACTGGACTTCTTAACACCCGTGGGTTCCTCACTGGACCAGTCCAGTGGCTGCCTCTTAATTCCTGAAATGCTCCCAGTTTCCAGAACTCATCACCCCACTCTGAAAAGCCACTGCTGCGTCCCAGGGGATGGGGCAGCAAGCGGAGCTCCTCATGGAGCAGGGCCACTAACTGCAGCTCCTCTGAACCAGCATGGCACAACCAAAAAACAGAGGATTTTATGCCAGTGCTTCTAACTGAAATAGTTCTGGTCAAATTGCATGCAGTTCAGACACAACAGGTCTGACAGCCAGATCTATTTCTGTTGTTATCCTTTCAAATCACTTAGCTATGAAAACTGCAGATCTCTTTCTCTCTCTCTCTCTTTAAATTAACAGTCATTATAGAAACCAAAAGCTGTCTGAATCCCTTAGTGACAAGTGTGTTGTTTTCTTTCTGCAGCTTCTGGCTGCCAGAGTTAAACCAAGTTGCAGCCCAATTTGCATTTGCAAACAGCAGTAAATTGGTACTGACTCCAGCACTTAGACCTCCAACAGAAAAAGGGTTTCCAAAGAAAACAGGAAAGAACGGCATAGGCACTAGGAGTACATTTTAACGGTAACAAATTTCAGCACAGTCCATCAAAGTTTTCCCAAATACACAGTAGCTTCGTCAATGTTTCAGTTGCAGGTGAAGAGTTAGGAAAAGCATCTCAGAAAAAGAATGACTTAAAGACAAATTTAAGCTGATCTTCCAGGCTGTCAACCGTGTGCTAGGGTGGCTCCTCACCCATTGGCCTCTACCTGTTTCCAGCTGGTAACACCACGCTGTTCCCCCCCGAAAAGGACAGGCCAATAAAACACTGCAGCTTGCTCAGCACATAGTATCAGTGCTATTTTTTTTTGACTGGACCACAGTGTGGAATTTTACCAAGAAAAACATATTTCTGTCCTCTTAAGCACACATGAGTACACAATGCAGAGGAACACATCGTGCATGCTGGTATCATGCCAGCCAAGGCTGAAGATCTTGGGTGGGAACCACAACCCGCAAAGTGCCAAGGTCCCTGTAATATCACACCAGAACACAGCCTATTTTTTTGGCAAAAATGGATAGAAAAAAATCAGCAATTAAATTAAAAAAAAAAGTGCTCCTAATGCTTTCTTCCAGATTGGTGGGGGTGAAATGGTATGGGTTTTGTGGTAATTTTCCTGACATCCTCCCTTGGTATAAAAACATTTGGGTCACATGTGATACAGTACGGCAAGACAAGAGATGTGTTTACTGGCTCTGAACAAAATTCTTTTGACATTGCTAGTAAGAATTATACAAGACTGTAAAATCCCGATCTATAAGACAAAGCCCAGTGCAGTCAAAACAACCCTCAGAAGTTCCTCTGCAATGACCCACAGACATAAGCCCAAGTTTATATCCCTCAGAAGCACACCTGCACATGACAGGAAGGGGATGATGGGCAGCCACAGGAGGTACCAGCTCTCTTGCTTATCCGAAAAGCATCTTACCAAAAGCACCATATCAGCTACTGGAAATTACTTTTGAATCTCATGTGTTTCTCTTCTGACTATTAAGCAAAATGTTCAATTTCAGTATAGCAATACATCAACTGTAACAGATCAATACCATGCAGAAAATCTAGACTAGACCTATGGCAGCCTACAGGTACTTTTTCCCCCCCTTACCTTGCCAACACACCTGGTTCATTCTGTGTGCACTACAGAAAATCTGGTACTTTTTGCTTTCCTCCATCTTTCACTGAGTACTTGCATCATGCCACAGGATTCTCAGCAGAAAAGAACTCCAAAACAGTAAAAAATGTTCACTGTGTCTTGATAGAAATCAGCAAATATTGCTAAAATGTTAACCAAACGGTGCTGCTTTTGATTCAGGAGAATGAACAAAATCCTGAAATGAGTATGTAAGGGGAATGATTATAAAAAAAACTTCTTACAGAAGAAGTCAGAATGGCATTAGAAATCCCAGTTCCTCAACAGAATATTTTTACCACTCATTCTTAATAAGTGTGAAAAAAAAAAAAGAAGAATCTTTTACCAAATTAATAGCCTTGAAATTTCCTGCTTGGCATCTCCGGACGCAGTGATGTGTTGGGCACAGAGCAGAGCTGGTTCCCCCCTGACATGCCTGCCCCTGTTCACACGTGCATCTTTGGGGCTAAGTGACAAGTTTATCCTACACAGTCGATGCAATTGCTTCTTCATCACTGTCAAGTAGCATTAGTCAATTTGTGGTTTTGTGGTAGGGGCACTTTTCTATTAAAAGGAATTAGACGAATCACTTCCTGCACCTCAGGCTGAATTATTGTCAAATAATTTCAGTGTCTGTGAACATGGGTACAATTTAAAATGGTGTTTTAGAGGCTACAAACTTTACTAACAGCCTTTAGTGAACCACATGTGATATTTCTTTCCTCACCCAGCACATACATTGATTTACTCTGCGTAGAAATTAGCAGGCCCCATGTATTTCTTGAACACTGCTGAGGAACAGTCAGTATTCTCATTTTCTGTTTGTTTGTATCTGTTTTATACCAGCCCAACTCCACTGAAAAGAAGCTTTCCCTGATTTATATTGCAAGAGGAGAGAGATTCTGACTACCTTTGTAAAAACACAATCCTTCTGGGTTAAAAAATACACAGCCTTTCAGAAAATAGATACTTTGAACCCATTAAACAAGCTGTACCAGCTGCTACCCTATCAGAAATCTGTTCATTAAAGTGAATTTCAGTAAATATCTTTTGGTACTCTAGTAGTGTCAAGCAAAAAATAAATTAACATTTTTCAAAAAATAATGAATGTGAAAGAGTAAAAAAATAAAAAAGTTCCTTTTTTTTTAAATTCTATCTTCCCTTATATATTCACTGAAAAAGTGACAAGTGTCACCACATCACAGTATCTATAACGTGTGTACTGTACCTTTATACAACAACTCTTCCCTTTAACCAGAAAAAGAACAAAGAAAAAAAAGGATAAATGTAATATTAGCGCTGGATTTATGTGCTGCAATAGAAATGAGATGAATACACAACTATCGGGCTTGTCAAGGATGTACTTGGGTAGTGGCAAATACTATCACATTTCAGAAAACGGGCTCTGCTCTCTTGTCTGTCTGATGATGTGCAGATACAAGTTCAACATTAAAACAGAAATCTAGAGATAAAAGCAAAAATGTAAAAAAAAAAAAAAAGAAAAAAGAAAAAGAAAAAAAAATCCAGAAACTCCAAACCCTTTCAGGGAAATGCATAGATTTCTAAAGAGTACAATCAGCTCCAAGCACCAGTGTCTATTTTGTAACACGTTCAGAGAGAACTAGACTAGCAATAACACTCTGCAAATACTCCCTGAGCTTCCCCAGCCCTGCGCTTCTCTTTTTTTCTTTTTTTTTTTTTTTTTTGAACACGCAAGTTTTAGGTTGATTCAGTTTCCCTCTGCGCACCCCTTTATTTTTAAAGGTTATATAGCTGGATTTACAGTGACTGGTTATTGCAAGGAGAAGGAGGAGGATGTAATCCTACAAGCCGAGGAAAATTGCAAAAATAAATCATGATGGAGACTTTTTCTTTTATTACATTTACTTTTAGAAAAACAGTATAAATAAAAGACTGCAAACAAGAATAAACCAGAAGACAGGAAATGGGAATAATCCTTTCTACTTTTTTTTTTTTTTTTTTTTAAAACTCCTGCCTTTTTCTATCTTTACTCTAGAAACACAGCCTTCTAAAAATCTATTAATATTCCTCATTTTCCCTAGCTGACTGTCATTATTACAGAAGGTGAAAAATGGCTGTCAAACTCAAAAGCAAAACCAAGCACATTCCAAATCCCCTACAGCCACACTTGTTCCATATAAGGACACTGCTACAATTATACCAGTGAGCAGAGTAAATAATTTAAAATGATAATTAAAAATGTTAATAATTAACAATCCCAAAGCACTGTTTTTCTTTCTTTTTTTTTTTCTCCTCTGCTTTTTCCTCCCCAGAACAGAAGCTGGATTCTGTCCATTCCAAGAGCACTTCCCAAAGGCCAGGTCATACAAAACGGGGAAATTTCGATCACGCAGCATATATCGTTTCAGAGGGAGAACCCATTTGAAGATGGTTGTCTGTACTCAGGCATCCGTATTCGGAGGGAAGGATCAGCAGGAATCCGTGGGAAGGGCAGGATGTATCTGGAAGTGGGCTGCACGCCTCCCTTCCGAGCGCTCAAAGCCCAATCTGCCCCTGCCCAAGAGCATCGCCCTTCTGAACTCCAGAAAGCAACCAGAGAAGAAATAGGAATGTCTCCTTATAAGAAGCAAGCTCAGATACAGTCTACTGAAATTAGTTCATTAGTTCATATTCCAGCTGTAGGGTCAGACTTTAATGATAAGGCCAATATAAGTCCAGTAACTTCCAGTCATAATCGTAAATTCAGCATCATAGAGACATGGTTAGAAATAAAACAGGCTATTTCACCACTCTCAGCTTTCTGGGAAATGGACTTTTAATCTGTCCGGCTGAAAGCCATTCCAAGTCATTTAGGGTTGATAACCCTCAGCATGGCTCAGATTTTAGTCTGGCCATATTTTAAAGCCGTCTGGACAGGCCGCTGAGGCTGCACCTCGCCGACAGATTTTCGGAACAGACTGGCACCAAAACGCCCAGCACGGCCCCAGATCTGCCCTTTGCCCCTGCCCATCGCCCTGGAGCGACCCTGGACCTTGGAGGAACCCTCCATCCTCGGGTCTGCTCTCACTCAAGGCAGAACCTCCACTGCCTTTGCTGGGGACTGGCTCTTCTAAACATCACCATTTGGACTAGATTGTCGAGTCATTTTGCTATAATTGCTTTAATGACGGTTAAAAAGCTTTATTTCTTA
Organism: Tinamus guttatus; assembly: GCF_059628265.1. Lineage (NCBI taxonomy): Eukaryota > Metazoa > Chordata > Aves > Tinamiformes > Tinamidae > Tinamus > Tinamus guttatus. The sequence continues at coordinate 9,555,673 of NW_028288821.1, forward strand.
TCATTTAAAACTACATTAAAATTCATCCCAAAGGCAATGAACTACTGGCAAAAGAGCAATAGTCCCAATGAAATCCAGGATTTCCTCATCTTTGTTTATTGGTTTTGCCAAGGTGGTTTTGGGGAAGCAGGTTTTGTGAGGAGAGGCAATGCACTTCAGAAAACCAAATGATGCAGCTAGAAAAAGCAGACAGGCTTCCAGACACACAGTTCCTTCAGGTCAAACATCAGGTCAATAATTTTCAAAATATTCCAGAAGTGTACTTATCTCCAGTGATAGCAAATGTGCTTTTGAGCTTTACTGATGCTTATTAAAGCCTTAACATTTTGGCTTGGGAATGCAAGCTCTGTGCAGCACTGGAGCAGAAGACTTCTGCATTTGAGCTTACAGACTCAGAAGAGCAAGGAATGTAAAAAGCACCCTGGTCTGTGCAGTAAGAGCCCATTATGTACAGAGAAATGCAAATGTTTTTCCTTCCGTAGTTCACAATATTTTCTCAGAGATCACAGAATTCCTCCCAGGATATATATATATATTTTTAAAACGCCTGAAGAAATGTTAAGAACATTAAGCAGCAATGACTTCTGAAGACATCCTCACCTTTTCACTAGCCACACCATCTTCCCGGTCAGTTTAGCAAGACCCTTTTGAGGAATCCGACAGGGCACCAAATCTCCACAGTTCTACGGATTCTTTGTCGCGCTGGACCTGCCCTTGGGCAGGGAGTCCTGTGCCCAGGACTGTCCGTGTGCCCGTAGGAGCGAGGCTGGAAGGGGCTGCTCACCCCTCACGTGGCCGTCGCTCCCGCTCGGGGCAGCTGCAGCTCTGCCCCCAGCACCCGGACACTTAGTCCCCAGGATGCTCCAGGGAGTGAGGGAGGTCTCCCCTCCTGCAAAGGACCCAGGAGGGACTTGCTTTTCAAGAGAGCAAAGTGCCTGTCTTAAGGGATATGGCATGTCAGGAGAACATCTGCTTTTAAGCCTTTCGTTTACCTCCTGTCTATCACTCAAGGAATTTGTTTTCCCCTTTTAAAGTGTTGCTTTGTTATTTTCATAGAATCACAGAATGCTGAAGGTTGGCAGGGACCTCTAGAGGTCACCTAGTCCAACCCCCTGCACACGCAGGGTCACCTAGAGCACGTGGCACAGGACTGCGTCCAAGCGGGTTTGGAAGATCTCCAGAGGAGGAGACTCCACAACTCCACAACAATTTTGTGTTATAATGAAACATAGCTTAGGAAATTCCATGGCTTTGCTCTATTCTGTGCCTGTTTGCTTTGAGTAAGGGGAAGAGAAGTTGGGGCGTCCATTTCAAGGACAATGCAAGGTCTAATCATGGTGCCCTTCTTTCCCACAAGTTTCACTACCCTTTGAGAGCCTTCTGAAAGGCAGAAATCACATCTCTCCTTGTGATTTGCGGTTTGGGGTGCAGTATTTCACAGCTGTCGCCAGTTTGCTTAAAGAGAGAACAAAGATACTGCTAAATTCTGATCTTCTCAACTCCCTGAGGCTCTTTTATGAAGTATTTAGTAAGTGACAGTGGTCCCATTGGTGATGTTCTTCCTTTGAAGTTAGTAGTGATAATCCCACCTGGTGTTAGACGTGGTGCTGACATACCAAAGGCTCCATCTTTCAGGCAAGATCTAAAACCAGAAGGATCTGCCCTTGGGTTTGCAGGAGTTACAAGCTCCTACACAAACTCAGTTGCTGAAGTTGCTGTCCTGGCCAAACTGCAGCCTGGGCACAGCCACCTCCTCCTCCTACCAAGGGCAGGTCAGGCACAAGATCCCAGCTCCCGGGTCCAATAAAATTAAAGAGTCCAATAAAATAAAAGCTGGTATCTACACAAACAATTAAATTCTCATCTGGAAGCTTTATAGGACTAAAATTACACTGCATGTTGTATAATACGGCAAAAAATACACAGTTCCACTGAGCATAAATTATGTATATAAACAGTGACATTGACTACAAAAAAAGACCTATGAATTAAGCACCTGACTTCAAGCATATCTGCATGCGCAGCAACTATAGCTATACAACCTAGGCAGAATTTTGCATGTGTAAATACTTTTTTTTGTATATCTAATAGCACAGAAATGTATAGCTTATGAATAACTGAAGAAAAACAATACTCTGCACTTTCAAAAAATTACACTTAATATTTTAACATCAAAACAAAAAGAGTTTAAAAATAGTTAGCATATAGAGTTAAGTAAACTTCCAAATTATTGTCAGGAACTTGAAAAGTAAACTGACCAAGCATTTACAGTCAGGCAATTCTAAGGGTGATTTTAGGTCATAGCACTTTTTGGTTTTAATATTCCTCACTGAATCAACATAAATGCAAAAAACAGTAGTGTTAACCTAGTGACCTGGTAATGCACCACTGTAAAGAACCACGAGGAGAATCCATCCTACTGCTCCTTTTTTTTTTTTTTTTTTTACAGCAACACTCAGCAAAGCTGCCCAAAGGAAAACATCAACCAAACCAAAAACTACATGGAAATGTGGTCCTAATCTGGATCGTATAAAAAATAAAATTAAAAATAAATATATATATGTAAAACCACCACCACAGACAAACCAGTCTCCCCCAAAAGAGACTGTCCAGCACTTCCTCTACTGGATATATTGCTCTAGAACCCCAACCGAAAGCATCACCTTCTTGCAGCAAATCACCTGAAATATCACAGCATAGCCAGGTGAATCATGTATACCTTTAAAGTCTATTTAACAGATTTAAAGATTTTTATTATTTAAAGATCATTTAAAGATTTTTATTTTATCCTGCTGAGATAGTGCATGTTTATATTAACTAAGAATAGCCCAACTGTAAAAGCTTGCACTGTAGATGTGCTTTTTAAAAGGCTGAGCTACTAGAAAATGTTAATTTCTCTTTTCTCACCCCTTTCTTTTAACCTACATACCCACAGGGCAGAAGCCACAGCACAAACAGGACTCCAGTTTTCAAATGCAAAAAAGAAGTTTAAAGTGTGATGAGTGAAGAGGGGAGTCGGTACCTGCTGCCCACAGCCTGCAGCCCTGCTCCGACCTGGGGCTGGCCTGAATTTCAGGGAGGTATCCAGCCTTCAGCATCAAAAAATAAGCCATACTTCTCATCTAAGCCAGCTAAGAAAGATTGCCAGCTGCTAATAATTCTGTTTCACTGTCTGGTTGCTGGGTGTAATAGTAAACTCCACCTTTTCCTGGAGCATTACACTGGAAAGAGGTGAGATTTACAGCCATATGCTACATCAGCACAACCAGGAGCCCTCTCGATAGCAGACTCTGCATTCAAAAGAAAAACATTTTCTGCCACTGAGGCCTCCAAAGACAAGAGGCTGAAACTATCCCCCTGCAATCAGCAACCTGGAAAAGGCCACTCCAGGTAACACTGGGTTCGGATGTGGAAAGGGGCAGAGTTTAACAGCCTACACCAACACAGACATTTACTTAGTGTTAAACTTGCTGCTGACCTCTGATAAATTTATACAGGTTGGTGAAAGGTCTCTGCTTACATCCTGAAAAAAAACCACAGAATCTTTTGCTTTTCTGTAAGCTCTTTAGATGTTGCACTGATATTTTCTCAACCACTTGGTTCAATACCTGTCACAGAGAAATCACAGTCTAATCAAGCCCACTGGTGTATTTGTAAAGCAGCACATCTTACTGGCATGGGCATGCCAAGGAGAACTCAGCCTTATTTCGAGGGACTGATGGGTGACCTCTTCGGAGCAGAATTCTTTTACTGTTCCTTGAGTGCAGGAACATCTTGTACAGTTGAATTGTATCCTAATTTTATTCCCTTACACCCCAAAGACATTAAGTTCTTCTCTTCATAACACTCTACTCTTGCTATTTATAGACTATGCCCTCTAAATTTGTATAATTTATATAATATCACACATTTTTTCACAAAGTTGACTAGTAAAAACATTGAACATTATTAAATGAGTGCGGGTGAATATTCCAGTTGCAACTTGATCTGAAACCTGGGGCTAAGTCAAACCTATCAAAGCCAAAAATGACCTATCCAGATAAACTGTGCGAAGCTCTTGTACTTAAAGCATGAGCGTTTAAGGGAAGAAACGGTAAACCCAGGGGTTTGCTCCATGCACTAATTTGCAGTTGCTGCTGCGGTTTCTTTGCCCGGTTGGAGAGCACAGACCCCACCAAGTTCATAAGCCTTTCCCCATATCTAGAGCACTCATCTAGAGACCGACTACAGAGACTTGTCCATCAGTTGTTCACACTTGGTGCTGCCGTGAACTGATCACCCCTTTAATTAACCATGTTAAAGTAGCTCCCTGAAGCTGATGATGCTTCTGTCACTTGCCTGTGGGTTTCCTTTTCACTACAAGCCTGAATGCTTCCATTAAGTTTACACTCAGGAGAAACCAATGGAAATGATGGATATCCCTGTGCTCCAATTAAAAAACAGTTAAAGAAAAGTTTCATAGAAAAAATATCTAATAAGATTGCACTTTTTCTTTTCTTCCTTGCTGCCTAGGGAAAAAGAAAACAGAAAGAATGTATGTATTTTTGCTTTATTTAAAATACCTTTTGTAGTAGCAAAATTAAAATCGCAAAGCAATGGCACAGCACTATAGAGAAGATAGTCTGTTCAACAGTAGTAAGGTTATAGTTCCCTGACCTGCTGCAGCCATAGTTTTATCTCTGAAAACCCAAATATGAACTTAGTCCAAGTCCAAGATTTACTTGGACTGGGGATATATGGACTATATCCTTAGAAAAATCAAGGTAGGTTTATAACCTGAACAAGATCCTCTGAAAAATCTCACCTAACTGTGCAGTGGTCACCTCAGAGATCCACCAAATTTGGTGAGGTCGGCATTTGTGGCATTGCTATTATCCCCTTTAATGAGCATTGTAAATGTTGAAGTGTCAAACAATTAACACATTTCTCACAGTCTTGCACTTAGGATAACACATATTCCCCGAGAGTGGGAAATAATTTATTTGGCTTACTTTCAGGCTGCTGGAGAGCGGTACAAACCTGCTCTCCAGAGCACAACGCAGAGGACAACATCACCTCTTTCTGCAGGTACCTGCATTGAAAGGACCAGAAAGCTTCTTCCTGAGCTCATTCAGTTACTAAGGATGAACCAAATACAACTGTTGGTAAATATCTATTTTGCATTCAGTTACTAAGGATGAACCAAATACGACTGTTGGTAAATATCTATTTTGCAAAATGTATGAAACATTTCAGCACCTTGAAAAAAAAGTAATAGCAATGATATGAAAATACTCATCTTCCTCGCTGTTCTCTGAACAAAGGAGGAGGACAAAAATTAGAAGATGGCACCAGGTAAATTTATATATTTCCAGCAGTTCATGCCAACTGCAGATATCATCTTTTTGGCCAAGCGTTTTTTTTTTTTTTTTTTTTCCCCCAAGAGCTACAATACAGGACAAGGAATACGTGGGCAATTTCGAGCTGAAAAAGAGATATATAAAGAAGGATTTCTCGTAACCTTGGAGAATTCAATGGTACTGGTTTACCGGAGCCACATTTTCACTCCTTGCGTGTGTACAAGTCCTGCGGGTAAACGAGAAGGTAATTCTGCTCCCTCTAACACCACCTTTGGTTCAAGAAGCGGGAAGCTCGAGGCAGGACGCAGCAGCATGGCCGTGTCCCGCGCAGGCCGCGAGCCCGGCCTGGCAGCACGCGCGACGCGGCCGCCGCGTGCCAGCTCCCAACAGCTGCACGGATCCCACTCCTCCCGAGGCTCCTCGCATGCCACATGCCAGTCACCATAATTAGTGAGAGTTAGAAGGAAAACTCACAGCACAGTTAGGAAATGTACAGCATTATGTATAAATAAAAGATTACTGCTCCCCAGTGCTCTTGTCTCTTCTAATTCCTGTTTTTTCTCCCCACAGACCAATAGCAATGTTGAATTCCGATGAAGCAAAGTGTGGTTCAACCTCAGGCATTTTGTGAGGCAGAAAGCAATTAATTGACACTAAAGCAATACATGATAACACATACTTTCCTGGCAGGGAAATGGCTAACTACATAGTCAGGTTTGGAGTTACCAACACATTTTAACCAAAGATTTGCTAGCTTGCTTTATTTATCTTTCCTTGCTGCCTGATTCATTTACGCACTTAACTAGGACTCTAATCTTGAAGCTGAAGGACAAAAACTGTGTCTATAGTAAACACACACTTAAGTATTCGCTAAACAGAGCTCAGAAGAAGTAGTGTTGCTGATAACTCTAGATGAGAGAAAACAGAGTAAAAGTTGTCATACTTCAGACACCAGTATGAAACAGGAATAATCATATTGCATCCAGCATAGGGATTTAAGCATCATAAATAGCAAAGTTGTTAACTTGTTTTTTGCTTCCTAAAAAATATACACAGGCAGAGAAAAGGGGACTGATGAACAGAATATATCAATCCAAAATGTAACTGCTCCTCACTTCCCGGGGCAAAGACTTAAAATGGGAATTTCTGTTTCATTTTCATAAAATCACTATCACATAAAATCCGTGCTTTCTGATGCAGAGGGCAGTGATGGGCACACCTAGCAACAAATCAAGGATGTTCAGCTATTTTCCGGTTCTGTTTTCAGGAGATGCACGGTTGACAGAACGCATGAGGCGCAGCAAGATGGACAGCGTGCCTAGACCTTTCAAGTCTGCAACTGTCAACTTGTTAAACTAGGCTATTTTTAGCAAAATTACAATTTGGGCCTGGCATGTTGATTCCCCACAGTTGGAGCCTGCTTCAATGTCACTGAACATACTTTGATTTATTGCTCTTTTATTCAGGTCAGGAACCATAACCTCAGGAGCAGTCAATTCCCAGGTCTTAGCTCTCCAGACAGAGGTGAATGTGGCCTTTAGAATTAGAAGTGTTTACTTGGTGGAGGAGAGGACAACACTTCAAAGTGCTAAAACAAGTTTTTGCTAATTATCTGTAACCAAATTTAACTGCAACCTACTGAAACAGGCAATAAGGGAGGAAAAAAATTGTTTAACATGTTTAAGTGAAATTAGGAAATGGAGAATATGCCTGTGTGTAAAATAGAACTTGAAGAGAAACATTAAAGAGAGAAAATTAAAAACAGAGAGCTGAGTAATTTTAAGAATAAATCATCCCTTAGATGAATGGGGACTGGCAGAATTTTAAGAAGGTGTCGTATTTTGAAATGAAAATAGAAAACAGTAAGCATCTGACAAGAGCTAATTTCTCTCATCCGCACAATCTCAGTTCAAATGTTACTCGTGCATTCTCTATACTTTGATCAATAATGTACCAGGATTTGGAGCATAAACAATATCTACTGTGCTCAAAGAAGAGAGACAAAAAACAGTCAAGTTAAGGAGCAGAGAGCATTTAATCAGAGAGTACCGGAAAGCAGAAAATGTCCTCTAACCTGCCCTCCTCGAAATTTTATAGAGAAAGGACGCTGGAAGTTACTCAAGGAAAACTAAAAACGTAAGTATCTGCATTTCCCAGCAAAATCAGCACAGTCGGGCTCTTTTGGAAGTGCTGAGTGCTAAGAGGAACCGTTTAATGCCTGTGCTGAGGCCAACCATGATGGGGACTATGAGAGTAGAAGGAAGGTGGCCCTACGGCCACCGTGGCCACCTGACAAATTTCTAGAAATTTCTCCAGGACTGGTGGTGGCTACATGCAAAAAGCCTAACGTTGTGACAGAAGTCAAGCAGCATATAAAAAGGCAATCTTGAAGCAAAATCCATGAAAATATAATAAACACCCCAAACCTGGCAGTATTTCTTTAAAGTGAAAACAATTAAGCGCCATTTTAAGCGAAGTAGCCAAGGGGAATGACAGAAATCAAACATTTTTATTTCCAGATTAAGTAACATTAAGAGAAGAAAAACACAAAACACAAAGAATAAAAGGGATTGGTTCTGCATTGCTAAACCATAAGGGACAAAAAACAGTGTTGGCATAACATTTTTCATTAACTACAGCAAAAGCAAAATGTACGTATCAGTGCTACACATCCTTTTCTTGCCTAAGGCTCTGATTAAGTTCCCAAACTTCCTCTGCTCTACAGCTTTTAATGCACCACCACATATTTTTCTGCTATCATTGAACATGTCAGAGAAATCTCTCTGCAGCGCACTAAATCTAGGTTAAGAATCATGGAGACAATTTCCACCCCCCCTCCTCTTTTTTTTTCACTTGGGATATAAAAATGGCTGGGGTAAGGGAGGGATTTTCTGGTTAACTACACCCATCTCTCTCTCTGAAAGTGCAATCTTGATTTTGTTACAGCATCATCTAGAAGCACTCAGGTGACCCTGAGTAATCTATTTGATTGCTAATGGCCACTGGAGAATTGCTCTTGCATAAGAAACAATCCTGATGTAAATCTAGTACAAGTGGCATGGTCTCCTACCATATACATTTCTTGCAGTTTCGAGTAAATTTTATATGTGCTTAAGGGAACAGAGCAGAGAAAAACATGGTCTATAGGATTTTACAGAGCAGAGTAAGAAAGAATAGTGCCTTAACTTTGCATCTCTCTATCTTCAAACCATAAAATCTTCTTTGTAAAAAAAAAATCCCATTCCTCTACAAAAGACCATAGCACTTAGAGCACATAATAACCTTTATATTGTAACATCAGTCTTCTTGGGGGTAGGAAAACACTACTATCGACACATCAACCCAGCCTGCTAGAAGCTGAATAATTTCCGATGCACATGTCTGAATAATAACATATGAGTCTTACAACTTCTCTTTGTGCTGATGGTCTCAGTTTTAGGGAAATAGTTTTTCCTCCACTTTGTTCAGGGTCAGGGGAGGAAGAGGAAAACCTTTAATAATGTGCTCTGTAGTGCACATAGAGACAGTAGAGGTAATATGGCATATATCGGTAATAAAGACGTAATTAAAAAAAAGAATTTATTGATAAAGTTTGCTTTGCAAGTGTGATTTCTGTTGTGCAACAGCCTCCAAGAAAATGCCTCCCATTTTCATTCCATACACGGTAGGCAACCCTTTCTTTCACTGAAATTAGAAAAAGTTCTGTTCCGCCTCCAGTCTAAGAATTATTGGATGCTCCATTTTTATATTTAGCTTACATCTAATTCAGCTGTTTCTCACTTCACAAATTTTGGGAAGTGGAACTGCTTTACAGTATGTCAATATCAATAAAACAAGACCAGCTGGTAAACAGATACAGGAAATACTGCTGCCTGCCACTTACACAGGTATTTAAATCAACATGTATACATCTCTGGCCATTAGCAAGCTCCATTTTCCCCTGCAGGGTGAAGGGATGTTTATGCTTTTCAGAATGATGTTACATGCTTTTGACTCACATACAAACTCCCTTTGCAAAACCACAGCTCCTTAGGAGAGGCACAGACTGCACCTTTCTCCTTCACAAAAAAAAAAAAAAAAAAAAAAATCACCCACCACTGAACATATTTCACAACTACTGAATCCTCAAACCTGTAAACTGCACTCCTGATTGCATCCTTTGTCTGATATTAACCTTAGTAGGCCAATTATATATAATGTTGGTGAGAAGATCTGGTATTATTTTAGCCTCTTGGGGCCAAATTTGCTCTGAAGACATTGGATTTACACTGAATTGGGGATTAAAAAAAAACAAAATCAGAAAAAAACAAAAACCACAAGCTTCATTTTATACTAGAAACCTTTGACTGACTTTTTTTCCGACACCATTAAAATCTCATTTATACACTGAGCTTAGATAAAGCAAACATACAATTTGCATGTACTGTAGCGCCTCGTGCCACTGACATAACGTCTTCGGGTAGCAGCTTGCAGACAGACAGCTTGCCACACCAGCAGGAAAAAAGAGGGTGTCTATGGGAGTTTCCCACACTGTGTCCCTCCCCACAGACTCCAAAGGACAAGCTAAGGTGGCAATTCTAAAGACCAAAAAGGGAGAGAGATTTTTAGCATTTTTCAGGAACTCATAGTGTCACAGTGAATTGCATATTATTAAATGTGTCATTCTCAAAAGGCTGGCCTGAGGTTCAGCAACCCAATTAGTATTTGAGAGTGAGAAGCCAAACAATTCAGACATGGGTCCAGTCTAGCTGCTCTGACATTCAGGAGGCCCAAAACTAAATAAATGTAGTGTATCAGTGACATTAGAACCCCACCAAGCCTCCTGGAGATTTCCAAGCATTGCATTGATTTGTTTTCTCCTTTAGTTTATACTTCTACACATCTCTGCACTGGCAAGATCTGCCTGGAAACAGAATGCAGAGACATAACGTAACAGGAAAAGTCAGCATTTCAAAACAAATCAGATGTCAAAAGTATTAATAACAGGGTTTTCTCAGGAGGTCAACATCAGGAGAATTTCAACAAATTTCTGAATGCTAAGCAGGTTTAGACTGGCTTGTAGACTAAGTCAAACTAAAACTTTGCTTTGGCCATATAACATAATTACTGCTAACAGATTGTATGTGATTTAGTTCCAGTTTTACATTTCCACTGACAGTCTCCATAAAGTCAGTGAAAATGGAGTTACTCCTCATGCAAATCTCCCAAGTATGGAAAAACTTTCAGACTAGGTCTAGAAATATTCTATTTATTATTGCCAGTAAACCAACATCTCATGCAGAAGCTAGTAAATAAAGCAGTTTCTCCATCTAATTCTGATGCACTATATGATGTGTGAAAGTTTTCCTTGGCAAAGCAACTGTAGGAATCAGGAAGCTTTTTTCTCTCTTCCTTGCTCAGTCTCCTTCCTTCAACAATTTCTCAGTTCCGTATGAGCCAAGACAAAAAATGACTCAACTCTCTTACCCCCCCAAAATTAGGCCTTTACCTCACCAAGTATCTTCCAGAGCAAGAAATTAAAAGATAGCTATTTTGTTTCAAATATCTCAAATAGGATTATCTAGCTTGAACTATTATACTTCCAAAAACATCTTCAGTCATCTCCTGTCTGTAGAAATAGATCATTATTAGAGAGCAAAGGATTTTGTGAAATCACATTAGCATCTGGAAAGTGCAGGGAGCCCAGTAGTTCAGTCTATCACAAGATACTACATAGCACCAGCACGGTACAAGACTGGAAACAGACAACTCAATCTTTGGCAAATGTCTTCATTAATAATATCTACAATTCTGGACATATGCACCAGAAAGATGAATTTGGTGTAGAAAAGGAGCAGAGAAAACCTACTGGGATGGTAAGGAAAACAGAGTATCTGAAAGAGCTTGGTTCTCTTGGCTTCCAAAATGAAAGTTGCAAGCTGTTAGTATTGCTATCCATAAATACATCTGCAGGAAACAAAGAAGCAAGCAAACAAAAAACTAGGAAAGGAGAAAATATACTCAAGCAAAAAATAACCATGATACAATCATATATATATGATTGTATCATGGTTATTTTTATATAAATATTTTTATAAATATTTATATAAATTTTATATTTATATATATATATATATATATAAATCAGCCATGATTAAGTTGAAGTTATAAAGTCATGTGAAAAATTATTGCCTTTGGGGTACTGAGATTCTGAAAGTCTCTTCCCATTAACAGGGGGATAAAATACTCAATTTGTTTGAGAGAACCTGATGAATTAATGAAAGAGGTTGCACAACATGACCAAAAGACATGACATGTACAATCCAGGAGCCTGGATTCTGTAACTTTACTGTAAGAATTGGTGTGACTTTGTGATGGCATCTTCCATCTGGTCCAACACACATTTGTTCAGGCAGGTCTAGCACAGTGCCAGAACAGCCATTTCATGTTCCTAGTTTCAGAAAGGTTTTTCATTACAACACAGACATGTTTTGAACTGAGTTAACGGAGGCCTTACAGAGGCACGTGTAGGTTTTACATTTCAGGGAATAATATACACTCAGTTCTCCAGGCGGGGTCTGGGATGGGAGGAAACTCACTCCCTGCTGGAAGTGGGGCACAGGCATTCCAGGTGGCTCCTGACCTCCAGCTGGGTGACCAGACAAGCCTGTTGTGTGCGGTCCTGGGCCTGGATAGAGCCCGCGGTGGCTTCTGTGGCTACAAGAAATGCGGCACTGCCTGAGGGGTGGATGAGACAGGAGCCTCTCGAGTCCTGTACTCGACACATGGCATCTGCCCAACCCAGGAGCTGGGGAGGGACTTCCATGATTCTCCTCTCCCCTCCTCTCCTGTTTGGCCTGGAGAAGAGAAGCCTGAGAAGGGATGTTATCTACATGCACAAATACCTGAGAGGAGAATGTAAAGAGGATGGGCCAAGCACTTCTCGGTGGTAGCCAGTGACAGGACAAGGAGTAATAGGTACAAATTGAAACACAGGAAGTTCCACCTCCATGTGAGGAAGAACTCCTTTGCTGTGAGGGTGACAGAGCCCTGGCACAGGTTGCCCAGAGAGGCTGTGGAGTCTCCTCCTCTGGAGATCTCCAAAACCTGCCTGGATGCCACCCTGTGCCATGTGCTCTGGGTGTCCCTGCTGGAGCAGGGGCGTTGGACTAGATGATCTGTAGAGGTCCCTTCCGACCCCAGCCATTTTGTGTGATTCTGTGAATTCCACCTCAGCTTGGAAACCCAAAACTGCTGGGAATAAAAATCTTTTTGAGGTTCAACCCTTCAGGTGAACGCTTCACTTGCAGAAGTCTTCATCTCATGTTGATTCACTCCCTTAACTAGCTCTAGCATCACAGTCACACAGAGTCCCGGTGCCCCACCGCACTGGAAGACAGTACAGTCTCAATATTTTATTGTAGCTATTAACAACCATCTCAGGATTGGTTTGTTTCTCCTTTCCCATCATTTCCTGTTTTAATTATGAATTGTTTAGCTGAACAAAGCCATATTAAATGAAAAGCACAGTGCAGAAGTAGAGGAGGAACTTCACAACCACAGTCGACAGCTTAACTATTTATGCTGTAAACGCGCGGTAAATAATTTCTGAGGTCTTCATACATTTTTGTACATCGTCTGCAACAGGCTCATAAATAGACTGATAGACCTTTATGAACCAGTGATAGCCAAATTTAAAATAAAGCAGTGCTGCAGCCTTCTCTGCTAAGTGCAATGCTAGCTATAATCTCCACAGACCACTTCACAGGCAGACAGAGTGAATACAAAAAACAGTTTCCAAATGAGAAACATCAGTTTAACTTTTCTCACTAAGGATCTATCTGCACTGCAACTCAGACACACGAGAAGAATCAAATTCCTAGAGACTCTCAGCACAGTTGAGAGCACACAGAATATCAGTTTTCAGCATAAACCTGGAAGATAGACATAGCATGTATGTCAACAACAATTTAGCATCCCTCTCTCCCTACATTTAAGAAAAAGCATGAAAGCTGCAAGTCAAGCGTGCAAAAATGAATACTATTTTCCTGACTATTTTACTTAATAAATCTTAACCAACCCCCTGTAAATGTATGCATCATTTCAGCATTTAATTATATTAAAAAATTATCCAGTAAAATGGAGGCACCACTACCAGCAATTAGATGAGGACTGTGATGAGGCTATTATTTCTAGACTTTCCACCTCAGCTGCTCCTTTCCATCTTGTGGCTGAGAAGGCTGAAGGAAGGAGAGGGAACTGCGTGGGGAAGAGGAAGGTGCAAGAGCAGCCTCAAGGCAGCCGAGTGTCACCAGAGCCGCTGGACTGAAACAGTCAGTGAGTCACCTCCGGTGTCCGGGGTAGTCACCCACTCGAGATACCTGTCTGCTGCTTGGCAGACATGCCCAGCACTCCTGCCGCAGCTGCAGCTAATGGGAACCACCTTCTGAATGCAAACAGTACTATCAAACAGTATTATTTCAAAGTTAAGGTCCCACGCTTCTTTGCTTGGGTACTAGAAAATGCTTTTGACTTTAATCTCAGTACCTCAGTTCCCCATGTGGAAAACTTGGATAATAACATGTTCCTTCAGAAAGGTTTTGTGAAGATAACAAATGACACAATGAAGATCAAAAGCAGGATGATAACAGCACAATAGGAGAGCCCAGAGCACTCTGTAAACCTGGATTCAGTGTGGAGTACGCTAAATAATCGTGTGGGTACATATGAGATAAAAATACATGTCTGGCAGCTGCACATTCATTTATTCACCCCTTTCCATTTTGTGCAGTTTTATAAGTTCACATCAGACAGCGGGAATATGAAGAGGGCCCAAACAAGCTCACCCCGAGCTCTGTGGTACCTGCAGATCCCTCTTGTCCACATCCCTCCAACTGTCCAGCACCCACCAGCCCCATCACAGGTCTCTGTCCTGGTGCCTTCCCAAATGTTATTTACTGACTTCTTCCTCATTTTCCAATTGTTCTGTCTGCCTCCAGCAACAGCAGCACTGAGGAGATGATGCAAGTTGCTGGTTTCCATTCCTACAACCAGCAACTTCCAACACCTTGAAGGACCAAATATATGAAATTCCTCCTTAGCTGCTACATGTCTGCAATGGAACCTACTTAATTGCTCTGCACAGTCACTATTCACTGAGGTGACATTTTCCCACATGATAGAGACAACGCCTTTTTTTCTTTTTTATTAAGAAGTTATAGAAAAAAGGTAACATCTCCTTAGAAAAATGTTTCTAGATATCATTTTTCTGCTTTTCTAGCAGAAAAAAATAATGCAAAAAGAATAAATTAAAGGAAGAATAAAAATTTGCCAGGAACACTGGAATTTGCAAACACGTGTTTCTACAAAAATAGAATAACATATGCACAAGGCTTGAAAGCGACCAGTCACATTTACCTCAGGAAAAAAGAAAAATCTCTCAGGATTTACTAAACACAAATGTCTAGGGTTGTTTGTGTGAGCTCTTTTGTCCACCTTGCCTTCTTCCCTAGGCTCTGAAACAGCCCTGCAGTCTCCTGGAGCAGGCTCCGGCAAGCCCCAGGAAAGCAGGATTCCTTCGGGTCTGCCTCAATTATTTAATTACCCTTAATGGACAGCTCTACCTCAACACGGTAACAAACCTTTCGGGTTTAACGTTTGTTAAAATGACTGTTGTTGGACGTCACAAAATATTCGACGCTTTCGGGGCCAAGTTTTGGAGCGGTTGCTCGGGAATGATGGATGAAGGTAGAGCGAATCCTCAGTGCCCCCCTCTGTACGCCGCGTGCCTAACTGCTCTGCTTAGCAACGCACCGCGCTCGCATCCGCTTCCCAGGCGGGGAAACCGCTTCAGCTCCGCATCGCAGGGGGTTTCCCTCCGCTCGGGGGTGAGAAAAGCCTCTCCAGAGCATAAGGCCACGTGCCTTAGAGCCCCAGGGGAAAGCAGGGGTGAGTGTCAACAGCCTCAGCAATCCTGTCCTCCCTGCCGCGCGCGCCCGGTGAAGGTGCTGACACCATAAGGCAGCAGCCTCAGCAACCCCCTGCCACGCATTTCCAGTACAATCTGATACCTTCTATAGAAGGTGAAGGATACAAAAATAACATAAACCATCAAAGACAGAAGTACAAAAACAAAGGACCAAATAACTGCATTGCAGTATGTAGTTTTGTTCTAGCCCCCTAAGTTGCTGGGCAATTATGAAATATGCAGCTTCTGCATCTAAATCATGCAAGATGCAGCAGACAGTATTTACACACACACTTAGGGTGTTTCCATAAGTACTAACCAACCACCACATCGCAGTGAAACAGAAATGGCACCCAAAATAAGGAGCACAGTGAACAGGAGAGATGGGCCCTAGTTTACACTTCTTAAAAAACAAGAAGGGGCTGAGGGGTTTGGCACCTGAAGGAACTATAGACAGAAAAGGTGATTTAGTCTGATCTAGAGCAGGATCTAAAGCGATCTTTAGATTTAGATCTAAGAAAGATGTAAGTCACTTAGGTCTGCTAAAGATATCCACATCCAGAGATTTGGATGAAGCTAAATATCTTAATGCTATTATAAAGGGAAATTCATGATGATGGACTTAACTTCCCAAAAAGAAAAAGAAGAAAAATGGCAGATATCACTCAGATGTGATAACTGGATTTCAGGGATCCAGCAAGAACCAGGAAACCTGCCATTTCCATCATATTCTTATATTTAGTTGTGAAAAGTTAAATCAGGAAAGGTATTTGAACCATACCAGTGAGTAATAGTGTATATCAGTAAGAAATGATGTATACAACAACTCCATCTGAGGAAAATAAGTTCAACCTGAATTAGCAGCATATTTAAAGTAATTAAAATTTATTTTAAAGAGACTCTTTAGAGGTTTGCATAGCCTCACAAAATGAAAATTGAGAAGGATTTTATCTATTTTCCATTTTTCCTTATCACACAGCTAACCTGCAGCAAGGGAAAGGAATTATTTCACCTGGAGGTTGATATTGGCACAAAAACAAATTATATAAATTGGTCATAAACATACTTAGGCTAGAATTATGACGATTCTATCTAGGAAGTAAGGGGGAAAAAAGGAATAGAAGAGCAGGTTACAAAAAAAACAAATCACCATACACACACACAAAAACAACCAATTTTAAGATGATAAAAATGTGGATGGCAACTTGGGTGCATGGGACAGGATTTCGTGTCTACCAGGCTGGTTTCCCGGAGCCGCGGCGACGATGCCTCCCTGGGTCAGCCCCTCCATCCAGTGCCCACGGCGCTGGGCAGGCTGAGGCAGCCTGCAGCAGCAATGTGCTTATTCACACTGCCGGGAGCATCCGTGGTGAGGAACTGAGTCATGTGAATGAGGGAGTGAAAAGGCAGGCTTGCCAGATGTGCTTTTTTCACATATTTTGACGATTACAGTTCGGCTTAATCATTTATGATAATAGTTCATAATGTTCTAGCAAATGCTCTGGAGTATACTCTGTAAAAAATAATGAAGTCTTAAGTAACATGGCAACTCACTCAGCTTTTAAATCTTTGCTGAGAAGCAGGAGGAAAGAGACAGTGTTTTGTGCAGATTATGGAGAACTTACTGTAGTAAAATTAGAAATACTTCCATTATTGCTTCTCCATCACTTTCTTAACCATTAAATGCTGTAAGAATATCACATTTATATAGCAACAAGACACCCACAAATAAGACCAAAGCTTCACAGCTTTCAAGAAAGCAATGCTCTGAAGTAGTAACATGGGATTTTACAAAAGAATCCACAGGAAAGGAAAACCTAATAATTTCTGTTTCAAAATTCAATTCAACACTTCTCATTGGAAGTCAGCTGTCAAGTCCTACATAACTTACCTTCCACTTCCTTGCTTACCCTGGCTTTGCTCAGCAATTCCACTGGCTGCAAACTATTACAAAAATGCTTCTTTCACTTTTTAACAAAAAATCATTTGAGAGAAATGTGCTGTCTGACTCCTTTATCACCACTTCTGGACAGGGTTGGATAAGCACTAGAAAACAAGTCCTGTGATTTGGCATCGCTCCTTTGTGGAACATACGAGGTTGATACAAGCAGTAAAGCATCTTGTGCCAGTAATACTGACACTATCTCAGCTTTGAAAGAATGTCAACAATTGCACAGTGCCTGTACTTAATTTCAAGGAAATTAAGGAAGCCTGTGGCAGGCGTGGAAATTTGCTATTTCCAAACTTCCTTGCTTTACTGATTGGCAGCAGTTGCCATTATAACATAAGGTGGAAAATAGGAACAACTTGCACAGATCTATCATATGTTTCACATTCTGTAAGTGTTTAGGTAGGAAGGAGTTATTGTTCCAAAGCTCAAAAGGAGGTAACGGAGCAGTCGCTGCAGATGCAAGCCTGAAGCACTCACCATTTCATAAAATCAGAATCCTTCCAAGTGTTGTGCCATGGAGACAGTAAACTGACAAGAAATGTAGATCAATGTTCTTAAAACATTTCAGCTTTTCTGATAAGCAAACATTTCAGTCTGCGTAATATTGTCAAACTACAGCTGCAGAGAATTTCTGAAGAGGCTCCTATGCACATTTTAAATATTCCTATTCCTTTTTACCAAAAAAAAAAAAAAAAAAAGTTCTCCAGAGAGCATAACGCCGACACAATCCTGTTCGCACTACTGGCAGCTCCCTGCACCAACTGCGGCGCAGAGAATGGGCAAAAACGCGAGGAACGTTTCCAGTTCTGCGTCACCAGCTAACCGAGGTCCGGCACAGGTTGCACCACTGCAAACAATGGGATAATTTAACTCTAGATTTGAGCAGGAAAACATCACTGACACCGCAGAGAGAAAGGATTTGGCAAAGCAGGCAGAAGGCGACAGGCATGATGCTGCCATTAAATTAGCATTTAATCTTGCCTTCACAAGAAGGCTTTTTTCCCTCCCCTCCCCCCCTCCTCTGAGGAATGTGATCTTCCCAAGATACCAGACTCTGAGATCTCTCTCTGACATCTGAGAATGCCGATTTCCTGACACAGAAAAAACTTCCCAGGAAATAATAATTTGAATGACATGAAGGAAAAAAGAAAGGTTGGGACACCCTGTTGATTAATGGGAATAAAAATTTAAACAAGCAAGCTTCTACTAGAAGACAAAAGAGTCTCTAATATTCAGAAGATTTTAAATAGATGTGAAGGGATCTATATAAAATGTAGAGTCCATCAATAAAACTGAGGCAAGATTATCCAAGGAGATAAAAAGGAGTGATGCATCTGATGGCCTCAGAAAACTTTGCCCCATATAATCCTAGTGAAATAGCAATTTGTGCATAGGAATTTGAAAGGCAGGGAGTTAGTTTCTTCTTTTCAAATTAACTGTATTTCATACTGCTTTTTCTTACATGAACCAGAAAAGCTCTTAACATTGCTGTCCTTGTGTTGCCCGCTGCTCGAAAACAAGAAAATTTTCACTAGGAACAAAAGATTATTCAGCATCTGTTAAAATTATGTTATTTGTAATCTAGCTTGGTGATCACTTGGTAATGCCTTATCGATATTCTAACTATAGTATCACCAAAGAAAAAATTAACTCAGATATTTCATCATTACTATTTACAATAGCCAAGATCCATCATATTTAAAGTAAAAGCAGAAATAGTGGCAGCAACTAGAAGATGATATTTTCATGTCATTTTTCAAAGAGATTGAGCTCTGCAGGTTTCACAAAGACTTCAAGGGAATCTGAGCTACAGTATTTGAGCTCATTACAAGAGCTCAAAATCGAAGAGCATCAGAAATGCCAAGAAAAAACAAAAGATACGTCTAGCATTTTCCACAAAATCAACTTGTGTCTATGATTTTACATCAACATATAAAATGATAGTAATGACAGAGTCAAATACCTTTTCATCAAGTTGGTTCTAAAACATGACATTATGAGACTGTGCGAGTGCAGCTCTAACAGTAGTAGAGCCTCCATTGATAACCACACTCAGCCTTTATAACTTGATTGGAATAACAAATTTAACAATACCTCTTCCAAAGTCCTTTATGCCTAGAAACATTTTATGCCATTTTAATGGCATTTCATTCAACCCTCCTGTCCCCTTGGAGAGACTGCGCTGCTGTGATGCACTTGCCATGGTTTCCATCTCCCTGCTGCTTGTGAAGGCATCTCCAGTTTTCCTCTCATCCTTCTGTACTGTGGGAGCACCAAAGATGGGGTCCTGCTCCTTCAAACTTCCAGGTTCTTTATTTTAATGAGTAGGTACTTGTACAACAGCTGTGAAGAGGATTCAATTGAAGATATTAACCTGCTAGCGCTTGAAGCACATCTGTTGATTCACCACTGACTAGTAAAATTTCAGAGAAATGTAGAATGAACACCAATTATTAATAATATTGCCTAACTCTTACCTGGTAAGAGTTAATACTCTCCTAGAGCCACAGGTTGCCATGGAAAGCAGTGGGGGAAGGCAGCACATATTCCAAGGTGTAAAACAACACAGGCTTATCCCAGTACTTCAACAAGAGCAAAAAAGGCCTCTGAGGTCTTATCTTGTATTGATTCAACTCTTCATACAGCAGTTAAAGCAAAAATCTCTCTACCTTTCCGGGCCAAAAGTAAATATCAAGCCATCTTACAGCATCGAGAAGATTGTTGTTAAAGAAAATGTTTACCTCTCTACAGGATTAAGCAGGGACCTATTCTCAGGGAGCACAGAGGATAACCCGGATTAAGTTTGTTGCTTCTCCAGCTGCGAAATAACTTGTCTGCCAAATACTTCTGCCATTCAGAAAGTCTACTTGAATTGAGAAAGTAAAGAAATTGCGGTAAAGGAAAATGGCCTAGAAACCAAACATGCCATCAAGGAAAATAACGTGCTAAAATGTCTATCTGGTAAACGGTTATTGGTAGGTATTTGACTTTCTCTGTAAAAGCATACTGGGGACACAGAGACGAACAAAAGGAAAAGCATCAACGCCTGACAGAACAATAAGAGATTCCAGAGGTAGCAAAAATAATAAAAATAACTTATGAACGCTTAGTAGAATAAAGACAAGTGCTTTCTTGAAATGTAGCTCCTAGACTGGCAATATGCAAGATTTCAGCCAAAGTGAAAACCGTGCATTCTGTTGCTCTAATTCAGACTTTATAGGGAGCTAGCTACTATCCATGTCATTACAATTTCTTATTTTCATTCTGGGATGCTCTTTATTAACTGTTTCTACCATCTGCAGAAAATCACAGTAACTCCTTCAGCTAAGAGCAGAAGTTTTTTTACCCAGGCAAACAGGAGGAAGGAGCAAAGGAGGCAAAGGAAGGAACAAAGAGACACCTGCACACTGACCTCAGAGTGACAAACAACACAGAGCGAACAGACTCCTCCACGAGGCCAATCCAGAAGGGACAAGCTGAGAGTGAACAAATTTGCAGTAACGCAAGCAAAACTGTTGATATGGTAATGTGGAGGAAAGAAATCAGTTCTGCTAGAAAGCATTGATGCTGCTGGCAGCACTGAAGGACTCGTGGGCTGTGCAGGTGGCATCCAGTGCTTGCTAAAAAGAGGCAGATGTCATCTACTGCTCCTTCAGTGTATATCCTGTGTCTTGTCAAGATTTGTTTCAGAAATTCAAACTCCAGCATTCAGAACGCCGACTGTTTGGTATGACAGATACGCCCAAAGGTCTGCCTCCACACAAAGATTACAGTGCTGTGAAAATATTTTAATGAGGTCTAAATTGAGATCTGAGACAGGGATGGCATCAGGTGGCCAAAGATGATGTGTATCATGCTCTCCAGGAAAGCATTTCACATTCACAGTCAAAAGCCTGCAAATTTGTAGCCACATATCCATTTCTGTAGATGGATAAGACAAACAGAGAAAAGCACAAAGATGGGAAGAAATAGCTTGCATTTCTTCCAGGCTGCAAAGATCAAAATTATAACTATTAAAGCTTACATACAGGGCCAAAACATTTGTTGTTCTTTTGTCAGCAATAGTCAGAGAGATGCCAGTTGTCTTGGAAGTTTGACAAGATTTAAGCAATGGGAATTACCTCCCTCCTTGCCAGAGGGTTACCTGACCTGCTTCGCTCTTCCTGTGCAAGGAGAGACCAGCCAGTTTGAAATATGGTAATAGTATAGCAGCACAATCTCTAACTTCCCTGCCACTGAGCATCTTTGAAAAACTATTAATTAGGTAGAAAGTTTAAATAGGCACCTACCTCTGGTTTCCTTATGAAACCCTGCTATTCATCTCAATTAAGTGGAACCCCACAGAATGGCTGTGGGGAGTTCAAAGGAACACCTTCTTTTTCAGAAGACTCTTTCTTATTTCAGTGCTTTCTCTTCTTTTGTTAATTGCCTAATTCCACCTTTTTGTGACTGCATACCCTTTGGGAAGTAAAGGCCCCTTTGCTATTTATTCACACAAGCGAAGGGGCTTTGAAAAAAGTTGTGTTCCCATTTTCAGACATCTGACAAATGAGACTAATTCATTAGTAATTAAAAAGTATAGTGTTTTAATAGCTTTTCTTACTGGCATTCTGGAACGCAGAGGGAAGGAAACAGAAGAGCTCTGGAGAATGAGGTTGTTGACTGTGCATATGTTTGCCCGCACCAGAAAGGTGAAATCCTCATATGCTTCATCCTTCCCAATTCTCCACTCTGCCAGCTTCATCTGTAATGACTGATTAAACATCCCAAAACACTCACAGGGGACTATCAGCCCATATTCGATGACAGTCAGAAGGATAATTCAGTCTCCATCTGCTACTATTTGTGAAAAGTCAGATCATTTGGGAGTTTATCATCTCAGCATTGCCCATGTAATCGTGACAAACATAGGTGCAGGTTACGTTGTTACCAGTCTGGGGAAAGGACACCAACAGTCCATGGTTTAGCATAGTCTGCACGCTTACAGTTCTAGTTCAAAGATCTTAAAATAACATCTATATTAAAACAAATAAGCAAGAAACTATTACAAGTTATCCTACCCTACTGACTTTCACCATCCTCTTCAGTTACTGTCAGTGAAGAATTATTTCTTCATGTAAATTATCCCCAAACAAATAGGAACACCATCCTACTTGTTTTCCGGGACTGCCAGTTTTAATGGTCTCATTACAGTACTGTCAGTGCTTAATGTAACCCAGCTTTAGGAATCAGGTTGTTTTATGCTTTTATTGTTTTCAAGTAACCACTTATTTTACAGTTTTCAAGGAAAAATACAGCAAATAAACATAGAAAAACAGATTTTGTTAAAAGTATAAAAATAAAAACAGCATATTGATCTTGTTATTTTGCAGTTCATAATTCTGCATTGCATTTGATTTGGATTCAAAATAGTAGGCTTCACCTCCAGACCTTCATCAGATAGTCAGCTCTGTTTTCCCTGTCGCAGTGTATTACAACGCTGCTTAATTTGGATTTCCAGCACTATATTTGTACTCCCACTGATATTATTTTTGACTAAAAGTCAAAATGCTTTTGACTTTTTTAATGCTATATTTTTATTTACAGATTGAAGCATGAAATAAAATGTGCCAATTCTTCCAAGAAAGCAAGGAGATAATTTGGGGTTCTGGTTTTAACTGGAAGTAAAGGCGCTGCACCAGGCCACAGCCAGCTACAGAACAAATCTTTTCTCAAAGCACTACTTAAAATTACCAAAATGGTATTTTGACATGAAACAACCTTTCAGCTTTCAAGTACAATGATCAGAATTCCCTTCGTCCTAACATAGTGTAGACAATTAAGCTGGAGATTTAGAGTAACCGATTCCTAGTTTGCTCTCTTGGAAACGCCGCAGAGATGAGGAGCTTGGAGATGCACAGGCGCCATTGGAGCGAGCAGCACCCGTCCATCCCACCACAGCTCCCCAGGACTTAACCGGCCTCAGAGGCTTCAAGGTCTCCTCCCAAAAACCTGCTCAATCACCCAGCTGGTTAAAAGTACTGGCCTTTTTATACTCTTCATCTCCACAACCTCATACTCATGCATAATAGGAGAGAGCACGAGGAAGCATTTCAGGAACTACAAAAATCCGGGTCAGTTGAAGGTTCATTATAAATGTATCCTTCCGCGCTTTAAGTGTGAAAGTTCTAAAGCAACAAGACTAATGCTACCATAAAGTGTTATGTCCGAGTTGGTTGTGCTTTCCAGGTGCAGGACTGGCTTTGCTTATACAAAAATATCTAACAGTGCAGCTGTAGTTTTTTCTGATATTCCTTATTTTAAAAAGGAGCATCTAAAAATCAGTAAGATTCACTAAAACTGGTAAATAATAGTTTCAGTCAGTTTGAACGTGTTTCCCATGCTTTAGTTGGCAGAGTTATCAAAGTCATTCCCCTCAGCCACACAAAAATCTTCTAACTACTGCTTGAGCTCCTTAATTTAACTTTGTATATCTCATGAAAAATTACTCTGCTTTGAGAGGGTTAGTCTCACGTTGACAGAGGAACACACCCTGGAAGTGCTACTTGCAGCCTACTGTGTGCGTACAGGCACGCATACTACAAATGAGAAAAATAAAAAGGTTTCTCACCTAACTGAAGTTACAAAATCCTATCTGAACACAATTGTTGTCGACAGACAGTTGTGTAGTAGGGGGCATAAATCAAATCTCAGCCCCTCAGTTCTCTGGTAAATAATATTCAGAACAGAATTCACAGCTCAGGCTCATCAACGAACAAGAACCTGCATCAGCTCCACTGTGAAATAACCTGCTCAAGGGCTTTTTACACAAAGATAAATCTTCTGGTTCTCAAAATTTTTTTTTTTTAATTCAGATCACAGCCTTTTAGCTCAAGATATGAATTTACTTTAACTCAACGCAAACTGTTCTACAAACATTGCTTCTGTAACTCACAACAAGCGTTTTCCAGTCTACTTCATGTCTACAATGAAACACTGACTGCTTAACTTATCTTGGCTCTCACATATAGACCATACGCTTCAGAGGAACTGCCTCTGCAACGCTCTCCCTGGCTGACTTGATTTCTGTTCCTTAATAAGCGTGAAAGATGTTCCATTTAATTGATTTCCGTGCACAGAGAAATGCTTCCAGCTGAATTGCTAGATGTACTGGGATGGACTTGCACTGCGATGCTGTACACAGGCTTGGGAACAGCTTGGTGACCATCCAGCTGTAGGTCACCTTGATAAAAATACCTAATTGTCTCAAAAATGTATATGAGCCTTTCAACAGAATAAAATATATTCAAACTTGAATACTTTCTGTGACATCAGGTTGCAAAAAAATCACTACATTACAGCACCCTAATTCTACCACAAGCAAGCTCCATCAATAGCATAGAAAAGACCTATTGAATACGAATGAATGATTTTAAAAGCATGAGGAAATATTTATATTTAATCACAACCACCAACTAGAAACACATTCACATCACAGTATTGATTCTGCATGGGATTATTATCAATACTTTTGGCAGCAGTACACAAATAGAAAACCCTTTGATTATGGTGTTAAGTTCATCATTAACCATGCAAATCTAACCTCAACAAAAAATTGGCTTTTAAATTATTAATTAATAAGTGACAACATAATTGGTTTGGTATTGAGTGGACCACCTCTGGAATCAATGAAGTTGTTTTACATGAAAGAAATTGTATTATCGTAAAAACCTTAATAGCGTCAGGAGACTTGCATCAACATTAATCCGATGAAAATAGCACACAAATACAGCTTGGGTAAAAGTCCCAGTAATAATTGGCAGGAAAAAAATAAAGGGAAAGTTGAGGGACAAGAATCTGCCATCACCAGCTTTGTTCAATTCTTCTCAGCTAGAAATAGCTCAGTAGTGACCTTGGGCACAGGGTCTGCAAACCCTGCAGGTGCTGCTGCTTTGAGGGCCAATCCTATAAAGACAAGGGGGATTTTTACCAGAGCTGGTCTGGAAACTTGATTTGTTGGAGCTCGTTCCAGAAATTGGCTTAATTTCTTTAGGCAACGGACAGAATGGGATCACTTGTTGCTTCTTATTTGCGTGTGAGATGTGTAGAGTTCAAACATTCACGACACTACTGATCAATTCTGTAATAAATTGCTGTTTTACTGAGACCTTCTAAAGTTTCATAGAAATCAGCAGCAGAGAATACACTGGACACCGAAGAGCAATCACGTCCTCGATGAATAATTGTCTACAAATGTTGTCTTAGCACAGAATCATTAAAAACAGCCTGGCTTTATTAGAAACAGCATTGTTTTTTCTCCACAGAGTCAGATGATTCCCTGTATGTCAAGAAAAGTTCAGAGGAATTTCTGTATTGTAAAACCACTTCCTCCAGTCTGGCCTGGAGCATGTTAGAACAAAACTATGTTGTGACTCAGCATCTGAGTTATTTCCTAAAAACGCATCCAACTGGAAGAAGTATCCCCTCTGCTGCTGGCCGCTCCCTCCTTTTCCTTAAACAACACGTTTGGAAGGAGTGTCCTGCTCAGGTGCAAAGTGGAAATACAGTTATGAAATAACTGTCAGGCACAGCACATCAGCTGTGGCGACCTTCACGAGAATAAAACAACAACAGATTTCGGTGCCAAACAGGCAGGGGACCTTTGAAGTAGAGGTGGCAGAGTCAGAATGAAAGCAGAGTCCAAATTCAACTCCAGAGACTCTCCACCTATCCAAAAATGATTTAAAATGGCTATAAACAAGATAACCTTGTTCTCCACAATAGAGATGTTTTACTCTTCCTATTATTAATTCTGTCACAGGAAATTAAAAGCATCTAAACGCTTTTCCAGATTCCAAAGGATGATTTAATTGTTGATAGAAGGAAGCAGTTTGACATTGCAACAACAGTTGACATAAAAAGAAATCAAGTCACAAATGGCAACAGGATCTTCCTGGGGAAAAGTCTGTACCTTTGGAGTATACTTCCCTTCTGTACAACAAAAGCCCAGATGGGGAACCTGCGCATACAGTGTTTTATCTCAGGACAAAGGCAAATGTATTCATAGATCTTCTCTTTTTTGTTGTTATTTCAATACAAAACTTCTTCTCTACTTTGACCTCAGATTTCTTGCATTTAGTGAATACTCTACTGGCTGTTTTAAATATTTTTACTACTCTGAGTAACTGCATGCTGACATTTCTCATAATCAGTAATTGCACTAGATGACTCTTGTGAACAGAAACAAAGCATGCAGGAGGGGTTCAATGAATGGAACCATCCACAGAATGATCAACTATGCTGCAGTCTTCCTACATACAAATACATCTTTCTCTGTAGGTAAAATAACTTATTGACTATTTTTTACCTTCACTGTTGATGCAGGAGCTTTGATAAATATGAAAATATTGCACATTTTTGGCCTTTGTGTAACTTAGCATTATTTCAGCTCTCTCAATGTCTGTAATGTACAACAGTGTGAACTGGCACATAAAATATTCCATTAGTGCTGGTTCCAACCCTATGGCTGGATGATGGAAACTTATAAAATGAATTGAAGGAATTAAAATGAAAACAGTATACACAAAATATTAAAAACGACAACACAATCAAAATGATTCTCTTTTGTTGCTTTTGAAATGATTCACAATTCAATTAGTATAGAGCACAAGTTGGTTGATTTGGGAGAGAAAGCTCTCCAAGCCATAAAAATGTTTATAAAAAGGCTGGAATGGCATATAAAATCCACAGACCAAAATAATTTAAGTTACAACTGAAAAATTATCAGCTTTTTAAGTATAAATAGGGAAGGTCATGAAGTGCCTTAAAAGGTCATCTCCAGTTAAAAAACCACACACACACACAAAAACCCCACAAAACCCTGAGACCTCGGTAATTAAAATGCCCAAAACTCCAAGTTATTGTAGTTAAATATTATCGCTGTTCCTCTTACACAGCAAATTTACTGCATTCGCTACTCTGGCTACCGCTGCTCCTAGTTTGGTTCCCAGACTCTGCTGGGGCGTCTATGGCCACAGGCAACTCGTATAACCCTTTTTCCTTTCGTTACTCCTGACTAACAGTTATCAATAATTTTAAGTGAACATACAGGATCTGTCCATATTTTTTATAGCTTTTATACAGAAATTCAATGAATAATTACTTATAAGAGATTCTTCGCATTAATTTTCTGTTCTTTTGTCCAGTAGACATCCCACTTTAGTGACACTTCAATTTACAGAATTCTCTTTAAGAAGCTCCTAGGAGCTTCGCAGTGGATTCCTGCACTGTCTGTCAAGGTACTCCAAATTTCAGGTATATGACAACTATTAAACCTTTCTCAATGTTTTTACTCAAAGTCTGCATTACTTTGCCTTTTTTTTCTGCCTTGTATCTGGTCATTCACTGTAACTTTTTCTTCAGTATTTGATTTTTCCTTCTACATCTACCCTTCATAAAATCATCCAGGTGATTCCCATATGGATACAGGTGGGATTTAACCACAGATGGTCCTGTCTTTCACTGCAGCAACCACCCTACAGTAATACACCACTGTAGTTCTGAGGAGGGGAATACAAAGTAGTCTCCAAATAAACCGTGCAGGCACGCAAATACATGGCACTGCCTTCTGCTCTCTTACCTCTTTTAAAATACAAATGAAGAAACAACCAGAAAAACAAAGCAGGTATTTTGTTAGGTAGACTCTGTCCTTTCTGTTCTAAATGACTACAAAACTGATGGACATCACAGATATTTACTATACTGTCCAAGAGTCACTAATGACAACAAGAATAAAGGCCTCCATTCTATGTCTTGTTCTTAAAACCACTGCAGTCTCCCATGCAAGGGCCAATTCAGAATGAGTCACCTACTGAATCACTAAATACCATCTGTTGCTAAAGAAGGATAGAATTCCAAGGTCATCAAAAACCATGGAAGCTCTACAAATGTTGCATTAAGATAGAAGAGGGAACTGCTACTACTGTCCATTAGTCTTAATGCTGCAGAAAGTAGAAATACAGCAAATACAGAGAATAAAACCCTGCAGAAATGCTGCAAGAAATGAGGCACTCTCTTATCGTTAGTAGTGCTGCAGTTCTCTAGTGGTCACCAAACAATGTGGCTAGTGCCAGAGCACGACAAAGTGATCTCATCCAGATCCCTCCCGACGGACTCCAAAGATGCCTCATATTTCTTTTGCTCTAATGGAATAATGCAGTAAATCCCTCATAAAAATCAGGTCTGATCCTTGTGCAGTTGCATAAGCCAGGTTAAACCAGAAACTGCAGATATGCAATTTATCTTATCCAGACTAACACTGGAGATGTTGACTAAGCTGAAACTGCAAAGAGAAACCTGTTAAATAGACTAAAAATGAATGGGACTTTCAGAGAACCTGTCCCTGGTAAGGGAGCAGGGTAATGAGGGACCAATCCAACCAATCATGGGATCCCACCCTGAGGGAAGGAGAGAGAGAAACTCAACCCTTAAATCGTGCCTACAAAGAGACCAAGAAAGGGGTAAAGCGTACAGCTTAGCCTAAATGAGTGTATCTGGAACAGAAAGGCAGCACCGAGACGGGATCCCGCATCCGCACGGCAGAGCTGCCGTCAAAGCCAGCATCCTGGGGAGAAGCGATCGTCAGCAAGGCCAACTGCTCATCGGCCTTCGCCTCACACGAACAGGGTGGTCACCGACTTCGGGTTGGCATGGGCTCAGGAGAACCTAAACAGAGGTGAATTTTGACACGTACCGCTAGGAATTTCATTAGAGTCAGTTCTTCCTAAAGAAACGTGACCTCTGCCTTTCTCCAAAAAGTATTCCAGTCCCTGTATGCATGTGATAAGTTATGCCCTTTTACACTCATAAATCAAAGACATAAGGATCTTGTTACAAAATTGTAAAGAATCACTTTTTTACAACGAAAATCTTAACTTATTTCTAATCTCCCACCTATTTATGAGTTGTATTGTATCACATATCATAATCAGTGCTAATCATAATTAGTAGTTTGTTAGAATTTGAAAAAAGCTTATGCTCCTTTTAAGCACCAAAATAAAAGCTCTGTTTCCAGATGTGTTCAGTAGCTAGCAGCTTCCATACAGCAGAAAACAAGTGAACAATTTTTTTTAGAGTGTTCCCAATATACTGAGCTCTTCTAGAAATCTGGCCCTGATTTAGATTACCACACTCTTCTGACAGTTTAGTCTCAACTATACAACTCGACATACTCATGCAGAAGTCCGGAAACTAAACAAAAATTAAGTCAAAAATTTTCAGACCAGGAAAATGAAATTTATAAGCAAATTACTGAAAATGATTAAATGATTCAGCAGAATTCTATTACTTTCTCTGTGGATTTTTTTTGAATATAATTTCTCTTTTGTAAAGATCCAAGATATTAAAATATATTTGATAAACTAGTCAGGAGGCCAAGTAAACAATTTTTATGCACTAGTATCCACATAGCTCAGGAAAATAACTGTGAGCACAGTAAAAACTAAACAGAGCCAAAAATGCCATACAAATATTACAGAACCTGTTTCTGCCAAAATACTGTCAACCAGTACACATTTCACAGTGCCATAATTACAGTAGATGACATAAAATGATTATAAATTAACAGTTTGTAGAACAAATTCATACATGATATATTTTTACTAGGTAGCTACACCAGCATATGAAACAAAGGACCGTGAAATAAGTAAAACTGATTAAGTCGACCTTAGTTTTGTATACAACACACCCTAAAATTACAGGATCATTTTTCATATGGCTTCAACTTGAGGTATAGACCTCAAAATATCTGTTACTACAAAAAACTGTCAGAATCAGGGAGAAAGGTGTGGAGGCAGAAGAGTATCGAGTGTCATATTCTGGGTATGACAGGAGTTCGCAGACATCAACTCCAGGAGTAGCCTTGCATTTTCCATTTATTTTCTTCTAAAATAAAGTACCACGTCAAACAAAATAAACAGAAACTAAATAAATCAGGAAAAATGTTTAGATGAAGCTTAGAGTAGATTATATGAACTGCTTTAACACAGGATGGGATTGTTTCATCATTTTATCATTGACTGGATTTATGTCTCTAAATCTAAACAGGTTTTTGATTACCAGATCCCATTACATGTATAAGGTCTACAGATTTTAAAAAATAATTCTGTACTTTTTCTTCTTCATAGGGTAACTCCCAACTGTTACCAATTACAAATATCTTGAAAACATCTAATTTAGGCAATGGATCATCTTTTGTAAGTGCTTATATTTTAAGTACTAAACTAGATTTTCTCTTGATGTGATGAATTATATCTCATCTTTATGTGTGTGAGTGCAAACATTTATTTCGAGGCTGGTTGAAACATTATTAACACATTTAGCAAATATTCTTCATCGACTTTATAGACAGATTTGATCACTGCTGTTAAATTCATAGCCTCTAAATAGTAGTTCACATTCTGAATTGTACTTAGGGATGCATGCCAATATTCTATTGCAGAAATTCATATGGTGGCCCTTATAAGCAAAAAAGCTGATTTTCCGTTTAATATTACACAAGTCAGACTTACTGTAGGGAAACTTACACATGCCTATATGAATCACATACATCTATGAATCACAGCAAACAACCTGATATCAGCTTCAGGTTTAAAGCTGTTGAAATTTTTTTTTTTTAAATCAGTTCTACAAATTAGGCAGGAGAAGAATCAGACTTCCAGGGAGCATTAAGAACTCAGTTTATGTTCAATCACCAAATTTTTGTCCTGCTGTGATACATTCATGATTGAGCTTGGCTGTATTTCTCCTTTGTCTCCACTGAAAAGGACAGCACTTTACAAAAATGGTTTTAATTCAAGAATGACATTTCCTTCCTTTTACACTAGTGTCTTTGCAAGTATTTTAGCAAGGCTTTCTGATATACTTAGATCAAGCTGAGAAACAAAACACTTACCTATTGTGTAGTTTGAAAAGACCTTAGCCTATGCTCTACTTGCCAATATTCACCATTTATGAAGTCAATCTCATTTCTAAAGATAACTTGGCTTTGAGTACACTCACTTACAGCGAATACAATCGAGTTTTTTGATTAATCTATTAGAAATATTAATATGACTCAGATTCATTACTTATGAATATACCTGTTACATATTAGCCAGTGAACCCATCTAAGAAAAGTCAACCTGCAAAGAAAACATGCCTTCTAAAAACAGCCTTCTTGCACGTCCATCTACAGCTTGTCATTTCCTTCCTGTTTCAGGCTTATTTATTAGGGATTGAGGCTCATCATCTACATCATAGCATGGATGTATGGCAATACCTCCCCCTGCCCAGAGCTTTCATGTGATGTGTCCATAAAAGCACATAACATACCTCTAGAAAGCAATACACTAGGTAGTCCATATATACTATGAACCATATGCTTCTGTAACTAGTTCAGAAATTTTCCAAGGGCTGAAATTGCAGCTTTTGTCAAAGTACCTCCCATGGCCAGACAGGCTTTGCTCCAATTTGGCCAAATATTAAGGATTCTTTCTTGCAGAGAATAAATACGTGAATAAAGTACATAACATATATATTGTCACAAAAAAAGGGTTAACATTATCTATGCCTTGGCCCCAGTCACATGACATAACTCCACTTTACAGAGCATTTTGCCATAATCCTATCTTTCTGATCAATACTAACAGTAGCAATTACTTTTTAAAAGATGGTTAGAGTATTGATTTCTCATCTATAAGAAAAGAAAGCTGCTTGCTTATTTTCATGAAACTTTTCATTTTTTTTACATGAAGAATTAGAGGTACAAACCAGTAAGAACCGTAGATCAGATTATGCAGCTCTTATTATGTAAAAACATTGAGGCAAACAAGTCTCTGAAGATTTCTGGCCACCTACAATAATCATTTACAAAGCACAAATGCAAAGAAAGCATAAGAATTTTTTTCCTTTTTATCTCAAACTACATTTTTCCCCCAAAGCTGTTCAGATTCCTCTAGATCATCTTTTCTTTTTCTTCAGTTGAATAGGAATTTTAAAATTTGCTTTAAAAAAAAATAAAGTTATCCAAAACTTCTAAGTTTTGCACCTGTATTTTACCAGAGAGTTCTACAGAGGGCATTACATTCAGAAGTACTCCCGTATCCGAAAGGTACTTGCGTAGAGATGCCAAGATAGCAGCTCGCTCCAGGGGGGGACATATGGAAGCTGGCCTCTATGCTGCCCATTCAGAAAGCACCTTTGAGGTTGAGTTATTTGGGGCTGTTATTGCTCATTCTGCTCCTACACATCTGTGGTTCTGGAGCTACCAAACAGGGGACTAGGCTGGGATGAAAGTTTCTAGGAGCAGACAGGCTTTAGTGAGCAAACTTTGGTCCTGTGATTTGTCCCACCTGCAGAATTTGGTACTTTGGGAACTGACATCTTAATCACTTAACTTCCTGCAACACAGCACTCTAATTTAGAGCTGTAAAATGTCAAGAAGGGGAAAAACAAACTAAAATTATGGACAGTTTCTATCTGATCATTTTAATAAGGGCAAGTGAAGGTAGCAATCCTGTGCACTGAACCCCAAAGACAAAACCATGAGAAGCTGGGCAGATACTAAGATGCTCTGTGGTCTGCAAAAAGCCTCAGCTACCATTTTCTTTTCATGACATTTCCTTAGTATTTGATTTATTTTCTTAAGGACAGACACCTTTTCATTTTCACATCATGAGTTCTCTAAAGGCTTACACTGAAATCTCTCTGCTAAAATCACAGTGGTATCAAATTAGCATCCTAATGAATTCTCCATGGACTTGTATCCACACATATTTTCCCCAGTCTAATCTCCAATCATAATGGCAGCATAACTGAGTCCCTGCAGACTCCTACTGAAATTATTATGAAACAGTTCTCACAGATACACTAGATTAAAGTGAATGGAAAGTCAGAAGCATTGTAAGAAAACAGATTCCAGAAAGTAATTACCAAATATGGTTGTGATTTCTAGTTTTTCTTTTTTTAATATTCCCAAAGTCCACCCCTATGAAAAAGCCACTGGGGAGCCTGAAAATTTATCAATAAGGAAAACATTTTAAAGTCATTTAGCACAAAAACATGTTAGCTGTTAACTAAGCCAATGTTAAATGGTCAAGAAAATCAAGAACTGGAAGTTAAAGCAAAATCATGTAAATTCAGAAGTGCACATTTACAAATAAACAAATACCACCATGGGATGGGTTTCAGGCTCAAACTGTTTGACACAAAGGACCCAAATCAGCACTATAAGCATCACTTTTTTAAATCCATCAAGCTTATTGTAACATGGCCACCAAAACATGAAAGAGTAAAAGAAGCAGTATTAAATGACCATATCCCCCCTCCTGCAGTCTTTGCTGAATTAGAGAGGCCAGAATATTTGGCATGTCTATCAGAGGAGCTGGGCACCACGACCTAATCACTGCCTTGAAAGGTAGCTGCAAACCGCAGAACTTTGGCAAACCTGATCATTTGCATCGAGGTGCGCAACTCCACACTGTTTTTAGTTCAAACCTAAACAAACCCGTCTGTTTCTCCAAATTATACAAAATATTTGGGGCAAGGAGAGAAATCTTTGTGTTTCACTTTGTATTTGTTAAATTGGGAACAGACACTTTTAGAATTAGAACTGTCAATCTTTTACAAGGTTCGTGACAAGTGAATTACTGATCTTAGCAAAATGCTAGAATATAAGCTGCTGCTTTGAACAAGGCACATGTAAAACGCAGCAATGGCAACAGATTGAAAAACCTTTAATACTCCATCTTACTGCAAAACTTTTTAAAGAGATGATAATTATACAGAGATATCGGGATAAACTGTATGCCAAATTCTTCCTTTAGTTTAACAGGACACTCAAAGCTATTAAATAATGTCTCCCCAAAATAACACACCAATGGAAGGTTAGGTGCAAAAATGGAATTACAGAGCTCATGACTTGCAACAGGGAGTGCATAACAGATTTTATTGCCAATGCAGATTATTGGAGATAAGATTCATTCTGTCTCTGGGGAAGAAAACATGCTTTTTGCAGGCCTCAGTTGTGATTCTCACTTGAAGTAACTGTTTGCATTTTTACCTCCCAATAGAGGTATGTCAAATAGAGCACTGAAGAGAATCTGTATATCTTTCCCTCAATAGGGTGAAAATATGGAGAAAAAACCCAGGAGAATAAATGAACTCATTTTCATAGGGAATTAGAAAGACCAATGAGATGCAGTCCAATAAGTCCTTACAGAAGCCCTACATCTTCATGTCACTCCTATCTGAACTGGCAGCAGATAAAAGATGATAGACCTAAGCAATTTAAGAATCTGAAGGAAAAAAGAATGACAAAACTTTGATGATATTTGAATTAGGACCAGAACAGAGTATAATAATTAAAAATAAATGAGAAACTTGGTCATGACAGACATGCAAAGAAAGAGCGAGGCACTAGAAAAAATGTACCTTATTAAATTACTGAAGTACCACATGAGCTACAGTAGTAATGGGCAGTATTAATGGTGGCTTGCAGTAAGATAAAGCATTCTACTAGTCTTCCTGCCAGACAGACTGATGGATAAAAGGATTTTGCAAATATATTTTGAAAGTATATGTTGAAGCCTTGAAAGTACAGTTGTAGGGTTAGCTATCAAATTAAGAATAGATGGGGGATGAAAGCTCTATACAGCCTATGCCTGGAGCCTGCAGTCCTACAAGAGCTAATACGGGAAGGATGAAAGGGTGGATCAAGTTCAGTGGACAGTGTTCAGCCCCCCTTTGTGCGTGAGATGCCAAATGCTCAGCCCAGGCTACAGCACCGCTCATGTAATCAGGAAGCAGCCTGCCCTGGCAGGTCAGAGGAACGAGGATGTGCAGAGTAACGGTGCAAAATTAAGGCTGATGTCTGAACTGGCTTGGAACATCTTTCAGGCGTCCTGATCAAAAAGGGATATTGAACTTCCTTGAACTTCCTCCTGCTCTTATTGCTTTCACATGGTAGACCCGAAATGTATTTCATGACCTGTACACTTGCTTTTATTATAAGCTACAATGCCTTGAAGAATGCCTGGTAAAATTAAAAGATGTTTATACATGGAGGGTTTCTGATCTTCTTCCTTATCCAATAAAAATAATTTTCCTTTTACTTTCCTAACAGCTAAATACCTCATGACTAAACTTTCGAGGCCTTTGTTTAGAAATCCATCTTTAAACAAGCTACAAATATTTCAAAGATATCCAGCTGAGCACAGAACTGGGCTACAGCTATTTTTCTTCACTTTGCCAGGACATGTCACCTAAGATTCTGTAACGTGAAAATACTCCAAAGAGGTGTAGGCATATAAAAATCCTCTGAAGTGGTTTCCAAGTGTTTTTTACAAAAAAAAACAAGAACAAAAACAAAAAAAAACAAACAAAAACAAACAAACAAAAAAAAACACACCACCACCATGTACCTTCTCCAAAGAGCACCATTCATAGAAGAAATTATTTCCATAGTTTTGCCAAACTTGTTAATAGCCTTGTTAATTACCAGCTATGGTTGTTAACTGTTTTCTGTTATTTTCTTTACCAATCTGGGGACTCAGTACAGCACAGAAATAGCAGTTTTCATCTTATCCTTACTACGATAACAAAAACAAAAAAGGAAGCATCTCTCAATGACAAAAGAGTAGGATACACATGGACCACTGAACCCTGGTTAGAAACTCAATTGACAACTCATTTGTCAGTGCACTGTTGATAAATTGACCAAATTATTTTTGCTGTTCACCTTACACAAAGAAAGCAAGCTATCTAATTGATGAAAAAAATCTTTAAAAATGCTATCACCATTGAAAATCTGAATTATCAGTAATTTTGCAAAGACAAAAAAAATATATCTGCATTTGACTGGTGTTCCATTGAAAGCAGAAATTATTCCTGTGTGGTTATCTTGCTGTGTGCCAGCACTCCCTCTGAAAGCAAGCAGCAACTATTTGCAGCTACAGAACATGCGGTCCTGTTCAGTTCTAATTTAGAGCAGCTTACCTAGTCTCCACATCATTAGCACTCAAAGATGGCATTCGATACAAAAAGCAAACCAGTTCCTTAAATACACTGCGAGGACGTCGCCACGTCAGCGCCTGCTGAAGAGAAGGGCAGCATCGACTTGGAACGGCGCGCAGCACCGCGGTGAGGGCAGGCAGCTCTTCTGGGGCTCCCATCCTACCTGCAGCCTTCACGCAGTTACGAGTCAAGCCACTGAACCCATGAACTATACATTTCCCCAGCAGCTCTAAAAAGGAGCCGACTGTTTAACTTGGACGTTACTTCATGCTTCTTGAGGTAAAAACTCAAACTTTTCACAAAGTTCAATAGAGATTCCTAGGCATTTCTTGGATCATGAAGATCAAGATTCTCAGCTAAATTCTTTCAAAAGGAACTTGCTGTACCATCTAAGCACAATCTAGAAACAACTGAATGGGCTGTAGAGACATTTTAAAATAACATACTACAGGTATGGTGTGGGAAGAACCTACTTGAACAGAATTCAAGGAGCTGCAAAATGATGTATTAATATTTCTTAAACACTTATCTGTAGCTTCTGCTGTTACCTTTTAAGTATTCCTCTTAAATTCTCTTGCACAGGAATTGTGATCCTGGGAATACAAAAAATATATTAGCGTGCCCTGTGCAGAAGAAAACAAAACAGAAAACAAAACAAAAAACAGAACAAAAGCAAATCCCCAAACATAACAAGAAATTACCCACACAAGATATAACCCACACATTTGGGTACAAGGAGAGTTATTTAAAGGAGCTTTATGTTCTGAAACATGAAGACCTATTAGTGTACAAGATATCGTAATATTTCATGCGCTGTTAAAATGTATATATGAGTAAGAGACAGCATCTTTTCCACTTTCAAATGAGTTCCTGCAAACATAAGCTCACAAAGACTTCCCTCACACCTATCCAGCAATTCTTATTAACAATAAAATAAAAAGGCACTCTCCCCTCAAAAGAGATTTTTTGAGGGAAAAAAAAGGTATAAAGCAGTATCTTTTTGCAGACCACAGCAGTTTAGTGAATGGCAAATGCTCATTATTATGCGCTGTTATGCAGAAGATATTGCCGACAATTCCCAGAGTGCTCCCTCTTTCATAAACAGATTGTTGATGGCTGATGCATAATCCATCGAGCAATGCTATAGAAGGAAAATATCACAAACCGTACACCGGGCAGTCGAGGAACTGAGTGCCAGAACTGCCACAGATAGCAGTAGACAACACAATACGCTTTTTGACTGCACACAATTCTCAGAGTCACTGGCATTATTCACGGAGAAATATAAACTCTTAGACCTTGGCAGTCAATTTGGGTATAGACACTTCTCAAGTACTACTATAAAAAGTGCTTCTCAATACAATATTAAAACTACACTGCTGTGGTTCTGTCAATCTGACTAAATTCTTGCATTCGAATTTTGTGGTGCATGACTTTGGAAAAAAAGTCATTTTATGATAAATCTACCCAACGCTCAAACCTAGATAGTCAGAGGCAAAACACACCAAGTCCTACAGAACATCAGTGCAACAGCAAGTCATAAAATGGGATGATGCTTTTTGGCCCCAAGTAGTATTTGCAGAGAAGTTCTCTATATAAATATTTTATTTTACTCTCTACACACACAGAGCTTCTAGCACACTGCTTGCCTTAATGTCAACTTAGGCCTCTAGGTGCTTTTGTAACACAATCCACAGACGTAATGAGAGCTGGAGAACTATTTATTATGTTTATTATGGCAAGCTTTAGCATTTGTTTTGAAACCAACTGTTCACAGACAAAGCCTCGCGACTCGGAGCAGTTTGACAAAGCGCCAGACAACGCCAGGGACTAAAGCGCACGACGCAGCTCGAGCGCAGGCCCGCGGCCAGCGCGGTGCCGCACAGCCAGCGAGGGCTGGGCCAGGGGACAGGGGCAGCAAAGGAAATACTGCCTGCTCTAGGCAAAAAGGAGCTTTAAGTGACCTGTTACCATGCTTACTTTCATGCCGTGATGCTTCTTTAAAAGACATTTAATTCTACTCCTCCTTCTCTCTTCCTCCATGCCTGTATGATGTAAACTCAACTTGAACGTGGTAGATGTATTGGTCTCCTAAGCCAAAGCAGCACATTGATATAAG
The DNA here is from genome assembly GCF_059628265.1 of Tinamus guttatus. Taxonomy (NCBI): domain Eukaryota; kingdom Metazoa; phylum Chordata; class Aves; order Tinamiformes; family Tinamidae; genus Tinamus; species Tinamus guttatus. The sequence goes on from NW_028288821.1 coordinate 9,594,057, forward strand.
ACATTAGAAGCAAAAAATAGTTAAGGATTCATTAGCCTTTAACTGCACAGCCCCTGAGGTTTAATTATTACAAGGGACATCCTTAGCTTAAGCTTTTTTCTGCTTTATATTTTCTTTATCATAGAGAACTTGTGCTGACAATATGGCAACATTCAAAAGATATTGGGGCCATTTGCTCTGCAAATACAAATTCAAAACCTTGTTTGTCTCAATCCAACTGATATTGTGCACCTGTAACTATAGGAGTAGGAGGTGATCAGGATGTCACTAACACAATTTTATGGCTTCAGGTGAGGGATAAACAGAGAAAACGACAGAGCATTGACAGGAAGTGCTGCTCTAATTTTAGTAGAATATGATAGCAACTTTTCATCTCATATTTGCTGTTTCTTTATGGTTGCAATTTTGAAGGAATTGTGGGAACATTATGATCCACAGGCTTACAGGGATATGAAACTCCTCTCTGAAATTTGTTGCTGTATCGCAGTAACTTAACTATGCTGAAATGCTAGCAACTTACTGTCATTACTGCAAAAAATGTCAGACTTAGAAACTGGGAAAAAGAGCATTACTTTCAGCCTTAGAACATCTGTTATCCTGTCACTGCTGCTCATGTTGCTCATGTCCCCCTCATAAAACAAAACACACTGGAATTTAGCGGTAACAAACTAGACGCACTAAAGAATTACCCAAGTGTAAGTATGTAGGAAGGAGTATGCTCAGCTCCATCTTTTACAGTTCTGCATACAGGGACACCAGATCAATTTGTATCCTATTTCTAAAAACAGACATACACATTGCAATTTCTTCTAATCGAGGTATAGAAAGGTTACAGCCATCTACTTCCCAGGCTGCCTTCAGAAGTTATGAGGTGAACTAAAGTTTTGAATTTCCATTGCATTTAAATGGTTGTTTTATTGATATTTGAAAAAGCAAAGGTCAAGTCAATAACTAAAAATAGTTGTAACAGTGTTTGTGGTGGGGGGAACAGTAAGTGAGAACATGACTGATGAGGTCAATACTTGAATATGCTTGTTGGACCTTTATTCTTGAAAAGGCTATAATCTTTGTCATACCATAGAAATGCCATAGCAGTGCTCTTAAACTGACAAAGACCTAACATAAGAAATCAAAAAAGTAAAGATAGATGTTTTCAGCAAAAGATTTAAACAAAAACCCTTCTCTGGAGCAACAGTTAAAGGGAGTATAAACTGACGTACATCATTAACCATGGGTCATGCAGCACCAGTTTTCTTAACAATAAGCAGCAATTAAGAGGATAGAAAATGTCACAAGAGAGACTACCTGTATTTTTCCCTTTAAAATGTTTCCATGATGAATTTTTAAAGATTGGATTATATGCTGTATGCAATACAATAGGGTCTTGAACTTGGTTTGGGTTTCTCATGGCTAATACAGGTCATATAGGCAGTTTCTAAGATTAAAAAAAAAAAAACTGAGACAAACACACAGATATGTATATATTTAACATATTTTGGTTTCTAATTGTTTGTCTTATATGAGTTGATAATGTAAGATATACACAGGATACATTTCCCAATTACTCTCTCTGAAGGCTGATACTGGAATTACTTTGTACACAACAGCTGGCATTTTCAAATATACAGGCCCAAAGCTGGGGTTCTAAATCCTCCAAGATACCTTGAAAAACTGTGACCCAAAAAAATACTAGTTTTAAAATTAAATAATTTCCAGTCTAAATAATGCCAGTTTAGATCAAGGAAAACAATGATGGACCAACAAAGAAAGAATTCTCTCCATGAGAGAAACTATGTGCCTTTGCCATATTAGAACATAGAAACTGGAAGTGCTCTAGAAAGTAGGAAAATTTCTGGTTAAGGGGACAGTATACAATGAACAGTGATAACATTAAAAAACACACACACCCCCACACTTCAAAACCAATGTTAGTTCCCATATTTACTGTTAAAACTAGCACACAGTGTTGATGATAATTACAAAATGTAAACAAGCAGCTTTATACAACCTTCTCCCAGTAAAACTCAGCTAGACAATTGCTCTGTTTCCAGCAAGTTATTTTTCAGTTAGATCTAGGTAGGCTTCATCTGGCAAGTGTCAATCTGTTGACATCAAACTGCCCAAGGTTCCTCAACTTGACCATGGCATTTCTAGTCAAGATCAGGAAGATGCACACACATTTTCACTAACCCCAGGTTAGTTCAAATGTTGAATTTCAAATACTCTTTAATTTAGGCCACCCAAAATGATTCTAGGTTTTCTGTATCTCATCTCGAGTTTCCTAATCATAAAATGATTTTGAATACGGTCTCTGAACCTCTCCTGCTGGAGCACAACAGCTTCCCACAAATGAACCCCTGAGAGGAACCTGAGATGCCCATGCCAGAGCTATCAACCACGGAGTTAATGCTTGTCATGGGATAGGGAAAGCAGCAGATCCAAGAAATGAAGAGGGCATTGCAATTCCCTTGGTCAATATGCTGAGCTATTTTGAGTCTCACTCCTGCCATTACAATGCTGTTAATTTCTCTTTTTGGCAGAGGAAAAAATAATTGTGAAAAAAACTTCACTGTGTATGCGGTTTTACAAGACAACATTTCCCTGCCTCTGTTTACACCTTGGAATCTAAGTTGTGGACTAAATCACACATTACATGGACTTCAGCAACTTCAGAGTCAGATCCATCCTCTGGGAAAGTCATAAACTGCTGAATTCCAGGAGACAGAAAATTCGGTTTCATCACAGCTTAGTTGCTAGTTTCCCATCTCCTGTTTTAAAGCCTGGCAATCTGATGGGGGTTATTAATTTATCTGGTTGCTATGGTGACAGCTCCTCGCTGTCAGTCAGTGGCACAAGGAAGGTACACCTTCACCAACAACCGCAGAACGCCGTTCCCTGGAGACACCACAAACAGGAAACTAGATTGCTTATTCAGGATTTAACATATATCCCCACAGGAAAGAGTCCCCAAACTGCTCATCTTCCTTTCTACAGCATTTATCCTCCTCACGAGAGAGCCCGCGGGGAAGGAAAGGCAGTCATTTGAGCTGAACACATCAACATGCTATGCACTACCGGGCAGAGGAACCACCATGGTTAAGACAGGACAAAACAAGTCAAATCTTAAATAATTTTTCCTCCACTGATCTCCTCCTTTAGTATGTACTTAGTAGAGGGCAGCCTTAGAAAAGGCCTGTAACTGACAAAATTCTTGGCAAGGTTATAAAATAAGAGAAAGGACACAATCGAGTTACAAACCTTCCCAAGTTGGCTGCTTCCAATACACTATTCCACAATTTTAACACACTAATAGGAGAACAAACCTGTATTCTGGAAACAAAACAAAACATTAGCATGTAGCAATTACGGCAGCCTCGCAGAACGCTAAGGGCACGCTGGAGTGACGGGATCTTTGCAGGCTCAAGCAGCTACACCTCAGGGTCAAGCTGTGAGAAAGCTACACAACTGCAGCTGGCACTATTAAACGCAGTTACAAAATCATTGCTGCTAACATTTTTTTTTTTAAATATTTCAAATTTCTCTATTAGAAGGGTCACTGCACAACACATTTAAACATTCCTCAGGGCATTTTAATATTCCCTCAACATCAGCTGTTTTACAATCAAACTTTTGTTTCTCTTTTACTTGTTTTTGAAGGGTATGTACAGATAATGCTGTGATCATTAGATCCTACATGCACTCTCACTCTTTTTTTTTTTTTTTTTTTTAATTAGACTTGTCTCCTTCACAGGATTAGCTCCCAAATAGCCTTTGACTATAGAGATTCTTCCACAAATTGTCTTGAAGAGCAATAAAGTATTATCAGCAAAAAATATATTTTTAATAATATAGTTATCACAATCAAAATCTCAACAATTAAAATCCTCCATGATCAAAGTTCTGGCTGTCATGCAGACTTTTTTTTCCTCTAAATCAGCAAAACATTTTGTTATCTGCTCTTCTTAACTGCCCTCAAGTGCTATAATAACTGGAATACTTGATTGTTCTTATCTGTTAAAGCTTTTTGATGCATCAGCCAAAATACTCATTTTTCTTTAACAGCTCCCTACTGTCTCACATAACGGAATCAAAACATTCCTTGGCCTTTTCATGTTCAGCCTACAGTAAATCTTGATGTTCTTGAGTGTTAGGTTTTCAGTCGTTTTCCTTCCTGAAGAAGATCCAACCTCTTTAGGTAGGTTTTGGTAGATACAGTCTCAGCAATTATTCTAGAGCAAAATTTATTAGAATCTTTCTTTGCATTTCCAATAATTACCACAGAGTTTAAGCCTTGTTGGGGTCTACGCTTGGACTTTCTTTTCAGAGGTGTGTTTTTTTGTTTGGGTTTTTTTTGCCTTTCTTCTGTATCTAGTCTAGAATTGCACGCTGCTTCATCTATCACACTAGCTAACCTGCCTCCTCCTCACATGACTCCCATGTGGCAGCAAACACTCATCTTACATGCGTGCAAAATCACTCAACATCTGACTGCAAACATGTTAGTATCACCAGTTCCTGTCACAGCAGGATCAGCTACATACAAAGTCCTACAAAGACAGATATGAAGATGGTATCAGGGAGAAGGCACTAAAGCACAAACTGGTTGCTCTACTGAACCACTGAGTGCATCCAGACTGGATGCGCAGAGATCAAAGGCCCACAGCTCTTACAGGATAAACCCATCCAAGGAACAATGATCCTTTCATAGGGAATGAAGTAACTGTGCCATTAGTTAATGGTTGATATATTAGTTCCTAAAAATACATCTATAAATCAAAGCATATTAAAACATTGAATCTGCTGCAGCCCCAGATATTAGAGGTCAAGGGTTTTCCTCCCCCTCCCTGCCCCCCCCCCCTTCAATAAAATATGTCTGTAAAATTACTGTCTGGAGAGGATAGGAAAACCCCCTGGGACTTCTGATGCAGTCCCTTTAGTGCCTCTGCATGACCTACAAGCAGATACTATGGAAAAATGATAGCACAGCATAGATGGAGTCAACCAATCTGTTGCAAATTATCCCCTCTAAATCCTGTTTATGATTTCATCACTTTTATCAACATCTTTAACATACTGGTAAATAACAAATTCCATTTGTTTATAGTTCTGAATACAGTGATTCATTCTAAAAGAACACACGGTTGCAATATGCTTCAACTGTAGGGAGAGAGAAATTCTGTGTCCAAAGTGCACTTGAGATTACTCTAATTTTTGAAAGGATGTCTGAGTCATGATGTGATTTGAGGTTTTTCTTGTTTTGAAAACGAGCTGAGAGCACACAGGGTCACCTGCGTGACAGTGGAGGAAGGAAAGTGATGACACATGACAGATTTTCTATTCACTCACAGCATGAACAATCTACTTTTGTGTCTTATCCGCTATGAAATTAATCAGATTTTCAGAGTGCAGTAGTGCAAAGAGCTACCACATATGTGATTTCCTGAACTCGCTGGATATTCTTTTGTCTGGCACCTTCCCTGCTGCCCAGTGTCATTCTGGTTTTGTTCATAGGCCTTGACAGTGTGAGCACATTTTATCTCCCAGAGCAGGCAGACTTCAGCTGTAGCTTTCCACATTGTGAAGCTGATGCCACGCAAGTCAAAGATGAGCCTTAAGCTTGCCCTTACAGCACCTCCCTTGGGTACCGACCTCTCAGCTATTCAGGACAATTTTATAACCAAAAAAAGGGGGTGGGGGGGGACTTTGCACATTTCTCCATACCTGTCACCAAATTGGACCAGCGCAGACACATCTGCAAGAATCCCACTGCAGTGTTAATTAATCATACCCTAAGAACTCAATCCTTGAGACATTTCTCTGCAATTTTCCCCCAGTACATGAAGACAAAATAATGGAAATGACTAGGAAATGCTATAACTGTTTATTTATAAAAATTCTGGAACCACATAGTAGAGCAGTAGCAGAAGCTTTGTAGAAATTTACTTCTGTTTGAAGTGCATTGACGCCTGTCCTAGACATTTTTATTTTTCCAGATAGTTTTTTCAGTGCTTTTATTATTGATCATCATGTTCTGAGTTACTCTATTGCTAAGAAACAAAGTTAAACTAACTAGAACTAATGAGCAGTTAAACTTGCTAACACAGGTATTGTGGTCAGTGAATGTCTGCAAGAACAGGACATGAACAAAGAACGTGTCCATTTTCTTAGACTATTCTTTTGAATACTTAGAAAGACCCATTCAGATTCATGATCTGGACAATAACATATTCAACTGATAAGAAAAGACAGATTTCAAAATAATGTCAAAATGCATAATATATACATTAATTCAAGACGGTAAAAAGAAAAAAGAACTATGCAATTCCCCAAGCTTTCATACTCCCCATCTTAAGTTGATATTCTTTTCCTCATCTTTCAACAGTAAATGCAATGCCCTCCTCTTTCAGACAAAATTAGCAACATCTCGTACTAATGCATCATTCTTATAGCAGTCACATGCACCCGTGGCTATTTATAGACATTTAATGACTATTTATAGACATTTACTATCTTTTGTACAAAGTAGTTCCATGAACCTTATTTCCTGCATCTCCTGCATTATGCTCCCTAGTTGTTCAACATTTCATGTACTTACTGACGTCTTTACGTAAACCCATTGTCAGAAAATGCAACTGCTGTAAAGCAAAAATATCCTCATGTCCCAGAGTGGTGACCGGTTTAAGGTGAGACCCAGCACCTGCATTTTCAATAGCATCTCTTGTAGTTTCTCCCTCTACTGATGACACCAAGAACCAGAAAGCTCACCTTCAGTAACCTATTTTTTCTAATTACACAGTATTGAAGTTTACAGAATTGCATTAAATATCTAAACAACTACGATTTTAAATATTAAAAGTACCTATTTAATTCTAAATATGTATTTATTCTCAAATTTTAAAATATCACTTAGATGTGTATTCTGAGACTTTATAGCATCAGCATTTTGGAACAGGCAAACTCCTTCCTCTGAGAGCAAGATTATTTTTTAATAATGAGAGTGGTCAGACACATTTCTAAGCTGCTGTTTTTTCTCTGTCACTTTGAAGGTAACAGTGGTGTCAAACACTTAACGGCAACGGCTCTGAGGGACTCAAAGGGATGTTTCTGCAGGTAGAAAAGCTCTTTTGTCAATTAGATAACTAGGAGACAGCAGATCAGTTGAAAAGGATCCTTCCGCAAGGCATCTGTCTATTCAGGAGTTCTCAATTGGCAATTTTCATTTTTTGGAACTTTTCCTAGGAGCCACTTACTGAAGCAGATTCTGCAATTTCCTCTGATTTTTGTGCAAGCTGCATAAAACCCCTGGGCTGCACAGCAGCTTCAAAAATCAGTATGTTTAGTGATGTATATAGGAACTATTATGGAATTGCGAGTGCAAGAAAGAACCACCAGACCAGTTGTTGTATCTCCAAATTGATGGATGCAGCTATAGTTAGGCTAACGTAGCAAACATGCTCTGTGCATTTTTGTCTCGGGCCTTCAAATGGGATTTGCCATACTTTCTATCTTCATTTTTTTCTTTTTTTAAAAAAATCTTTACTGTACAAAAGTGTTTTCTGTTATCAGTAATCAAAAATGTTAAATCAAGAGCACATGCTTTTCTTAAGAAACAGATTTTGGACTGCTAAAAAGAATCACATTTTGAAAGTCTTGCTTGTGACAGTGGGGACGGGGATGAATACTCCATGAACAACGCATCTGTGGAAAAGGAGGACCACAGTGGCCATTTATGATACCATACTAGTCACAAAAATACTATAGAAACATAATTTAGGAATCATTTCAAAATGATGCATGCATAAATAAATGGATAAGACACACATTTTTCTTCAGGAAAGTTCAAAAATACTAAAAAAAATCCATCAGAATCAAGTAAATAATTTGCTTGTGTGGGAGAAGGAGGGGGCAGGGAAGGAAGGGGGTCATCTCCCAGCTCTGCAATTAGCTTTTCTGGATTTTTTTTTTTTTTAAAAACAGTACATTAGATTTCATTACAACTACAGACAAATCAAAATACAAAGCAAAAGAACAAATTCCAGTAAAAACACAAATTCGATGAATGTGGACACAAAAACCAGGGCACTGCATAACTGGATGTACTCAGGCAAGATCGGTTCAAGGTATTAAGAGTTCTTTCAAGGGCTACCCAAAGTACAAAGTAGGAGTAACAAATCAATACTGACAAATGCCAACTTCTTAGAACAGAAAGTTGGATGCAGCTCCTATGACATTATAGCAACTTTGGCCATATCCCACTAGATAAACAGGATCACATAGGAGCAGCTCAAGAAGTTTAGTTCAATTCTATAGTTAATATTATTGTTAGACACAAAGTGATAATGAGACTTCTTTAAGATAAAGAATAAGGAAACTTGCTTATTCAAAATGTAATAGTGAAATTCTTCTCTATTTGTGAAGTCTTTTAACTGTTTAAAAGGACTGTTCAACTGATCACAGATTGCAAACTTGATTCATATGCACTACTGAGATCTATACTTCTTGTCTCCTTAGTAATGCTTCAGAAAACTACTGCATATTCAGAAAGCACAAGTCCTTCGCATCGATGACAGAACGGCAAGCATGTGCTTAAAGCTTAGTTGGTTTTGTTTCTCAGCTAATACTAGGGAGGAAGGCAGAAAGAGGAAGGAGGAAGGCATGTGCCTCGAACTGTGGTACATAAATGTGAAAAAAAAAAAAGGAAAGTATGTCACGTATTGAGGGTATTAGAGCAGGGGAAAATGCTGAATACACAAGCCAAGGAGTAAGACTGTTAAAAGTAACATCTGTAAAAGCCTAATGAAAGAAAATAAAATCTTCCAGATCATGGTAGAAATATTTGAGAATTAGATCCAAGCTGAAAACCTCAGGCTACATGGGCTCCCATATGATCTGGGTAAGAAAGAGCTGGTTAATTTTCTTGAAAATTGGATTGCAAAAGCTTAACAGCTTGCAGTTGAAGATGACCCACTTTGCATTGAAAAGGCATATAGAATCCCCTTTAAGAAAAGAACAGTTGAAAAAAATCCTGAGAAGGAGACAGCATTATGCTTGGTCTCAGATCAGAGATATGAGGGATGGATCCTCAGGGCAGTACATAAGGATAGTAAACTTTTATAATGTACTTCATGTTTTCTTATGTTGTATTTTCTTTCTTCTGTCTGAAATACCATCATTGCAGCACTGAAAAGATTCAGAGCAGCCCTGCTGAAGTGAGGAAGCTGTCTCTCTTTCTGTTTCAAAAGGAAATATGGGTTACGATTTCTCTCCCAAAGGGACTGGGAGGGACATGGCACGCAGATCCACACAGTCTCCCCTTTTTCAGAACCATGCCATTCATGTGTGAAAAATCTCTACAGTCTTGAAAAACTGCTGCAGCCAAACAGAAAAACATAAATCTAATAAACCAAGTACTCATGAGTCTTGCCGTTGGAGCTGCAGCTCTTTCTTTGGAAGTACCTTCTGTGTACAGAGCCCTGGGAGCATCTGACAAAATTTCTAAACAGTTTCAGGTTTTGTTCTTCAGCACTTAATATCAAGTGGTATCAAATATTAATCAACAAACATTTTTGTTTTCAAACTAGTAATGACCACAGATGTACAGATTTCAACAGTTTTTGCACTTGTTCTGCACCTCTGAACAAAAGATCTGATCAATCCCTTTTGAGCTCCATCTCTATTTCTTCCATTACATGATGCACATAAATTCATATCCTTCCTGTTGGAAACTGTAAAACTTACAAAAATATTCACTCAATACCTTGATAATTTATTTATACATATAAGGAAGAACATAGATCCAAACACTTAAAAAAAATCCTTCAGGAAATGCAATCTTAAAAGGTACAATCCTCTTTCACTAGTTTAATGATGAAATAACACAGTAGCATTTACACTCCGATATCTTCTACAACTATCTATCACATATTCTATGCTCAGGAGCTGAATTTCAAATGGATTTCAACTTTCCTTGACAGTCCTCTTAAACGATACAAAATATGCAATTTCAGGGGAAGAAAAAAACAGAATTCTCAACTGCTCAACCAGGAAAAACTCTTTTAGGTTCAAAATCTAGTGGCACAATCTTAAGTGGCATGACCCAAACAAACTTTAGGTATATGGCGTGATAAGCTGAAAACAAACAAAAAAATCTGAGAAAGGATATGCAAAGCTAGTATCATTTGTATTTGTAAGGTCATTAGGAAAGGCAGAATGATGGAACAACTGTGACTTTTTAAAAATTATAACCTTCAATATTTTGAAAGTTTTTCTCATATTTATTTTCTTATGATTTTGCATATATATGACTGCTGTAAGACATGGAATTATGAAAGATCTCATTTTCCATTACAGCTCATAGTTAAACAATCACTCCAAAAACTCAGATAGAAGCTTTCCAAAGACTATTAGTTTCCAAACTTTCCAACTTATTTATGTAGTTTTACCTACATTCTATTGACCTGCTGCAGCCGCCTATCTACATTCTTATTTGACAGCCAGTTTTTTTCTTGTATCAAGATATTCCATTCCAATATTGCTTCAAAAATTTATTGATATTGTTATTTAAGTCACTGTTTAACCCTTTTATGCAACTTTAACATACTCAGCTCACCTACAGCTGAAATCATGCTGACTGAAAAGCCATGATGATATTATACTGCTTCACTTTATTAAGGCACTACAACCACATTGGGAACTTACAGCAGTATTACTTAATGGCATAATTAGCAGATCCAGCATCCTAGGCTTCTGCCTAATTATTTTCTTCTACTCCCAAACTGTCATCCCCACTCTCACAACATGCCAGGACCCTGACTCCATTTGCTGCGAGTTACAGGTGAAGGATTCGATTGTTGTTGTTGGAAACTGAGTAAAACATTTGCTGTATTGTCAAGAACTAAAGCAGGGGAGAAGTGAGTGTCCCCTTTGATGTGAACCTTAGTCTAGCTCACTAGCAACTAAGCACTGTTCATTGCCTCTTCTTCACGTTGTGACATTCACTTTTCTAAAATATTCTACCTTTTTTTTTTGTTGGATGGAGTTCAGGTTTCAACTGTGCAATTAGATATATTTTTGTGCCTACCTCAATTTCTGCTCCAATATTAGTACATTCTAATGTCCTAATGCCTTCACAGTTTCTCTCTGAGAAGAGATTTCCCTTCCCTCCCTCTCCCCCCCCTTCATAAAAGTCCTTCTGGTTCTAGCGCAGACATTTCAAGTCGTGGATTCCTTCAGCTCACTTTAAACCACATAACTCTCTTCCGATGGCTTTTTTGGATGTTTCGATAGTGATGGAAGTGTAGTCCTGATCTGCAGCACTTGAGGAGCTCCTTTGTGTTGACATGCTGAGACCACCGAGCTTGGCCAGCGAGGAGGCCAAGCAGACTGCAGAGGCCAGCAGCCATCGACTGCGTGCTCCTAGTGCAGCAAACCCCTGGATGAGCTGCCAGGGGAGCAGCGCGAGGCAGTTTTATACCAAAGCAGCCATCTGTTTTTATTGCTTCTTTGATATGTTATCAACCAAGACAGACTGCTGCTGCAGAGAAAGCGGAAGCGCTTTTACAGCTCCCCGTGTGCCGTTTCTTTCCAGCCACCTCCGCACGACTCCCCTCAGCCTCAGCATTCATCCTCTCTCACCGCTATGCTCATTGCTAGCTGCCACTGAAGTGTCTCAAATCTTCCCCAAGTCCTACCGTGCCTGCAGGACAACCCAAAAGCAAACAAGGCTGTAACTCTAAGCCCCCAACAGCAACGCAGCGAAGCAGAACTGCTGGTGCTTCATGGACACCCATGGACACACACGTGATATTTCACTTGTTTCCCTTCACAACTGCCATGAATATTTTATGCAATGCTATTCAGAAACAAACTGTAGAACACCATAAAAAATGAAAAATCACTGATTACCTAAAAACAAATTTTGGAAAAAAAATAAAAGCAATTCTTCATGAATTGCTACTTATCTCTGAAATAAAACAAGTCTGATCCAAGGACAGCAGCAATGCAGAATCATCCTACCATGTGAGCTACAAACCTAGACAAGTTGTGAAAACTGGAAATACGATGCAAAGGAAACGAAGCTTTCACAAAACCTGTAACATTTCTCTCTTGGAAGCAAAACCAGAAGCATGCAGTTTCACAAGAGAACACAGACTTCCAAATAGTAGAACATAAGGCAAAAATTACATCCAAACACAAGATGAACATCACTAACAATAAATTATAGCACATTCTTCAACACTTACCTTGTCTTCCTAGATCTTCATCATGAGGATCAGTCATGTCAGTGTTCTTACCAGCTGCACTACAAGGGAGAGGAGAGCAATGCTTAGTGTGCGCAAGCAACTACAATGAATGATTAAGAATTGTCAGCAACAGTTTCACTTTGAGTTTCAGTAAACATCTCAATTCACTATCAGAGTACAACTAAAGAACTCAAATTTAAGTGGAAAATAACTTCTAGGATAGAAGAAAAAGGTGCTAAATGCATTCTCATATCTTAAAACTGCCATGGCTTATGATTTTAAAATTTCGAAGTTGACTAAATGTTCTTCTAAACAGAAAATGATGACGTTGTCAATATGACAAAGTAGCAATGATTTTTACTTGAGATAGACTCAAGTATGGACGCATAATTCTAAAATTTTAAAAATACATACAGACACTGGATAGTACTTATGTAATTGCTATCTTTCATAATCATCTGTATCCACGCAACATGAATGCAAATTATATAAAGACAAAAACTTGCCTATAAATGCACAACATGTATCCACTTGGCAAACTGAAAAAGTCACACTACATGGCAGAGAAGTAATGTTGTTATGTTAAGACTCAATTTTAAGACAAGTAACTTCCACATTATTAGCAAACATGAGCATGACCAAAATATAACAATTTTAACACCACCTACAAAGCTTTCTCCTTTATCTACAAACCATTCCACCAGCTGCTCTTACTTCTATCATATCAGCAATAAACACAAATACTTCTATCATTTCTATTTCTACTAAATTAAAATCCATCTGAAAACATACATGCGTTAATTCAAAGATTTACTGAAATGAGAACAGAAAAAAATATGAAGAATAGCCTATGAAATGCAATCCCAGAGCTTAATAAGTACAGTTACAGCTCACTTGATTTTGACCAATCAGCTATTAACAGTTTAGTCCAATATGACAAAAGTCAATTAGTACTTCTTTAATAGACTAATCTTTTTACATTTAATTGTCATATCAATAATACTGGCATATCCTTACAGCAGAGTCAATAGTTATTACATCGACTAATTAAAATCTGAGTTAAAAGGTGTTCTAAGAGCGTTCTATTCATGAAATGCAAATTCTTAGAAGAAAAAACAATTGACAAAAATGAGGCTTGATGGTGCGGGTTTTGCTTTCAATTTTCTTGCCTGTCTCAACCAAAAGCATCGCGTAGCTCTCAGTATTATAAGTGACTTTTTGATTGACATAATGAGATGAACAGCAAAACAGATGGGTCTCCTCTGAAGCTACACAAGATTCCCACTGGACAATATAAAATGCTGACAGATAAAAAAGAGTTCCATATTTGTTATTCACTGTAGATTAAAATGTAAACATCATCTGAGCAAGTCATGCATTTGAACCAATTTTCTTAGCTTGGCATTATAAAATGCAATTAACTGGTAGGAATACAGTTGAATTAATAGTTTGAGACTACAGACCTATTAATGACCTAAGGAAAAATCTCTCTATTTGCAGTAATGAGGTTATGAACACTACAAAGTTGCTATGCATCCTTATGCTCCTCATGAACTCAAAAGATCTTTTGTAGGTGCATTGCTTGGAAGACAGTCTGGGGAGTCATATTTAACAGTACTACAGACATTTTGTGATTAAGAGACACACAGGAAGATAAAATATTGTAACAAGTCAGCAATGATACTGTTCAACTACTTGCTTTATGCTTAACAAAAAGGTGGAAGAGTAAAGGAGTCTGACATTTGAGTTAGTTGAAAATTACTGGGTTTTTTTCTTCCAGTATTTTTAGCAGTGTACATTGGCAGATAAGTAGAAAAAGAAAAAAAAAAAAAAACTCTCAATCTCTGTGGCTGCCTTTATGCATCTTTATGGTTGAATTCAAAATTTATGGTAAGACTCAAAAACAAGAAGAGACAAAACAGAAAGAAAACCTTAATCCTAAGAGGAGGAAAAAAATAGATAATCAAAGAAAAAGTATATTTAAATAAATCGAAAAAAAAGTAGAGAACAGCAAACATTGCAACAAGAGGGGTAAAACCACAAGATTATTCTGAAGACAGATGATCAATGATGCTTTGTGGAATACAGTAGGTTGTAGAGATTAAAGGATAGCTTGGAATGCTTGAGTTAAACAGACCTGCATTTCAAGCTGAAGAACATTCCAGATAACAGCAGAAAAGCAGATACTCTGTGATAACTGTTAGCCAAAAACACACTTTCATGGGTCCTGTTACAAATAAATTGTATAAAAAGTTTATATTGTGAACTCATTTGTTCACTGTGTATTCACCCAGCATACTCTCAAGCTATAATTCCAGAGTGATCTGTTCTTAAATAAATAGCTCTATAATGATGTTTAAGAGTTAAAAATCAAAATTCACCTTCACAACTGACATAAAAAAAGCCCCTGAAATACAGCGGGTACACAGCAGAACAATATCAGTAGCACACACCTTAAAAAGGGATGTTCTATAAGGAAACATTTTTATGGATAGTTTAATGCAGGCATTTAGCATTTCATTCTCTTTTTAGAATGCAATTCTAGTTTGATAAAACCAGCGACAAAGAAAATATCAAGAAATTGAAATGAAGGGTGAGAGAAGTGCAGAACATTTTGTAGATGCTAGTTCCTTAATGCTTTACAGCACTTCTAAGTGTTAGATCAATTCCAGAGGTGAAGACGGAGATGTATAAACTAACAAGTTCAAACTTCTGCAATAAGGATTGCTATGAATAGCATCTCCACATTCCTTGTCCTTGAGCTTCAAGAATATCTAATCTCAGCAACAATTTTTATTACAATTCTTATAAAGGACATGATGCTATTAAGGTCTGCACGTTTACATATACGTACGGGCGCTCACATACAGGGGCACTCACACAAGTGCACTAACCTCAGTGCTGCCTGGGTGGTTCATCCCGGCAATAAACGGAATGAGGAACAGCATTTGCACTCGCTAGGAAAACGCTTCAACCGCTCATCATGCAAAATGCAGCACTTTTCTCGCTGCAGTCTGTGTCATGGTATTAACAACAAAGGCAGGCCACATCTCTAGAAGTATTTTCTAGAAGAGATGCAGATAACCCTTCCACAGCCCTTAGCAGGTGAAGTCTCAGCATCTAGAATATGAAAGTATTCTACCCCACATTTAGGGTACTATATTTGTGGTTAGAAGAGGTAAAAAACAGCCTAAAAAACACATTATTGCACCCCTAGGGCAGATTCTTGCAGAAATAGTGAAGTTACAATTGTTAGAGATCTTTCAGAGAAAGTTGTGCCAAGATTAATCCATGATTTAACTGCAGCATGCATCAAATATCAGCCTAAACAGTCTCCTGAGGTTCCTTCCAACGCTATCTTTCTATAACTTTACTTCTGCTCTTGGTATTATAAAAGCATATGAGAAATTAGAGAAAGTGCGAGGATATTTTTATTAAGATCAATCAATACTTAGGAAAATATAGTGTAGGAGGCCTAACCATCACCTCTGTGACTTGAATACTGAACCACAATACCTCAAGCATATATCCTATTCCCTCACGATCTAGTAATGTATTCAGCAAAACTGCAAGAGACCAAGATTAATTCTACTTCCAAGACATGCAGTTTGTTGTAAGCACTAATACACAATATATATTAGAATTAAACCCTGTCCACCTCTTCTGAAACTACTACGGGAAACTCATATCAAATCTGTCTGCAGCAGTTAGTTTTTATGACTGAACTATTACAGAGAAATAAACAGTGTCACTGGTGAAAGGAATGTCAAGCTGCTTGGAATTGGCTAAACAGCAAGCGATGTCCTCAAGGATTATAGCACATTATGACCCTGCCCTGCCAATCTGTTTAGCTTCCGACGCTTCACCATATGGGGTCAGAGCAGTGATTTCTCATATAATGCTAAATGACCTAGAAAAGCCTGTAGCATTTACATTGCAAACACTAACATTGCAAAGACTTAGACACAAATGAAAAAGCTTTAACGTATATATTTTGATAGTGTATCATTTGATTACTAATTTTGACTATCCCTGCTACCTTTGTGGAGAGACTAACCAAATAAACACCCTCCTGGGTGTATTTATATATGGCATTTTCTTCAGCCGATATAAAGGATGTTTCTGATACCACCTTGAGACTTGAACTGTTTCATTTTCCACAGATCACGGCATTTCATGGAAATTACCATGGTTTGGTAGGCCAGGAATGATTGCAGGGAAAACAAAGATAAGCTGGCACAAGCAGCACTGTGAAATGCTCATTAAAAGTAAATGAAAGTACTTTCTTACAATGAGATGCATTTTAGCCACACAAACAGCAAAGGATTCAAACCAAATTAAACCAACTGTTCTATTTTTCCAACAAACTCTGCTTGGAGTTTAGTCCCATACTGAGCAGCCATTGTACAATATGCATATTAACCAAAATAATATGATTCATCTATTATCAGGTGGGGCATAAAAGGAAAAGGGAAGCAGGCACCGGTGGCCCAGTTTTGCAGCTCTCAATGTGCCCTCACATTCCTCAGAACTTGACAGTAGCTCTGCACCTTTCATGATCCGCTTATCCAGTTAGTAACTAGGTGAAAAGCATATATTCGCCCATGCTGACAGATTATTTGCTGTGAAATTAAATATTACAACATTTACATTTCTGAAGGGGAAAAAAGTTAGGCAGAAAAGAAAAAAAGATGAAAAACAAATTAGGCAAAAAAGCCTCCATTACGTTTGCTGTAGGAGTAGACACAAAAAAACTGAAGCATTATAGGAGCAAAGTTGATCTCAATAAAAATCTATTCATGGGTTCGTTAAACATTGAATACTCATGGTTTCAATGGGAGTACGAGGCTAAAAATATCTAGGTGGCAGAGCCATACGTAAACAACGAAGAGAAGCAGCTCTGAAAGTTAAAAGGTTTTATCAAGATTTTATTCTCTTTTCTGCATGAGATAAATTGGTCTGCTTCTGTGATTAATGCTATTAAAAGTACATGTTAAACCAACAGGAAAAAATGAAGTAGAATATTTCTTACAAACGAATGAAGACATTACTACAATATAGCATTACAATTGCACATAAAAACATTTCTTTAGAATCTATGTATATCTATATGTGAAAAACTAACATTAACACAAGAGCTACAGGTAATGAGAAAGGAAAGGAAGAGAAGTGGGCAGGAAAAAGCAATGCGGAGGAGGGGGTAACAGATCAATAGGTTAATCATCTACAGTAGCTGTGTCCCAGTGTGACACGCTACAACATCTTAAATTAGCACAAATGGCACAAAGATGCAAAGGGGTATGTACCAAACATCCAAGAAAGCAATTCTGATGTGTTTACAGGACTGTCAGTGGGAGCAATGTCAAATAATAAAGTGCATATGATTTGATTTTAGAGACAATTACAGGCGAATGTCGAGCGCTATGCACAGAAACAGAGACCCAGCCTCCATTATTACTAATGGGAGCACTGACTTCAGCAACATGCTGGAATTCTAATTGTTTAGCCTCCAAATATCAAAGTATTTCTCAAGCAAAAACATATCAAGGATTTCTCAGAGATGAGGACACTAGAAAGGCTGCACCAAGTAAGGGAGCTTGGAAAGGAAAGAAATTCTCCTCTTTGAGAATTATTATGCCTCTTGCTAAGAAATGATTGCCGGTTTCTCTCTGTTCTCCCTCCTCTTGCAGTTTTCTAGCCCCTTTTTTCACCCAAAATGTAATGAGACAATTTTCCAGTTTATAAATCTATTCCACTTCGTCCCAGATCATCTCCAAACTGTTATGTCCCATCAATGTTTTTACTTTCTTCCAGTCCTCCTCTGCCCCCCCCCTTTTTTTTGTTTATTTAAGAGTTTACAAGAAAACAGGAATTCAATTTAATGAGAAGCAAAGTGTCTAATAGCTTGGAAATGTTTTGGGCAAGAGGCACAACTCACATCCCACACGAACTAAGTGACCCTTGTAAGAGGGAGCTCTCACTTGCAATAGGGCTGACCCAACGTTCATGTTACCATACCTCCTAATATACAAAGGATATAAAAACAGCCACACTAATCTTTTGGCTCAAAATCTCCTCTCTGACAAAATCATAGATAAGACGCCCTCTCCTAGCACCAAACAAGCTATAGCTCAGGAGCTTCTCATATACCATGTCAGAATGTATTTAGCACCACTGGACTTGTTTCGCCCCTAAGAGTTTCTCTTGTCCTTGCTGAACACAGGAAAACCCTTAGCATCCAGTGCATCCTGTAGCAAGGATTTCCCAAACGTTTACTAAAACAACACCATCTGCAATAACTGGGCACTCTCTGGCTTGTCATTTTTCACATAGGGCCAAATATTTCAAGGTCAGTCTCTGACATATCAGACAAGCAAGTTCCTTAACCTCAAGCAGAGGAGCTCCCGTTGGCTTCCCGAGGGAGACGCTCTGCTCAGCCAAACTGCTAACTCTAGCCCTAAGGCAGAGAAGGAGACACTGGCTATGGTCTAGTGATCGAGGCACCTGTTAAGGATAAGGAAGAATCAAATTTAATAAACCAGCATTTCTGCTGTAGCAAATTTATTTCCTTGAAAAATTCCAGTTGAGGAAGGTTGAGGGGGTTGCTCTCCAGCTGCCAGGATGGAGCAGTGACAGTGCCCTTGTCGTGAGGGCAATTCTGCCATTAAAACACATTCCCATGAGCAGCTGTACACTCTGTTCTTCCTAAATGAGAAGTAAAAATAAAGCCACAGAGGCTAGAAGTGTTCCCAAAGCAGAGTAAGTACTGGGCAGGCTGATCTAAAGCACAGCTGAACACTGTAAGATAGCTGGACACACTTCCTCAGCACTGTTAATGCAACCAAGACGGTAAAAGGGGCAATACACTCCTTGGCTCTTTGGTAGCAATGGGATGGGCCCATCAGACCATGTCTGTGATTGTTCAAAGGTTAAAATCAATTGTTTGCTCAGCAGTTGATCCCTCTTTGATAGAAGAATTACCTAAGGTAATGCAGAGCTCAGTGCCTAGGGACTGAGAGAACAAGCGATACAAAGTCTTGTGCAGATTAGAGCTTTCAAGGAGGCATTAACAGCTGGCAAAGGGAGACGTACAGACTTCAAGATCAGTTGCTACAAAACAAATGAGAAAGGCATTCACAATACCATCACAAAAACTCTTCATCTTTTCTTTTACTGTAAATACCATGGTCTTAAATATCTACCCATCCTTCATTTACTACTGTTTTTTTTTTCTTTTTTTTTTTTTTTAAAGTGAGTACATGTGAAAAGATCAGAATAGCTTTTAAGCTCAAAAGGAAATATATGAGGAATGTTTTGAATGGAGAATATTCAGAATAACAGAGAGAAAAGAGAAATAAGAGATTTGTAAACAAATATTCTATCCTTGCAGGATAGCGCAATTTTCTATCAGCTTACGCAAGTCATCCAACTCCATCTGACCTGACCTGTGTATAAATTATATTCACTTAAGATGTTCTCCAGGAACACTAGCTTCATGGCATAGATTTTGCTATATTCTGAAATTCCTTCAATTTTCTGAATTACATACAAGTTGAAACAGCTAAGAAATGCAAAAAAGCAGGAAAACCTGTTCAGATATGCTTCATGATTTTTCATCTATTAAAAGGAAGCTCAGATGTCTTCTTCACCATTTTTTTCTATCCTGTCCCTTTTCCCTTCCATATAATAGCATTCCCCCCATAATAGCACTCACTGTTTCTTATTTATTTGAAAGGCCTATGGGAAAGGCCCTGCTAATAGAGTATCTGCACACTGGATTTTTTTTTTTTTTTTAAAGTTCTCACACTGTTAATGTAAAAGGGTTCTCAGCTGCAAAACTGTTTTTTCAACATATTGACTAAGCATTTGGAAGGGTAAGAACAACATCATATTGCAATAGAGGAATGCATTCCAAAAGATTTTTCTTTTGAAGTTAAATAGTGAAGGTATTTTCTTAATATCTGTAGATATGTCTGACCCAGCTAGAGGTCAGAAACAGCTGCTAATAAGACAAGTCATTTTGGATACCAAGCAAAAGCTTCGGGGTAAGCATGTTGGCACTTGAGACACTAAAGTCTTTGTGCTCTAGCTTATTGTAAGGTCACCAGAAATGCTCATAGGGCATCTTATGGTATCTTCATTAGGGTTGGCAGAAAGTAAACTAAACCAAAGATAATCATATATATACACACATATATGTATATGGAGGACAAAATCATAGAATCATAGAATCATAGAATCATAGAATCATAGAATGCTTAGGGTTGGAAGGGACCTCTAGAGATCATCTAGTCCAACCCCCCTACATACGCAGGGACACCTAGAGCACGTGGCACAGGACTGCGTCCAAACGGGTTTTGAAGATCTCCAGAGGAGGAGACTCCACAACCTCTCTGGGCAGCCTGTTCCAGTGCTCTGTCACCCTCACTGTTAAGAAATTTTTCCTTAAGTTCCTATGGAATTTTTGATGTTTCAGTTTCCGGCCATTTCCTCTAGTCCTATCAGTGGCCACCACTGAAAAGAGACCATCCCCGTCCTCTGCACTCCCTCCCTTGAGGTATTTATATACACTGATTAGATCCCCTCTCAGCCTTCTCTTCTCCAGGCTGAACAGGCCCAGCTCCCTCAGCCTCTCCTCATAGGGCAGATGTTCCAGGCCCCTGATCATCCTTGTAGCCCTGCGCTGGACTCTCTCCAGCAGCTCCACATCCCTCTTGTACTGTGGAGCCCAGAACTGGACACAATACTCCAGATGCGGCCTCACCAGGGCTGAGTAGAGGGGCAGGATCACCTCCCTCGACCTGCTGGAGATGCTCTTCTTAATGCAGCCCAGGATTCCATTGGCCTTTTTGGCCACGAGGGCACACTGCTGCCTCATGGTCAACTTATCATCCACCATGACACCCAGGTCTTTCTCCGCAGAGCTGCTCTCCACAAGGTCGGTCCCCAGCCTGTACTGGTGTCTGGGGTTATTCCTCCCCAGGTGCAGGACCTTGCACTTGGCCTTGTTGAATTGCATGAGGTTTTTCACCGCCCAGTTGTCCAGTCTGTCCAGGTCCCTCTGGATGGCAGCGCAGCCCTCTGGGGTATCGGCTACTCCTCCCAGTTTCGTGTCATCAGCAAACTTGCTGAGGGAGCACTCTGTGCCTTCATCCAGGTCATTGATGAATAAATTGAACAGGACTGGACCAAGGACTGACCCCTGGGGGACCCCACTAGCCACAGGCCTCCAACTAGACTCTGCACCGCTGATCACCACTCTCTGGGCCCTGCCATCCAGCCAGTTCCTAATCCATCTCACTGTCCACTCATCTATCCCACACTTCCGGAGCTTGCCCAGGAGGATGTTGTGAGGGACGGTGTCAAAAGCCTTGGTGAAGTCGAGATAGACGACATCCACCGCTCTCCCCTCGTCTATCCAGCCGGTCATTTCATCATAGAAGGCTATCAGGTTAGTCAGGCAAGATTTCCCCTTGGTGAATCCATGCTGACTACTCTTGAGCACCTTCTTGTCCTCCATGAGCCTGGAGACAACGGCCAGTATGAGCCGTTCCATCACTTTTCCGGGGACGGAGGTGAGGCTGACTGGCCTGTAGTTGCCTGGGTCCTCCTTCTTGCCTTTTTTGAAGACTGGCGTGACATTGGCCTTCTTCCAGTCTTCCGGCACCTCCCCCGTTCTCCAGGATCTTTCAAAGATGAT
Organism: Tinamus guttatus; assembly: GCF_059628265.1. NCBI lineage: Eukaryota > Metazoa > Chordata > Aves > Tinamiformes > Tinamidae > Tinamus > Tinamus guttatus. Next base: position 9,615,999 of record NW_028288821.1, read on the forward strand.
GGAGAGCGGCTTAGCTATGGCATCTGCCAGCTCCCGCAGCACTCTGGGGTGCATCCCATCAGGGCCCATGGATTTGTGGGTATCGAGGTTCCTTAGGTGCTCTCTGACCCAATCTTCCTCTACCCAGGGCAAGTCTTCCTCTCCACCAGCTTCTTCTCTTGTCTCTAGGGCCTGGGGCTCTAAAGGGCTGCCCTTGGTAAACACCGAAGCAAAGAAGGCATTGAGCAACTCTGCTTTTTCTGTGTTATTTGTAACCAAGGTGCCCATCCCGTCCTCCAGCGGACCCACGTTTTCCCTGATCTTCCTTTTGCTGTTAATGTATTTGAAGAATTTTTTTTTGTTATTTTTAACGTCCCTTGCCAGCTTGCCTTCCAGACGTGCCTTAGCTTTCCTTGTCGCATCTCTGCACTCCCTGACTACGTTCCTGTATTTCTCCCAGGGGGCCTGTCCTTTTTTCCACATTCTGTATACCGCTGCCTTCTGCTTGAGCATTGCCACAAGCTCCCGGCTCATCCACGCAGGTCGCCTGCCCCCTCTGCCTCCCTTCCTACACACAGGGATGCACTGCTGCTGGGCGTGGAGGAAGTGCCGCTTGAAAACTAACCAGCTCTCTTGGGCCCCCCTGCCTTCTAGAGCACTAGCCCATGGGATTCTACCGAGGAGGTCTCTGAAGAGGCTAAAGTTGGCCCTCCTGAAGTCCATCGTCGCAAGGCTACTTACAGCCCTGCCTCCTCCTCGTTGAATCCTGAACTCCACCAACTCATGGTCACTGCAGCCGAGGGTACCCCCCACCTTAACATCTCCTACTAGGCCCTCCCTATTTGATAGCACGAGGTCCAGTAGCCCACCTCTCCTCGTCGGCTCCTCCACAACCTGCGTCAAAAAGTTATCGTCGACGCTCTGCAGGAACCTCCAGGACTGCTTATGCCTGGCCGTGTTGTCCTCCCAGTTGATGTCGGGGTAGTTGAAGTCCCCCATGAGAACCAGGGCCTGTGACCGTGAGGCAACATCCAGCTGCCTATAGAAGGCCTCATCAACCTCCTCGTCTTGGTCAGGTGGCCTGTAGCAGACACCCACCACAGTGTCTCCCACATTAGCCTGCCCTCTAATCCTTACCCACAAGCTCTCAACTCGCTCATCCTCGACTCCCAGATTGAGCTCCATGCATTCCAGTTGCTCTCTCACATAAAGAGCAACTCCACCACCTCGCCTTCCCAGCCTGTCCTTCCTAAAGAGCACATAGCCTTCCATGGCAGCGCTCCAGTCGTGCGAGCTATCCCACCACGTCTCTGTGATTCCGATGAGATCATGACGCTGGGACCGCACACAGATCTCCAGTTCATCCTGCTTATTCCCCATGCTTCGCGCATTGGTATACAGGCATTTCAGGGAAGCAACAGAGGCCACAGGTTTCCCAGGAGGGGTGAAAGAGGACACTCTGTGATCATTTCCTACCCTCACTTCCCCACTACCATACTCCCGCTGGACGCCATCTGACCTGGGTTGTGCGGTACTGCTTGCCGCGTCAGTGTGCCACTCCCCTTCCCCCTTCCTGCCTAGTGATGATTATGAATGAAGAAGCTTGTACCTATGCCTTGGGGATGGGTAGTTTTAGTCTCTCAAGTGCTCTCTCAAATACATGACTTGCTTTAAAGATGATAAAACCTTATACACTTGGTCCTTTAGGCCTGGAATTGCCATGGCATCCAGTCTTTCCAAGAACACTTGCATTCCTCCCAATGAGCTAGTAACATCTTCCTCTGTCTTCTCATCTTTCACAAAGTTACTTTTGCTGGCAGTCCTTCAAACGCCTCTCCAAGTTTTTGTTTCCCCATCCATAAGTACTATTGTATCAGCAGTTAATTTTGAAAAGTCTATTTTATTTTATTCCCACCACTAGTCTAACATACATCCTGTTCCTTGGTTTTTTCAGAAGTTACACTCTACTCTAGAGAATCATGTTCTACGTGGCTTCTATAGATTGTAGTCCAGCAAGAAAAGGCAGGGAATTAAACTGTAGCTGGTCATACCCAAGTGTCAGCAGCGTGTTATGAAATAGCATATATTCTTCTTCTTAGGTCAAAGATACAAGACTTTTACAGATCTTAGCAAAGTATAATATAGAGAATGTTAGACTATGGCTGCTCTATAAGACAATGGAAAAATCTCTGTAACATAACTAGAAATTTACACTATTTTCATCATTATGGCATATATATGCAGCATGAATTATTAATTCTAGCCATTCCATTACTGACTTCCTCAGTGTTGTGCTTTGACACTGCAGAAAAATATTAGGATGAATTAATTCTTATATTTTTTTTTTTTTCCGAAACGGCCTAAAAATCTCTCAGTTCTCTTCAGATTTTTTTCCTGGAATTTCCAGAGATTACACCCAACAGCAGTTCTAAGAAAAATCTCAAACATGTGCAAGCCTCGGACAGACAGCCACAAGGGTGCATATAAGACTTGATGTGCACTTCAGGGACCTAGCACTGCTAGCTATTGTCCAGGGAGCACCACATGAGGACTGTATAAGCTTTGTCATCACTGAACAAAACACAAATGAGCAAAAGGAATCAAGGCAGAATTCCTGGAATACTTCTGGGACATCCTGGCCTATGTATGAATTAGTCTGACAAGTGGAGAGTTGTGCTCCTAATGCTGAATTCACCTCTGAAGCTCAGAAAGAAGCAGGGCAATTCAGCGAGAGGTTCTAATACCGAATTTAAGCTTTTGAGAACACAACACAATCATAGTCTGATCATCTTAAAAGAAATTCTAAAAGGATGATTAAATAACTAGAAATTAGCGTATTACAACTGCATATTTTCAGGAAGAGCCATGTCCTGCTCTGTTTTCAAAGGCAGGATCCTTTAAAGAGGAAGCCACTAAGGCATCACACTCAGTAATCGTGTCGATTCTTAACTGCCCTATAGGTCCTTTATAGTATGGAAACCTATTTGACTTAACTAGGATGAAAAAAATAGTTGCGAGGCCACTTTGGAGTCCGACGCCAGTGAGACTATTGGAGTGCTGAAACCGATGTCCGCAGGACATTTTCTCACTGCTTCCTTGCAATTCCCTGTAAGCATTTACCTGTTTGCAAGCTTTTGCTCTTCTGTAGGCAAACTGCATGCTTGCTGATGGGGGGTTTTCATCTAACTTCATTCCTGTTCTTATGTGTTCCATTACCCTATTTCCATTTTTTATTCTGTTATGTAATTACTGTTTGAAGACCTAACACAGAAGGGCCACAATCTATGACTAACATTATCAATGCCAGGACAATACCAGTGACAAAAACAACAGAAAGCAACTCTTCTATCAAACAGATGTAATGTGAAGCTTTGATATAACAAAGATGCAGGGCATAGTTACCATCTCTAATAAATATTTATATTTCATGAAGCCAAGCTATTCAATATCTCTTCCCCCCTGCTCCCAGTGAAAGAAAGGCAGAGACACAGAAGACATGAAAATTAAGGATAAGTAGTTTAATGTCTCAGCAAAAGACACTGATTATGATTCTTGGCCTGGTAACTTGGGTAGTGAATACTAATGAACCTACAATCCTTATTCGCAGATTCCTACTTAATCCAGCTTTTTCTAAAGATAAAGCAAAAATGGAAGCACTAGTTCTAAACCTATGAGCAAATTGTCACTGTGGGAGAAATCCCCTGGGAAGCTGACTTTGATTATGCAGTTGTGGAAAGACGTAAAATAACTTTTTTCCAGATACACTCTAGTTTCAATTTAAAGAATATCTGGTCTATTTTAAAGTAAGCTTTTTTGGAGGTTACAACATTTTAAATAGTATGTGTAAATTATTTTGCTACCCTAGATCATAATTCAGAAATCTATTCCCTGTGGAAAAAATGTCAACTTCAGAATGTAAAATATTCTATGATAAAATACAGTCAAAGTGCCTGATCAAATGCGTGAAATATAAACATTTGTGCATCTTCCTTTAAGAAACAGAACAAGTTGGGAAGGTCTAGGGACAAAGCACTAGCTATACATAAAACAAAATGAAACAAAACAAAACAGTGTGCACAGCTTTCATAGTATATCCCTGAGAAGAATAAAACTAAGTAAAGACCCAAAATTTGTTCAATATGCATGAACTTTTGCATGAAACGCAACCAGCTTTGAGTTTAGGAACACCTCAGTAAACAGAGACAATGCGAAAAATAACTGATTTTCAACATGAAGATCACAAACCAAGCATAACTTCCTGGGTTTTAATAAAGCACTCCTTATGTCCCATTCAACCCTTCCAACTCCAAATAAAATCCGCAAACCTATCTGTAAAACAAAGGAGATATCAGTCATAACAGCCAAAAACTCACTCAGACATATTTAGAATGCTTTTCATGAACAAAAAGAAATAATTGCTGCAAAAGTACATTTTCACAAAATTAGGATGATTTAGCTTAATTTGTTTTTTATCAATGGCTAGCTAACACTTATTCTAAATACACCTTTTATTCACCACAACTTAAACTCGAAACTTGCAACGTATTTTCTTGAAATATCTGCTAGAGCTGGATTAAAATTCAGATCATCTTTAAATTTATCATCAAACAACCAAGAAGCAAAAGTTAAGAACATGATTACCTGAACCACTGTGAGTATAGCTGGCCTAAATTCAAGACACCTTCTCAGATGTCATCGTATTCACATCTGAAACATTAGTCCTCTGTGTAACGTATTTTCTTGATTCACACCTCGCCTACGAGTCTCAGCTCAGGTATTTGGGGAAAAAACTATTCCCATCATCTCAAAAGCCATGTCCATAGCTCTGAATACTATCAAGGCCACCTGCAGTGGACCTCAAATATGCATGGTGTGAACACAGATCTCTTTGGAGGTGAGGATGCTCCATGTGCATGTTCTCTGTGGGAGGCCTGCCCACCTCCTCCCACATCTCCTCACGCGTGTGCTGAATGCTGCGCCGATGCTTCCCTGGGTTTGTTTTTCAAGAGCCTTCTTGGAGCAGAGCGGGGCAGAGCAGACATTCCCCTTGAGTGTATTTTTGCTTTCTTTACCAGCACTCCTCTACGCAAACAACAGATTGCTCTGCTGCTGCCCTTTAAATTTAGAAAAGAAAAATCCCACACCACAGATGTCGGTTGGTGGAGGAGGGTTGGTTCCTTCCTCTCAAACTTGCTAGGAAGTCAAATAGCTCAAGTCTTTCTTGTGCCCCTTGGTAATATACAAATCTTGGATTTTCTCTTTATCCTGGTCATGTCTCTCCATTTATGTGCTACAGACCATTGCTAGGTCACGCTAAACACCCCAGAGCTACTCTGCAAATATTTATATACAAAATTTTGGTCATATTGCATAGCTCTACAGAGGGATTGAGAATTACTGAACTAGAAGCTTACTTCTCATAAAACTGAACTAGTTGCTTGGGAAAATGATGATAGGTTAATCAACATAAAAGAGTGTGATTTCACTGCACACTCGACAAATTGCATCACTCAGACTCAGCTTTCTTACTCATTTTTACTATTTAAAAATTTTATAGCTTAGGAGAAGCAAAGCTGTATCTCAAATTAAAACCTGGGAAAACCTAAGATTCAATGTTATAATGACCTCTGCTAACAGAAAACCAGAAATCTGAAAAACAGTTTTTGTGCGATTTCTCTGCAGACATAAAACAATCTCTCTGGAAGTCACTTCTGATGATACGTCTCTTGAGCAAATATTTCATATTTCTTTTCAATGACAATTCTAAGCAACTTCTGAAACATACTTTACAGAAAAGCAATTTCTGACACGTTAGAGAAGGAAGGATTTATGCTTGTGCAGCTCTACTCACTTCAACCCTCTTTAGGGTTGGATAACACATGTTACATGAGAAATATGAGGAAGAAAGCCATCAGATTTTCATCACTTGCCACAAGACTCTTAATACTTTTCCTCAGCAGTCCATCCAAAAGCATTTTATCCAAACATTGCACAGAGCTTATTTTGCAAAACCTAAGGAACAAAGAAATAATAATAATTAAGAAAACCTCAGAGACAAGAGTAGCTGCTATTAGAGATAGAAGTTGAGATTAGCAGGGAAAACCAGCAACATGATACATGCCTTTCTAGGGCATATACAAAGAGACATTTCACCAGCAAATTTCTCAAAATGGCATTAACCATGTCATCATTGCTTTTGGTCCAGTCACACTAGTCCTCCTTGTATTTTTCTGAACATCCCCGTGGATCCATGTTTGAACTAACTGGCTCTCAAGGTTCACTCCTCCTAAATGTGAAATTTAAAACTCAGTATTAAGCATACAAACCACTAGCAGAATCAATCTACAACATGTAACTCAACAGCTTGTAGGGTTTGCAGCCTCTTCAGAATCCCAGTACCGAGAAGACTCAACTATAGAATTCCTTACAACATCACTTCTTGTTCTGGTCCTTCAAAGACCAAAGATTACAAATTTTCAGGGAGACAAAGGAAGCAGATATTCTCCTTGTTGCTCAGAGGTCCCCTTCCTCCAGCTGTTTGTGTTTTGTAAAAGCACTAGTGTCTTGAGAAGGAAAGATGACTTGAACTGCAGATATCATTGAGCAGTACTCACAAAACAAGAAAACTCAAGCAAACAGCAAACCAGTTCACACTAACAACATACTTTCCTGTAATATTCTCCTTTTCAGTCTTAGATCTGCTTCTGTCATTACATACAAGCAAACCTGCACAGTTTAGCATTTAAGAAAAATAATAGATTGACCAATCTGGAGATGCAAAACCTCCAACCATAGAACAGATAAATGCAGAAGTACCAGAATGGTGACTATCCCTATTACTTAGCCAGTGAACATTGAATCTCTTCTGAGGAAATGGCATCCAGCAGTGAAAATGCCTTATTTCAGTCTCCAAAACCATTCAACCCTTAGCTCAGCTTCAAGGCCAAAAAAAAAAAAAAAAAAAAATTATTTGTGCTCAGCATGACAATTCTACTTTGTGTCCTGAAAACATTAAGGACTTGAGCAAACATCCATTGATAACAACTCCCAGACCTGGCTGGCCTTGGCCATCTTTAATGTAGAAACTCAGAGACAACTATTTTAGTCATGTAACGATCCTACCTGAGTCAGCTAAAAGTGATATGCTTTCATGTCACTTAAGTCAATTTCTCTATCACTTCTCTTTGCTTGCTTGCCATTCTTTTTCTGCTGTTATGATGTTTACATTTGTTTTCAGGTTTATGGAGGACGATGGCTGAATAAACTTGAGATACATACTGCTTTGCACAGCCCTCAATGCATCAAGCACTCCTTTGCCCAGTTATTACTGCCTGTATCTTGACCAGATTTTTTGACTATACAAACATTCCATAAAATTTGGTCAAAAAAGTGTTTGTCCAATATAAACAGTTGGGTAATACTGAAAGACTTGTTTCCCAAACTTTCAGCTGTGTCATTGCCAGCATATGTCTGTTTTGATGTATCAAAAATATTGAATATCCTGTCAGAAAGAGCTGTGAATGTGGCAGGAAGGATGTGCTTCAGGAAGACCGTTTGAAATCCCTCAAAGGATGGAGTAAGTACTTTTCATTTTTCAATTATTTTTCTCTGGTTCCAAAACCAGTGTCTTCCTGTTTTTCAGATAATTTTTCATAATGGCTTTTCTTCCCCAAAGGAAGTCAATGTCTTAGTCGATTTCCAATTTCAACACCCTTAGCAGCCATTGACTTTTTTGAAAAACAAAAGCTTATTTAAACCTCTGGCAATGATTTCTCCAACTAGTAAAGCTGTGGTCAGCAGCCCACACCACAAAAATCTCTTTGCTGCTTCCTTACCCTCTGACCACTTGGTGATCACAAGTCTGCCAACCCTGCTATCTTCCTGTGCTTCTCTGTTCTCAGAGAAACGTAGGGTCAGAAAGTTAAGAAATGTAAGAATTTTCTTTTTCTTCAGTCACTGTATACCCCTGGGATTTAAGGGACATTAGCTACAAGCCATACTCGCCCTACAAAGGAGAGAAGGGAGAGAAGGCAAACGTCAGGAACAGATGAAGTGATAGAATAAAAGTCAGTAAAGTGCTTTGATGACAAAGGTTATGCAAGCGTGAAGAAACAATCTTACACTTCCCATCAGTAGGGAGGAAGGGACTTTGAAGTACAATTTAATGGCCAAACAGAAGTCATGAACGGAGCAAAAGTTTCAGTTTGAGTGTGAATTACAACAGTGACAGAACACACAAAGACACCACATGGCACCCTAAACCATTCTGAAGTTCAGACAAAAGAGTCTAATAAAGATTCAGACCTTTTAAGACCTGCAGCTTTTTATGCCCTAAGCTCAGACATGCAGGTTTTCAACAGGTACTTAATACCCAAGAGCTTCTCTCCAGAATAGGTAGGCTCTGCTGGGCCTCTTACAGGTACCTGATCAGAAAGAGATCCAACCCTGAAGAGCAGGTAAAATATGCTAGAGAAGCGGAATCAGCAGAACCAAAAAACTAGTCTAAATATATCAAAAATGGATACAAGAATATTTTTCAAAACATGTACAAATTGTACATGGCATTCTTTACCCTACTGTACACCAAAGACAAGTTTCAGAAATGAAGAGCATGCACAACACTGCGCATACAATTAGGCACCTTAGCATGCTGTACATATTCTACTAAATATTTAATAGGAAATCCTTGGTTTTGCAAAAACTAAAATTATTTAGATCCAGTTTCCCTAAGAGCTAACACTATGCCAGCTACTCCCTCTTCCACATTTTCCTCTGCATATTCTCTACTCCTACATCATTCACACACAGCATCAAGCAAGAGATTCACCTGGCAGCTCCCCCACGTCCAGCACTAAGGATGCACTGCACAAACCCTTTTCCTGATCAAGAGCCCTGTGCACGAGATATAGGCAGAAGAATCTCTCCAGAAAAACATGTCCTCCCTAGATGAGCCCCTACACCTTTCTTTTCTGCACTCATGTATAATCCTGTTTATTTGATCTCATATGAACTGGGGTAACCCTAAACTTCCAGCAAGCCTTGTTGCATCACTCTTTAAACCACTTCTAAATAAAAAACAAAAGCCTTTCCCTGTATTTAATGAACACAGTAAAAGTAAATCCAAAAATTCTTGGATTTATTGTTTTCTATTTCATTTTCTTGCTAATAAGCAGTATGACAATGAAAACTTTCAAATATATATAGTTACATTCATGAGTGTAAATTATTGAAGAATGACTTTCATACTGTCCATAAATTCCAACTCCCTGTTTAACAACTGAAAATTTACACCTCAAGCAATTAAAATCACATCTCAAAACCAGAAAATGCTGCTAAAATGACTTTGGCCTACTCATATTCTTAAAATTCATATTTACAGAAGCCATTTCCTTCATAGTTAAGTCACGTTTCGAGAAACAGTGGGTTCTGAAGATAAAAATTACCTTTTATTCCTAAACAAAATCACCTAAAAATGAAATGCAGATTATATCAAATTCACTCTCAAATTATCCCATGAAATAATTTTGATGGATTTTTATAAATTTTTAAGTAATGTTTACTTCTGAAATGTAGCAATTGCTTATGACATTTCTTTGATCTATACTGAATTTTACCTATTTTTATTGTAGTATAGAATACACTTGGTTCATGTATTGACATCTTTTGATGTACTGAAGTCTTCATATAATTTTTTGTTATGTATCATGCTTTGGAAAATGCATAAACAAACATATGGAGAATATTTTTATACTGTGTGCAGCAGATCACAGATAAATTCAGTCATTTTTTCATGAATAATAGAGAACAGAATTCTGATAAAAAACCACCTCTTGTGCAACTCTGTGCACCTCAAACCAAGGTTTCCTCCTCCAGCCACCTGTGTGCTCAGACATACGTGGTCCATAGGTGAATTCTGACTCCCTAACCCATGCGATTCATCGTTGGGCACTGCACATGATGCCCCTGCCTCCCTGTGCAGGGGCTCAGCATGGGGAGCACGAGCAGGACACGCATCCGCCACTGTTTCCATTCCCTCTGCAAAAGGCAGGAGATAATCAAGCGTTGGTTGCATGTCTCCGGGTAGAGAGGCAGGAGTTACGCTGCCTGGGCCCGCGCTGTGGCACCGCGCGACACGCGGGGTGAGCACCCCACACGGGAGGGCCGCGCTGCCCCGCGCGGCCCGCGCTGCACCGGGGGGAACGGGTCTCTGCACATCTCTGGCCCACGGCCAGCTGGGCGTCCAGGTGAGCCTCTCGTCTCCGAGGGGAGCATCTGTCGCTGAGTGTTTTCCTGGCAGGGGTGATGAACGAGGTCACTGCCGACGTCTGCTCAGCCGAGTCGGTGGCAAGGAGCCCTTGACGGCTGCCACCAGCTCAGAAGCCAAAAGCCTGGCATTTGACTTATTTGACACCTAGAGAAATGACGGCACTGGCAGTTTGAAAGTGCACGGCCATCTCTGGCGGAGTGCAAGTAGCTGGAATATGGGTGAAAAAATGGGATACGAGCCTCAGAAGCAGCCCAAGGACAGAAAACAATCCTCTCAGAGGGCAGTGAGATCCAGAGAGGCAGGAAAGGGCCCACAAGAGCATCACATGGCAAGAAAACACAGTGCAGGACCCAAGGAGGGACAGACGGGCTACCCCTTTCCTGCCACCCCTGGGAACAGCCCAGGGAAGGCAGCAAATGGAGAGCTGTCCTCGCTCCTAAACAAGAGGCCCAGCATCACCTTCACTGCAAATGACATACAGACCTTGCAAGAATAGAGTTTGTAACCTGGTGCTTAAAGATGGACGGAGAACTACATACAGAATATATTAATATCTGCTCCTATATAAAACTCTAAAACTCTACATATGATAAAATACTTTAAAACACTGAACTAGTGTATCACAATCAATTATAAATGTTAATGGAGCTTAACAACAGAACCTGCAGGAAAGGCTTTTTCATACCTTTTTCTATATCTATAGATATAGTACATCTATATCATTTAAAGAAAAACAAAGAAAAGAAAAAAAGAAAATACTAAGTTTCACAGGGAACTTTCTGTCCCCATAGCCCCTTCTTCTTATTCTTTATGGCCCCTTCTTATTATCAATTATGTTACCAAAAATCTGCTGCTTCTTTTCCCCCCCTTCCTTGGTTAAATAATTAGTTACCATGGAAACAAAAATATTCCTGGTGCAGACACCAGGTTGTGACATCAGCATTAATATTCATGGGGAATGTTTCCTCTTTCTGTAGATGTATGAGGACAGCAGTGACCATGAAATATACTTCATGTTATATACAGCCTCATCCTATTTGTAATGGCAAAGAATATTAACTTCGAATGACATCTCAAAGCTGTGCAAATAATACAAGAAAAAATGTCAAGATTATTTTTCTTATTTTAAAGAAAATGGATTTAGAACACATTGAGCAGGTATTTCATCCTCCTCAAGTAACAGCTATTTTTGCAAGCCTATCATCTCAATAAGGTGCCTCAACCACGTCTACAAAGAGAGGCTCTGATACCCCTTGGAGCTCCAATGACCGTGAGCGCAGGGCTCCTTCACTTCAGCAGCTTCACAAGACCTGTCTGGTTGGTGAAAAATACCCTATAATGCCACCTCAGGAGACTCCGTTTTAAGACAGTAATCAGAGCTCTTCTCTCAACTCCTTTCCATGGTAGACATAAATGCCCCTCAAAAATAGGGCTCAGAGCACTTATGTCAACATTTACCCTCACAGTTAAATCCTATGCAAATAAATGCAGCTCCTAGATACACGAAAGCCAGTCCCACGTGTACAGCTGTGCAGACCTACCTCTTAATCAGAACATAGCTTCTCTTCATTTAGCAACTAACTGCTTCGCATGCAGATACCGTAAGAGGCTTCTAAATGAAATCATTTATTCCTGCAATTATTTCAACATAAAAACAAATGTCAAAATATGATACTGTGACTCAAAATTGACATGGCTTTAAGGTGAAAAATACCCTGTATGTTCAAAGTTAACTGTGTAAATTCAGTGTTTAATTGTGTTTTTTTGGCAAGGGAAGAAGGGAGATAATGGAAGAGTAAAGAACACAGAGTTATGCTTCAGATGAATTTTGCATAGAATCTTCTTTAAAATATTTAGGGTCTCATTACTTAGAGAGTTTTCTCAGACTGACCATTTTAATCTTTCAAATGTTGTGTTTCACAATAGCTTGATTTACCAGTTTGTTTAAAATATTTTCCCAGAAACCTATATAAATGGATAAACTAGCAAAAGAAAAAGGAAGTAGGAAATCAAAAAGATTGAAAAAAGGCTGTTTCCTCAAAATATTTATTCAGAAGCAAAGAAAGTGAATTCCTCAAACAGAGGCCGGAGAAATACTATATATAACGTATAGCAATATAAGAGCAAGAGAAATGTGTGCATGAAACGGAGACCCTAAAATCAATTCTCACAAGCCTTCTTTTTGTTGTTGTTGGATTTTTTTTTTTTTACAGTGATTTTAGATTAGAAAGGCATAGTCATTCAAAAAAAGCTACACTTACATTAGCTTTGCTGTTGCCCATAGTCTGATAAATGAAGAGAATCATGGAACACCCGTTAGCTTCAGTAAGCTCCCTTTTTTCCCCTTTATCAGTAGGGTCAATAATAAAAATTCACCTTCCTTTCCAGTTTAGGTATTAAGCATGCATTATATGATTTATCAAAATACTCACACCTATGCCATATTTCAGTAAGCCACCTCATTGTAAGGGCTCCCAGCTTTCCATGACAGACTAGGGGACACTGCCCTGAAAGTATTTTGAGGTATGTTCAATGCCTATAAAACTAATTTTCCATGGTCACTAGAGTGGCCACCAGTTTGTTCCAGAAGCATCAACAGAACTGAGAGTTGCCAGTGAAAGAGGAAGTGATTTCTTCTCAGTTTCCTGGGTTGCAATTTAGGCTCGTATACTGCACTTGTGCAATAGAACAAATGCATGTATTGTAGATAGCTGCAAAACCGTAAACTTTGAAATAACAGTAGTTTAAGAAGTTGTTCTTTAACACAAAATTACCAGTGCTCAACTGAAGCCCATTTTACTTCATGCATATGATGCTCATCACTCTATATGACCTTCACTTTTCAGCAAGGGTGGCAATTTCAGCTGCTCTCTCAGTCATTCACAAGTTACATTCACAGTGTAACTACAGTTGCAATTGTGGCATCTGATCAAGCTGAACTTGTTAATGGGATAATAACATCACAAGTGGCTACCTATCCCTGCCCTGCTGTCTGTCTCAGACCTGCAACCTAATGAAGTTAAGGCTTTGAGAGAGAGAAAGAGAGAGAGAGATGAACCACACCAATGCATTACCTCTTCACCAGAAACCATCCCTAGGCATTGTTGGAATAGGATTTTAGATTTTTTGTCTGCTTTACAAAGAAAAGGCTGCTGCTGTGATGACACTGTGGGAAGAGGAAACTGGCAGTTTGAGCACCCATGATACCACTGTGTGTCAGTCAGACTTAACCTTTGAGCTCGCTGGACAACTACAACCAGAACAACAAGAGCACACCCATCTCAAAGGTGAGGAAGTCCCTGATTTGCAGGGTGCAGTAACAGAACAGAGTGATGGGAAAGATTTGAGGGAAATATTGCAGAAAAACAGCAGTGGGAGGTAAAAGGAAATGTAAGAATCTGTTAATACTTCAAGAGAGGGTAGAAAATAAGGAATACATCGCTGAGGTACCATAGCTGAAGGCACTAACATAAAAACTGCAGGAAGCCCAAGTCCATTAGTTCTCCTAAGGCATAAATCAATTTTGTAATCACCTGCCCACCAAGCACTCTAATATTTGACATCTATTTTCTTCCCATTGAGAGAATCCTCTATTGGACTATATTAAAAACAGTATTTTCAGGAGTAAGTCATAGGATAAAATTATGCTGAGAAAGGGTGCAGCACACAGCATCTGTCATATCCCTATCTTGTTGTTTTGGATCACTCAGTACCATGCTCTACTAATCATCATCAGTCCCATACACAGAGTGGCCAAGTTCAGTGGAGAACTAAGGAACTTGTCCCTACAAGAAATGGTGTCATTGAGAGCATGTGTGTAGGGACTTATGAAGTACTCAACAGACAGTATAGATGGGCAGAAGGCAGAAGCAGAATCAGCAAGACCATCAGGAAGAGAAGGTGACATTTCAGTAGCTGAAAACCACCTTATCTCTGAGCCTGAATGCTGGCTTATTACACTTTTTTTTTTCCCTCCCCTCCTTATGTCTTTCTCCTTTTTGTCTTTTAATGGGCTGGATTCATCTGGGGATGATGACAACAAGAACAAAAATGTAACCATCCAGACAGGGGTGGTAAGAACGCTCACACTAATGCATTAATATCTCTTGTTCCCCAAATAGTCTCTGCCCAGTCACCTAGCAGCCAACATGGCACCCTGTGGATGACTGGGGGGACGGCTGCACTGCATGAAGGATATAGGACAGCTCTTCCACTCCTTTCTTTCCTGTAACTCCCTTGAAAATCAGGGAACAGAGTGAAGAGACCTCCCAGCACACCACATTTGGGCTGCTGCTCTGATCTCCCAATCCCTCCCTGGGAGCTCCTGCACTTGCTTCGCTTGCTCTCTGGAGACTCTCACATACAACTCAATTCTTGTTTGCTTTGCAATACACTACTACTCAACTGTTGTTTACCTTGCAGTGATAATATACTCTAAAATGATTTAATTTCCATCTAGTTTTAAGCTATTTTGCACTAAAATCAGTGGGATAAGTTTACTTGGCAGGATGATCAGGTCACAGAATGGTTGAGGTTGGAAGGGACCTCTAGATCACCTAGTCCAATCCCCCTGCTCCAGCAGGATACCTGGAGCACAGGGTGACATCCAGGCAGGTTTTGAAGATCTCCAGAGAAGGAGACTCCACAACCATTCTGGGCAGCCTGTTCCAGGGCTCTGTCAGCCTCCCAATAAAATTCTTCCTCATATCAAGTGCAATTCTACCAAGAGCACTCAGTGTATTCGGTGTATGTGAAATACTTCTACACAGATGAGGCATTTATTTTGACATGAGAATAATCAGACATAGGCAAATATCTATGATCTGCCATCTTAAGTGGAGGAATAATAATTCAATTTCTTTTTGGACTATAGTCTGTTCGACAGTTTAAACCTAGAATCCACAAGACTTTGACACTAAGCCAAACCGTCACTGTGACATTTCTGTGTCTACAAAATCCCGAAGCTCACAGGTAAACTGTGAACACCGAGAAGCCGGAGTGAGCGCGTGAGGCCCGTAGCTCCACGGCAGGCCCACGGTGCGGAGCCGCCATGCACAACCCCTGCTCTCCTCGAATGGGGGCAGCCGAGAGGGGGGGAAACAAAGGAGTCAAACCCAGAGCACTTTCTGAGGACAGAACAAACAAATAACGCTCTACACAGTAAAAATTTACTGGTACATGGTAAAACAAATGAGCCAGACATTATTTAATGTGATATATACCCTTTAAAGCTGAATTTGTCATTTCTACACACTGTTCAGGTGGCAAGAAGAAACATATGACATGTCTAAATTTTCAAGGTTGACTTGGCCTTTACAGTGGTAGGGAAGAAGAATGTCTAGGGGCTCTCTGAGCTTGAAAAGAACCGAGACCTACTGACCTCTACAACTGCATTTTATTGATTTAGAGTGAGGTGTTTATATCCTTGCAGCACATTTTGCTATGTAAATTAACATTTTCATAGTCAGGTACATCTCATTAAGATGACATTCGCACTCTCAATAGTTCCTGTTCCTCAAAAAAATTCTATCCAAAATAGTTTTATCTACCAGAAACATTTTTTTGGCATTTCAAAAGAGTAAACAAAGATAGCTCAAAAAGACTATGACCTTAGAAGACAAACTGTATGCCCTCTCAGACTCTCAGATCCCAAGTTCAGCTGAAGTTGCTCAGAGAAAACAGAGCAACAAAAGCACATCTTATCTATAGTGATTTCTTATCACTTCATTTATTCAAAATGTGCCAGACACAAAACAGCTTCCACTACAAAGCAGAAAGATGCAAGATGTTTACCGAAAGCACCAAGGGTCAGCACATCGGGATATGCATTTTGTCAAGTCAATTAGCAAACTAAGGAAACAAGTATATTTTTTTCAGGAAAACACAGCAAATTAGACACTGTATGAAATTATATTTTAAGCCATTTATAAGCTTAAATTTGTGTATTGTATAGTAGTGGAGAACAATCCATCAATTAGTATTTCATGAAACACAGCAGCGTTTTTACTTTCACCTAATAATACCCAAGAGACATTTAAAATGAAGGAAATGATTTATCATCCTTGTTTTAAATACATGCAAATTAATCATATAAAGCCAAAACAAGTAACTTTTTCCAAATTCCTGAAACAGGTCAGTGGAAGAGTTAGGAACAGAGTTCTTGCTTGGATCTACCATCTGCTATTTTAAGAACAATGATTTTGCCACAAAATCTAGAACAAAGTTATGAAGCAACTACTATCAATTTAAATCAAAAAAAAAAAAAAGGCAGTTTGGCAGGAGCAAATCTCTCCACAAAACTCTGCTTTCTAGCTTTGAAATTGTACCTTCTTTGTATCTCCAGTCTGTGCTGAAGCAGCCATCAGTTCTCTACTGGCTGTCTCGCATACTTCTGGGCCTTGACCAATATAATATTAATAAAAATTGAACATAGTTCCCCCAAATTCCTAAGCACCTAATCTTTCCAGGCTTCAAAAAAATGTAGTTTTTTTTTTTTTCTTTCTTTCTTTTTTTTTTTTTTTTTTGAGGGGGGTAGGGGTAGAGAGGTGGCAGGGAGATTAAAGTGAATCCAGGTACTGCATATTCTTCAGTGAAGTGGACTTCTAAGCCTTCTAAAAACCACACTGGGTCTCCAAGTTTTAAAACTTTCTAAAGATACAGAGTAGGATCCATTTCATAATCATATTTTACAAAACACATACTTTGCATTTCCATAAGATTTTGAATGAAAAGAGTTTATATCTGAGCTTTCCACACCACGGTTAGCCAAGTGTAGAATTTTAAAGCCAGTATTTTCACCTAAGCAGTCCTATAATATATATTTTACAGAGGAGAGATGTCAGGCATGGATGAGTTAAGTAACAAGCTAAATCAGCAGTACAAGTTGGAACAGTAGTACTACTTGCTTCAACAGTTTAAATAATTGCATGACAGATGAGAAATGTAAGAGCCATATTTTCCTGAAGCATCCATGGAAGGTCTCAGAAAAGATTGAAAACTCAAATTCTCCCCTTATCAGCAGAACTGGTCCAAATTCAGAACATTCATGCTGCTATTCAACTTCAGCCCTGCCTAAAAACTGTCTCTAAAGTAGAAAAGAAAATACACAGAAAAGTTGCATGGCCATTAATTTTTTGGCCAGAGCAGACAGTAATGCCAGTGGGTGATTAATACTAGGGGAAGGATTTGAACTCGTGATTTCACATGAACAGACTAATTTTACCAATTCACAGAACCAGAATTTGTATTGGGACCCAACCTGCTATTTCAGCAGCAGCAACCAAAAGCATCATCTTGCAAATAAACACATATTGTTACATACCCATATTATCTTAGTGATCAACATGTCTGCACTCAAATATGCAAAACAAAAACATACAACTGTTTGTCCAAGATCAGCATCTAAATGACTAAACTCAGTATTTAATTTGAAACAGCTTTGAGGAGCGAAGGTCACAGCAAAGGTTTGCAAAAGTTTGTAACATTTTTCAGAGTTAGGTATTGTGTGAAGAGACTGCTAGGCAGCCAAGCTGTAGAGCCAATTTGGATTATTAGGAAGTAATAAGGGCTGACGTTGTGTGTTCAGGAAGCATATGACAAGAACTGCCATGCATCTTGTCACACTGCACAGCCTAAAACAGCTGATAATGCTGAAACAACTGATACTGAAATCGTTGCCACATGCATACACTTCTCAAAAGAAAATCTACAGTAATGTCTTCAAACTACCATGCTATTGTTATATATTATAGAAAAAACTATATGGCCTCAGAATTTTAAGAATCATATATGTTATTCTCTACAAAAAAAGTAAAATAGAAGTTGCTCATATATTATGGTCTTCTTCACTTTGCTCGGAAATACTGCAGCAATTTGTTTGCTAGCTCTCATGAAAACAAACTCCATACCCTGAAATGACATTTCACGCTAGACAGAAATGCACTGTTGCAATTGTTTATATTGATTGCAATATAACACCAGTACAAGTCAACATTTGCAACTATTTCAGTTTATAGCAGCCTGTATACAGATAACTAGCCCTGGGCTCTGAAACACGATACCATATGTAAAATAAACATGCGCAACAGCTCAAAATTACAGTTTGTGTCTCAGCTTCTTTTATTTTCAAACTGAACACAATTAAGAATTTTCTGTATTACAATACAGAAATCACACAGAAGTGACTGATTTCCAGTGATTCTACTTGCAGAGAAGGGATTTTCAGTCATTTTAAAATTAAGCTGGGATGTAGCAGGAGAGTCCTCACACGAGTTGCATGTCAGAATACTTAGCATCTCACAAATGAGATTATTTTACCATGGGTTGCTCATGCCACGCATCAACAGGACTATCCTCTGAACACAAATATATTAGTGAAAAAGGAACTTTAAAGCTGTCAGCTCTTCCTTACATTGCAGAGCAGGGCTATAGATGGACATTTAGGAAAGACTGTGATCACTACCTTCATCTTTGCATTTTGCCTAGATTCCGGATGAAAGATGGATTCTTGGAAAACTCAAGTTTTCTACAGGCCAGCAACAGTATCTCTACCTCATATATCTTTTCTAAGAGCAGCTAAAATCTAGGTAGCCCATTTATCTAAACTACAAAGCACTCGGCTGATCTCAAACATATTGGATTCTCCTCTATATGAACCATTTTATAAGTTTTCATCAGTGCTGAGCAAGACTGTTTAAATTAAAAAGTAATCTTAATGCTGTCTCTCAAGATCTTATTAGAGTGCTTGATTTATTCCTACACAAAGTCTTTATTTTTAATAAAATGTTTAGTATGTTGCTATAAAAAGCTTTTAAAGAACCTAATGAATCTTTTACAGCAGACTGAATGCTGCTTCAATCAACTCATATTAAAACATAATTGTTTTAAGTACAAAATGAATTAATATGGTAAAGTTCTGTGTACTACATACATTATGTTTAAGAATTTGGCATATGTGTATTTATAGCAGAATTACACAGAGAAATAAATTTTTGCACAGTAAAATGCCTACACATGCAGTGCAATATGATGCTATTGCATTTATATAATGATTTGCAGTTTCTGAAAGTTGTTAGGCATTCTAAAAGCCCAAGTATGAATGGGATTACAATCTATCATAAAATTTACTGCATTCAGTAAAGCGGCAGAGTACTCAAGCTTTGAAATCATATACTGCAAAGGCTGTTTATTCTGTACATAAAGTTTTTCATGGTTGCATCGCATGGTCGAAGATATAAAGGTTGCAATGGAACAGCCTGCTGAGCAGCTCAAATAATAATTTATTAGTTTCCAAAGTTGTGTTTAGAGAGCACAATGAATAAAGAAAAAGAGAGCAAATGTGGGATTGCTTAAAAAAAAATCATACCCAGCCATCCATACTGCAGTTTAAGGCCTGATTATTTTAAGACTGTGAGCTATCTGAACAGAAGATGATTGGGAAGAAATGGATTTATAATGCAGATTTTTTGATACATATCATTACAGCTATTTCATTTGCCTACACTTCTTTAAGTAAAAGAGAGCACAAGACAGTGGAAATGCTTTCAAGAGAAGATATTGGAACAAAAAAAAAAAAAAAAAAAAAAAGAGAACAAAAGCAGCTTTGCAAAAGATTATTTTGCCTCTACCTAACACCAACCTTACTTCCCCTCCCAAATTTTAATGATGTTCAAGAAGTCATACACCTGCCTCCATCCATTGCTTCCTGCAAGGATTCCTTGAATCACCAGTGTGATATGTGTGTGTTCTGTATTTCAAGGTGGAAGGTGAAAGAAGATGAGAAAATAGAGATATGTGCTTTCTCAGCCTATCTCTGCTCACAAAGAAAACTGGTCACACAAGCCTTTACCAAACAGCTTGCGTTTGTTAGAAACTGAAAGGCCTGGGCAGAGAAGCAAGGAACTCACCCAAAGGAGATGAACTTTGCATGCAGACCCACAGCAACTAAAAACCAAGTCCTACCTTTTAGCCACAAGAACATTCTCCTTTGGAAATTAACACTGACTAGTACCAATTAAGGCACAGTCTTGATTGCGTTTCCCATACACTGTGGGGGATCAGCAGTGTTTTTTGCTATGAACACTAGAGAAACAGCCAGGTGACATTAGCAACAGTCCTGATTTAACTTGGGCCTCTGTGTGCTGAGACCTCAACTGATGGGCCAAAGGACCAAGGTCATGACAATTTTCTCTCCCCCAAAGGGGCCTGGGCCAAACTACAGTATCAAGAAGCAGTCTGTTCAGCAACACCGTATTCTGCATGGCAGAACTTCAGAGGTAACAAGTCAAAGAAGCTTCTACCTGCTAGAGAAATGTCTCCTCTCTTGCGGGCAAGACAAGACCAACTCCTGATATCAAACAGGAACAACTTTGAGCAGAGGACCATGGATGAGACACACTTGATTTTTTCTTCACATGCAGCTAGACTCCAGACAAAACCAATGCCCAGCCAGATTATAATTCATGGAAATATATCTGAAAGTAATGATTAATTGCCAGCATATTGCTCCTTCTTTAAAAATTATATAGGCAGCATCAAAATGTTTGTACAGTTACAATAAGGAAAGATTTCAACAAGAACAGCCTGTATCAAACACATGGGATGCTCAGTAGTAATGTCTGACTGGTTCCTGTGGATGGCTTGTACAAATTATGAGCCCAGCAGTCTGTTATGTACCTTCTAGAGCACACACACATTAATAAAATGGAATATTGTTTCATAACTGACAGTTACTTATCTTGAACAGATATATAGATTTTGCCATAAAAATGAAAGTATGCATTACATATTTCAAGACAATATCCAGTTATTAATTATGCAAAGCAAGATATCTGGGGTCATGAAATGTGGATCCTAAAATTTGAGATTTTTTAATGACTGTCTCAAGAAATTCAAATAATGAAGTATTTTCTAGTGTGTTTTCTGGATGACTATTAATTATGCAAAGCAAGATATCTGGGGTCATGAAATGTGGATCCTAAAATTTGAGATTTTTTAATGACTGTCTCAAGAAATTCAAATAATGAAGTATTTTCTAGTGTGTTTTCTGGATGACTATATGGAAAAATTGTGTGAAAAAGCTACATTCTCACTTGTCCAGATCATTCTAAAATACACATTAACTTTCAGTGCAACAACAAAAATGAAATTCAGTGAATATGGTTTCCTTAGCAACCAGTATAATATCTACATCATTCATATTAACATTATTTGCAGGACCCTCTAACTAGAAGATACTAAGTCACGAAGAGGATGCACATGTCCCCTTACACAACTTGTTAGCCTTGAAAATTTAGCAGTGTGGCTTTTATTTCTAAAATTTCCATGCAGTCCTTTCCCATAAAAGCGATATCCTGCCATTTTGTGCTGAACCTCTCCCTCCTTCATTTGAGGACAATTCTTCCTGATAATCACTGTCAACTCCATTCAAAGGCATTTTTAACAAACAAATCTCCTTTTATCATTCTCAACCCACTCTGCAAACAGATATGTTGCCTCAAATTAACTGGAAACATGGTAACTTCAGGTGGATACCCTCTTACAAGACTTCATATAGACTAATTTAGAATCACCAAAACTCTTCCTTTTTGCAGGGGATGGACTCAAGGAATTTGCAGTATTATCACTGTTGCACCTCTGCCAATACTCGCACATTTGAGCCCTGAGTTCTGCCAATACCTGCTGACCTTAGAGCCCGTAGGAAGCAGTAAGTACCATTCCTAACCAAGGCCATCCAGAAGAGACTTTTCCCCCTCCCTTTTGTGGCTTTTAGGCATCATAAAAGCCTCAGTGTTAAAAATTTTGTTCTCTACAAAATTTACTTAAAATAACGATGAGATAAATATTTCCCTGAACATGTAGACAAAACTTAATGAAAAGCAACACTAAGCATAAAGCACTACTAAAGTGTTACATGTTGCTGAGCAATATTAACAACTCTTCAGTTATATGTTTACAAAGAAAATTTAGAAAAGTTCTCAGTGCAGAACAGGTTGAAATTTCACTTAACATGTAATCCGCCCACCAAAATATTAGATCAAATATTGTCTGTGACACCAAATGTGCCGGAGCTACCAGAGCCATGATTCACACGACACATTTGTTTGTCTTCTGATAAATTGAAAAAGGAACATGTATGAAAATGTGCAAAGGAAGAACAGAAGAAACCTTTTGCTCATTTTAAAGAAACATTGTAATTTGGGGTGAAAGTTTAAGGGTTCTTGATTTTGACTTTTGACCATCACTTCCTATCCTCAATTAACCACATTTTTTTTTGAATGGAATTTAGAAATTCAATTTAATCAACATGAAGTTACAATGATTATATACATTATTACAAACTGCATATACATGTTCGTAAG
This sequence comes from Tinamus guttatus, assembly GCF_059628265.1. Classification (NCBI taxonomy): domain Eukaryota; kingdom Metazoa; phylum Chordata; class Aves; order Tinamiformes; family Tinamidae; genus Tinamus; species Tinamus guttatus. Next base: position 9,638,604 of record NW_028288821.1, read on the forward strand.
TGATTCCATTAGCATCAAATGAACAATGATATTTTTCAGGTAATTAACATTCAACCTCAAAGACTGGGAAAATGTTGATCATGTGTTCGTACGCAAACAATTAGAATCAAAATGTAATTAATATCTAAAATCCATACACAGAACAATTAACTAAAATTTTAATATATTGTGAGATTCTCTTAACAAGGTTCATTTCAGATGCATATGGGATTTTATAAATAGAGTTAAACACTGAGGAAATGTAAAAAATAGCATAGTTCTTCAAACATGTTTTATATGAAAAGTGTTGTTTTCTTAATGATGCAAATTTTATTTATAACCAATATGAGATACTTGGGTGATTACATCTGCTGCTTAGCTTCTCTTCACTATTGATAAGTTTTTTTCTGCCTCGTGCACTTCGAAAGTAAGAGTTTAAAGAGAGAGAAGGAGACTAAGGCTTTCAACAGCAGATAGGTAGGTGTTTGCCGAAACTGGGCCAAGACATATGAGTTTCCTGATCAAAGGTAAAACAGAGTTTGGGGAAAAGGAATTGTTGTTAATGAGACTAACAAAAAGTGTTACGTACACCGAAGAATCAATACTCCTGGGCACTAGCTTACCAGACCCGGAGCAACTAGAGTGAAACAACAGCTTCCCTTTGCCAAGATTTTATTTCAAATTACATAGGAAGAAGATTCACTCCAAACCAGATCCAAGAAACCAAATCATTTTATTCTCATTAAAAAACTAACTTTGCTCTACCTCACCTTACCTACTACATGCCACACCAACTGAAATACTAGGTACCCTCTGCACAGTTTAGGCCTACACTAAATTCACAACACAGCTTTTCTGGCAGAAAGCTTTAAAGCACTGATGCCCAAACAATGAGAGTTTCCTCATGGGCAAAGTGAGAGAACATTTCTAACGAAGGCCTTCGATTGACCTAACGGCTCCACTTATTCCCATAGTGGAGAAGGGCATACGAGGCAAAGTCAGGTCAGATTTCCTCATGCAGTTTCTCTTTAAGATGATTTAGTATTCACAGTTTGATCCTTTAGCTCCATGAATAAATAAGGAAAAAAAGAGCTAAATTCGGTAACTTCCCACATGTAGAATAACATATCTTCAACTGCAATACAATCACGACAAGTGTTTAGAAGGCTTGGTATCTCAAAATAGAGAGTTCTATTCAGTCCCTTTGATCAGTTCCTCCAAAATCACCAGAAATCAAATGCTTAAGCACTCCTTAAAAACAAGGAAAATGATTGTTAGCTGTCTCTCTGCAACTGTCAGCAGCTAGATATTATGAATTTTACCTGATTTTACAAAATCTAGCTTAATTTTGTAATAGTCCTAGTTTACTTGCATGCCTTTATACATAATGCTTTTATACAACAGTATTTGTTACAGAAATGCTAATGTTACACCTTACATAGTAACAACTGAGTAAAAGAAGGCACGTTTAGAACTAGTAAGGAAAATCTGTTTAAAGAAAAGAGAAGATGACTTACATATCCAAAACACATTTAGCTGTGGGTTTTTGCAGGGCTGGGGTTTCTTTTAAACTTCAAAAGTAGATACATCTCTCACTAAGAAAACAGGGCCCTCCAACCTGCAGAATTTACATTACATATGCATACCTTGCCACATAACACTATCAAACCTAGGCTTTGAAGAATCATGAGCTGATGCTCTCCAAAACCATGAGGACACATAAAATTAAGAACTACAGTTTTCATACTAACAGACAATTTCAGAATGGGGATTAAAGAGAAGAAATATTTTGAAGGAGTTGTGCATTATTTAAGAGGATTTTGATGACTTTTTACATAGATCCCTCATGACCACACAACACAGGAGATATCTCATGTCCTCCAAATTCCTACAAATCCTAATGCTGTAAAACATGCTTCAAGTTATGGATCAGGACAATTTTTAGGGTGATGACAGAAAAAGTAAAGGAAGATAGAAAAGGTGTGAACTTAAGCTTATTATTTCTAATCCTAAATTAAATACAAATACTGTTCTGAAATTGCCTGTTTCCTTTCCTCTCCTCTACAAAATCTAAATTAAACCTCCAAGTTAGTTCAACCTGGAAAGTTATATAGGAGAAATTTCAGTATCTCTTCTCCCTGTGCAAAAAGGCAACAACAAATGAGTAAGTCGAATGAATGACTGCTTTCATTAACCTATAAATTTAGTGCTTGTATATTTTGATGAAGTTAATTTTGGGTGACAAGAGATCTTGTTTGTTTGTTTTTGTAGTTATCCTCTGCACTGCAAAAGCTCTGCCCAGATGGATACGCAGCAATGCACCTAGTTGTCTCTATTAAACAATCCCAATCTCACACTTCTTTTACACTGCTCACTTGGAGCAACCCTGTGTTTGCAGGCATTCTTTCAGGGGCTCTACATAGATACACCGGTATCTCTTTTTGCTTCTGTGTTTAGTCTTGCCCTCAAAATACAAATAAAAGGGGGAGATGTACAATCTGAAAACAAGATGCTTGAACATTAGCAGCCTTGGTGGAGTAGACCCAGAAGGCTTGCAATAACACTGCACACTTTCATATATTGGATAACCTTTCTGGAGAAGAATACTTGACAAGGGACACAGCATGGGATTGCACTCCCAGCAGGGATTTGATACAAGGTTTGCTAGAAACCACAGCAAAAACAATATGAATCCACTTATCAGCTGTGCAGTGTTCTTACTTCAAACAAGCAGCTATGTGATCCTCACTATACCCGCTATACCCCAAGACACTTTTGGACAACTTCTGGTAGACAAGATCAGCATTACACATGGAGCATAAGTTAACAGAATATAATTATGTTGACTCAAGGGGGTAGAAATCACCTGCAATAGGAAGTGCAAGTTACAGATTGAACAGAAATCCACCCTTTAAGCTTTTAGTTCCAATCTGGGAATAACAGACACAAAACACATATGGTCAAATATCAACCATCCAACCATCACAAAACATGTACCAAATGTAAGCAGTTTCCCCCTGCCCCCAAATAAGTGAAAGGCCTCAATGCTTGAATGATCTCTGAGTACCAAATCTATGCACGAGATAAAGAATACCTGCTGTGTTATACCACAGTAATTACATGCCTTTCAACTCCTGCATATACCAGATATCCAAGTAAGAGCAGATAACAGTGTAGGTGTATCAGCATATTAAAAATGTCATACTACACATGCACATACTCCTTTCCCGTATGCCTTCATTTTCACAGCTAAAGCAACATTTCATGAGTGTCCTCCTGTATAAAATCCCAAGTAAGACAACAAAAGCCTTTGGTGTGTAAAGACAGCAGTTCCAGACTTGTATGAGGAAGATGTTATTGTCTGCCATGCATCAATTGAATCATATCTCTTGAATGCCAGCTTGATGCCTGTTGCCCTTATACTTGCTTAGTTCATCTGCAATATGTTAGAGGCAAAAGTATGATAACAGCTCAAACTTTTTGGTTTGCTTCATTTTTCTATATACCATACAACTTCTTTCCTATATTTTTATCATTTAATATTAGTCAGTAACTCATTGGACCATTTTCTTCACTACAGGAAGACTGGAATTTTCTTATCAGACACAGAAGAACTCCATTAATGAATTTAACAGACATGCAGAAGCTTTTGATTCTTGTAACTCAAGGCTAGGCAATAAAGTCCAATATAAAATATTGGTCAGGAAAGCTTTGAACAATACCAAAGCTGGAAGAAACTAATATTACTCCTTTGTTCTAACAAATTGATTTCAACTGTCTAATCAATGCAGATATCACTCTTATACAGTGAACTCTAACACCATATATCCACTTCCCTAAACAGTTGCCACTTTAATAAGTAAAAACTTTTTTGTACACCTTGCTCTACGATAACTACACAAAGCAATTTTCACAAAAACTGTTTATAGCCAAATGCAACATAGAGCTACTAAAACAGATGGTTTTATTTTACTTTGCATACTGGCAGTGCCTTTCATGCCTGTAATTTCAAATTGAACTGAAATAGCCACAGTACTTGTCCACACATTACCTGTCTACTTCCTACAGTAGGCAATGAAAAAAAGCTTAGGTTCACTGATTTTTTGCCTCATTCAAAGGACACTTAGGACAGCATGTGGACAGAAGTTACTGTTCCTCCCTTCAGGTCACACAACAAATCTTCTCACCGTGATGCACAGCTGTAATGACATTAAGTGCAGAGGAAGATAATTTATCACTTTCCGTTCTGAAGCAGTCCTCAGGCATGCCGAGCGTGTCAAAAGGATGCCCTCACCCGGTATTCCAGTTCTGACTTTCAATATAGCTCCAGTTTTCACACTTTTCTAATTATACGGCGTTACTTCTAAAATTCTGTAGTGTTAACAATGCTCAAATGAAAAAGTTGAGCAAAATAATTCATCCTTCCATTTTGCAGCCTTTGCAGTTTTCAGATCAAGATTTATAGCATCTCACACTTAGGGGGTTGAAATTTCTTTTACGGGGTAGATAGATTTATTAGCTTTAGTAAAATTAAGGAAGTTAGAACAATTAAAGAAACAAACATTTATAAAGAGTGGGAAAGACTAGCACGGTAAGAGTGCCTAAAGTCTTGTCTTTTTTCTCAAATCAGCATAGAGAGATGTTTATGAAAATATCGTAAAGAATATAATCTTCAATACTACTCGACTTTTATGAACAAAGAATGACAGAATTGAGGATCCTGACAGTAACCAAAAATAACTGTAAATTTTGTATACCTCTTAAGACTGAAGAAGGATCTTGGACTCAGTATTTCCTAAAAATCATTTAACTGCTTGCAATTAGAAGCTCCTGGCCATGTACTATTGTTACAATTGAATTTTAATTTTATTCCATATAAGCAGTCTTGGCCATTCTATACAGAAAAACAAATACATATCTGATATGAAATTGCTTGGATTTTTTTTTCGTGAACCCTCAATGACTTTCATAATTTCTCAAGGAAAAATATTCCACCAAAAACAAATCACCATAGCACAGCTTCGTTTTTAAACTGTAACTTCTTATGACTATACGCATTAAGGTAAATGTTTACTTTGTTGATCCTAAGAATAGGCTTTAGGGAACTTTTAGGCTGAAATTCTACACAGCCTTAAGCATGTCGCAGTTGAAAAAAAATAGAGCAAAAAGGTGGAGTCTCAAATATTGCATCAGCCTCTGCAATGATGGTAAAATGATTAGAAGATTTTGCATACTGCATCTGATCCAGTTTGAATACACTGGCAGACTCTAATAGGCAAGAGACTAAGCCACCTCGGTAAAAAATAAATAAATAAATAAATAAAATGGTTTGTTTTTCATGTAATATCCACATAATACTTCTTAAAAAATAAATCCTTTATGCTATTGCCACCCAAACAAGAGAAGTGTCGATTTTGCTCTACCAGCTGTCAAGTCAAGTCCCCTTTCTTTTCTCTTCTGTACATGTGCTGTGTGAAATTCAGCAATTTCATTTCACAGAGTGTCTTTGGCATTAGTCACAGCGTAATGTAACAGAACTACTGAGTTCATCTGATTTCACACCTAACCCCTACAGTCTCACAAATTACACATTACTTCCATTAAACAAAAAAAAAGTTTTTCTGGAAATAATACTCGTATTCCTTGGAGTTTTCTTGTCAAATTTCCACTTGTCAATGAACACTACACATGCTCACTTTGTGATAGTGTATCTACATAGGATAAGATTTCTATTTGGATTGATGGGTTTTATGAGTTAGATTTATTTTTCAGTAAGCACTCTATAATGTTGACATTTAAAAACATACGTCACACAAAATTGTCTCAATATTTCACTATAGACTTGTGAGACTTTCCATTGGACAAAGTATTTCTGCCCACCTTAATTTCCTCACCAACTTGCAAGGAAGCATATTTGGAGGGGACAGTAATAGAGCAGGCATTTAGAGCTATGGCTTTGAAAGTTTCACAGCTCCATCTAGGACATCACTGCATTCCGGATGTTATGATCTCAGCCTCCCCATCCTGCAAACCTCGAGTCCCACAGTTTAACTACCTTCTAACCTCCTTCAACTCTCATGACACACTCCTTGCCCCTACCTGAAGTCCTTCTCCTCAATCTTCACCCAAAAATGCAGACCCCAGCAGCAGGTCAGTCTTGGAGCAAGGCACTCCAGAGTGTGCAGGAGCACAGCAGTTGAGCACTGATCTCAATGAGCAGGCAGATGATACATCCTTCAATGACTTGCATATGGTGCCCGAGTCCAAGGTCTATCTATCCTTTACGCGTATGCTAAACAGAAATCTCAAATCATTCATTTATTGCAGGAGAAAAACCTGTACATAATCAGAGATCATAAAACCAGAATACAGTTTTGGAAAGTATAAGGGTTTAAGGCTTCAAGCTGGAATGAGGCGATTTGCACGTTACTTATTTTTAGCTTGTTAAGGATTAATCCACAGTGTGTGCCTACACCCAAGGCACCAGGAGCAGTTCCTCTCATCAGCTGCAGTGAGTTCTATTGCATTAGTTGCAGTAGTTTTGGTTGCTGAACAAAATTCAGCCAAATTCACAGGAGGGGGGGAAAAAAACAACAGAAAAACAACAACAAAAAAAACACACACCAATGCACTGTTAGTCACTGGTACAGAAAAAAGGTGATAAGTTCTAGGGGCGCCAGAACATGTTAACCTCACAGGACCAAATTTCCATTTCATGAAAAAGATCATCTCTAGGAGAACTCTATTTGAGACACATTCACTGCATATATCTTTAGTTACAAGTTGAAATATGTTCTATCCTTTACCCACAATTTATCTTCCTTTCCTCACCTCTGATGTGAAAAAATGTGCTCGCCTGCTCTTACCAAGGAGCCATGCTGTTAAGATGGCCATCACTGCCACACCATTTTTCTGCAACTCACTTTCCCCCTTAACAATCAACCAACACTAGTAACCCCAAAAAAGACATGTGGCGCAAAAAAAAAATTCAACTGTTGCTACATCAGATGTGCAAAGACAGTTTTCGGTAAAAAAATTGTAATATATCAGCACATAGAAAACAAAATGGGGAGCGTCTCTTTCCTCTTGCATCTTTCTTTAAGACATACTCTATTTTCCTCATTTTTCTCGGGCTTCCTTTCTGGCTACATGGCAGGGAAGCTTCTCTTTGTCTACTTGTGTTTAATATCAACAAACTTTCCAGTTCAACACATACATGCTAAAAAAACTTTCAAACATTAGCTTAGCTGGTACCACTTGGAGTCAAAGTCTGTAGACAAGAACATGACTGAATGTCACACCACAGACCCCGTATTCTCAAAAGAATTCAACATTTAGGGTCCAGAAACAACTGATGCAGGCAGTGATCAACTAGCAGGCCCTTCCTCTTTCATAATTAAAAAAAGGGAATTTGATTTTCCCCAAAAATGATTATTTATAATCCATATTTTAATTTTATCAAACTTAATTTTAATGAAAGAGGAGAAACTTCACAGGAATAAAAAAAACTTGGAAGATAAAAATCCAACATCACTGAGAATTGCAGCTCTGCACATTTCATGCAAATAAGTCTTAATTTTTCCAAATTTGCAATCAACTACAGAAGCTGATATTGAAGCACACAGAGACCTAATAAGAAAATTTACTGGCCAAAGTTATCAGGAGCACATACAATGCTGCCCTAGGTGACATGTTCACTGTTTTTATTATTATTTTATGATAATTCCTGTATCTTTTTCTATAGGAAATTCTCATTGGACTAAGTAGTAGCTGTTCATGCATGTTTTAATAGTCTTCTCAAATAAAAACGTTTCCTAACAAATGCTATCTAGTCAAAAAGATTATTTGAACTGCATTTATTCCTATGGCAGATTTCCCTAGCTGGCCAATTAATTGAAAGTCTTCTTAAAACCCCTTGGAAAGAGAAAAAAAAAAAAAAAGAAAAACCAAAACCATCACACACCTCCTAAGAGTGTCAGTTACGGTTCACTGTTCCTATCTTGAACCAACTCTAATAATGTACACAGAACTGCTAAAAATACTATGTTAAATGTTTCTAGCATAAGATCCAAACTCTTTCCAACTAACACACAAGGTCACATTTCAACAGTTTGATTCTCCCTCATTGACCTAACAGATGACATAATTAAAAGTGATGACACAAAAGGTTTACATATTGTGCCTACATGCAACTATCTGAAATGTGTACTACTCTATACAAATTATGTAAAGAGTACCAAAATTAATGGAGGAAGTTACAAATGAGCCTAAGTAACACATTGTGATTGCAAGATTCTTTCACAATAAATGACTGAAGCAATTTAATATACTGACCAAATACAAAGAACATACAGGAACAAAAAATATCGCTTGACTCAGATTTTGTTGCTGAAATCATGCAGTCTGCTCTGCTAATTTCTTTAAATTTCCAGTTTCACACAGACTCGTTTTTATACATAGGTCTTTCAAAAGTAATGGCAACAAAATGGTTTCAACAAGAACATTTGTAGCTGACCAAGTGTGCGGCCTGGAGTTTCTTCAGGCACCGACATGCTATAAGCCCATTAGCTATCTCCCAGTAGAGTTTAGATATTACATCAACTCAAGAAAAAAAAAAATCTGTTCGTGCATCAAAGAGAAGGATCCTATGCCACCCAACTTGCAATTTTTTCACTATGACCATCCCATGACTTCTTAATAGCTACAGCTATCAGGATCATTACGAAGAAAAAAGGTACTTGTAACAGCAAATTTAATGACAGTACTCAGCCAACTTAATGACAGTGAAAGACTTCCATTTGATTTGGATTAGCTAAAATCGTAATGCCTATAGAAAATTAATCTTCAGACCTTTAAGTAGTGGAATGAAAATGCTGCTAGTTACATTTCAAGACATAACCTCAACCACTGAAGAAAAGAGGCAGTAATATGACAATTCCTTCAGGTATGGTTTACTTATTTGTTCTTTCCAGAACTCCTCAAGGACTGTACTTTGCTGGAAGAAAATCAAGGAAAAAAAATGGGGAAGGAGGAAGAGTCAGTAATAAGGATGTGAGAAAGGTGCAACCTGATTTCATGAACTCACCCAAATCTCACATTAGAAATAGGCAGCAGACTAAAACTAAGATGGAGAAAAATTCATTGATGAAATCTCATTACATTGTTGTAATTTCATCAGCATTAACAGTTGGAAAAATGATTTTTTTTTTTAATGGAACCAAGGGCACAGGAGAACAAGCAAATTGTATAGATCTTTTCTGCATGCACACGATAAAACGTATTGCGTGATTTAGCACAGAAGTCAGAATATATCTAAATTATCTTTATAATCTATGTATCTATATCTAGCTAGCCAGAATCCACAGTGTATTCATATTAAACAGAGACTCCTGACCAAATATTCGCCTATCCTAACTTTCTGCTTCTCATTCAAGCATCTGTTTAAAAAAAAAAAAATACCCAAAGGTTAAGTTAACAAGCAATTTTCAGACACTCGACAAGCTAAAACATGAGAAATGACCCAACATGATCTGAGAATAGGGAATTAATTGCCTGTTTGAATATGGTGGTGAAGAGAACTCACTGAAATAGGTAACTTGCCACCCAAGACTGCCCTCTTCCCTGTCATGCTTTCAGTGCCATTTTGGTGGTAAAATTCTAACACTATTTGTTTTCTTTGCAGTAGAAAAAAAAAGGTGCCTGTGCACTTCTCACTTCTCTGTCCTCTTTTGTTAACCTATTCTGTCCCCAGACTCCAAGCAGCATAATTCTTCCTGCTGAGTTCAGAAGCCAGAAGGGTGAATGAAAAAGAATGCTCGTGTTATGCTTTATTTCGGTAGTAATAATGGAGTAGCACTAAAGAAAAATTCTGAAAAAAAGCCTTACCACAATTCATGGGAATCTAAATGACATTGTCAATAAACTGAAAGTGATTACAGGAATTATTTTTAGAAAAGCAGTCCTTTCCGAGGGCCAACATACCACCATGGTGAAGAATATACGGCATGTGGCCGAGGACCATCCCTAGCAATACACACCAAAATCATCTATCATAGTTATTGTAGTTCTTATGAAGGTGGTGTTTTTTTTTTTTTTTAAATAAAGAATTCTAAAAAATCAATAACCTGTGACCACACAGTCATAAGTCATGCAGTATTTCAGTGATCAAAAAATTACTTATGTGAAAGTTTCACCAATATAATTGTTTGGAGAGGAGAAAAGGCTAGTACCTGAAGCTATAATAGTTTTTATTCCTAAACTGTGATGCAAGGCACTTTTTGCTCATAAAATTAGAGGAGAAACCTCCTGTTCTTGGTACAAGAAGAACTATGCCAGCCCACAAATCAGTAAAGAGCAAATTGCCACTTTCTGTACCTTGCCGTCAAGAGCACTGGGGCTGTTTTCTTCCCTGGAAGTTTAAAGGAGCTATGTCACCAGTTATTCTGTATCAAACAGGATTAACTTTGATCTGGATGATACCGTCATGTTTTTCTGTGCCAACAGCACACAGATCCGTTGTCTAATGTATCACTGATCACTACAAACCATCAAACTCATTTTTGTGACAAGAGCTCCAATTGAAGCGTGTTTGCTGAGCATACAATGCTTTTGTAACTGATCTAATGTATAGCCCCTTCCATCACAACTTGTCATTACAGCAACTCTCCTTCCACTACATTTTTCCTACTTCTCTTCAGGGCTTACAAGTGCTTAGCTGTTCACCTAACAGACCATCATACCAAGATGAAGTTTTCTGTTTGCAGAGACTGTAAGCATCCACAAGCAGTGCCCAAATGTGTACAGCCTGCAGGAATCTAAAACTTTGAATAAGATGTATTTAAAACTTGCTGATACAAAGAAGATCAAGTCATGATTTCACTTTTTGAAAAAAGAAGGACAGGCAGGACTGGCAGGGGTAGGCACCTCATCCTGTAGGAATGGACACAGTTCATCTAATGACACAAATTTCAAATGATACCAAATATCCTCTTCTCTACTGAGGAGAGAGAGAACTTTGCGATATTTTTTCCTGATGGGAATAGCTTATACTAACAGTAAGATTTTCTAGGACAAGTTGAATTTAGTAGTGGAAAAAAATCATTAACCAGCTATATTCATTTAAAAAATAAGGCCACTATCAGAAGAATACATCCTGTATTGGAAGTCTCATGATTTTGTCATAAAACTACAGCTTTAAATTCCACTTGCTAGGACCATTAAATCACAATGTAAGCTCTCATTAAAACAAACAAAAACAAAGCAGTTTCCAGATCCATTGTTTAGAGTTTAAAGTAACAAAAATTGGAAACCCTGATAAATTTTCATGTCTTGTCAAGTATAAAACTTGCATTTAGAATGGCATTGTTCTCAATATTACACTGTTTTTTTTAAGAATCTATGTTTTTCTGTTAAAAGTTTTGAAGGCAACGCAGTTTCACTTTTAGAGAAAAAAGAGACAAGATTCAGCAATATCTCACTCTAATATTAATTTGCTGCACTCCAAATGGTTGAAAACGCCCAACACTCACATGGTCTGAACTGCCTTAGAATATGTCAAGATCTGTCGCATCGTGCACAATGTAGCGACAACACATCACTCGCAGCTCTTCTTAAAGGCAAAAATGTTCAACACGTTACAAGTGTGGGTATAAAACAGTAAGTTAGTGAAAATCACAGGAAAAGTAGACTTGCAGTAAAAGCAAGCTGCAGGCTAAGAGCACTTTTTAAGCTTTAATGAGCACGCTAATGGCCCAAACTGAAATCAAGAAACCCATAACCCTAGACACTCATTAATTCTCTACAAAATAGAGTGGCCAGAAACAATTAACAGCATGAAAAGTTTCTGTAACTTCAGCAGTTTTAATCAGCTCTCAAATTTTCTGTAATTGTACACATTGCACATGCTATTTTATTTATTTAGATTTCATCTCTTGGTGCTGAGAACTAAAAATCACTAAAGATCCTGGTCCAGTACTTGACTTACACAGTTGTAATCACAACCTCTTATAGATAGGAACTTTTGCTTTATGCATCTGCCTTATGTTGTAAGTCAGCAAAGAGCAATCTCCTCAGTCACACTCCACAGCCAGTCAACCTCCACAACCGAGAAGACAGCATAGAGGGAGAAAAGAACTGCACTTTGGAAGTACCTAACTCAAACACACAAAGCCAAAAACACTGTTCCAGGCATGAGGTAAAGAACAGTTAATTAGCTTCTTTCACTTGTGGGTATGTGAAAATCATTCAAGTTCTTCAACTGGGGAAAAAGAAAGCAGAGTGTAAAGAAACCTTCAGTTGTGGGAAGCTGTAGAAGTGTCAAGGGTAGGACACAACTGTGGTTTGTACACATGGGACAGCTTTTGGATAACACACGCATATAAATCATAAAATTTCCATTCCATTTCAGTCTGCAAAATATATCTGCCAGTGCTATATAGGCTACTGTCATCCAAAAGATGATTCTCCGCACTGGGGAATCCTATGCTCTACATCACCCATAAGTGGGGCTTCGGTTACCTTGTAAAACAGCACCATTTCCACGCATTTTTTTCCCATACATTTTAACTATTTGCTCATAAAAGAGCAAAAAAATTACTATTTGATTGTAAAAGAGAGAAGACAAAAAGCAGTTTTCAGATACTCAAAAATTTTGGATGTATGAAAGCTATTTTTTGGGAGAGTATTTTTATCAGTTGACCAATACCTGACTATAGTATAGTCATTTTCTATTTGCCTGAGTCGCATAGCTGGGATAAAGTATTCAGTCCTGAACAGTAAGTTGGCATTTTTGAAGCAATTGCCTAGGTGAACATAAAAGTCTGACACTCTTGTGAAAGGAGTAAAGAGTTCAGCTTCACACCTTCGCATCTCAGTGACAGGAAAGCATTGTTGGTCAGTAGACAAGCAACAAGGACTTAAAAGTTGGAATTTACAACTTTATATAAAGAAATGATAGCAAAAAGAAGTCATACTGAAAAAGCAGTTCACTGCGGATATGCCAACTCTTTTTCTTGTCTTGACACTCCCCACAAAAACAATTTGAGTAAGATCCAAATAGGATTCAAAATTGAAAGAGTTTACAGAAAGAAATGTTTTATAATTGCATACAGCATGCAGGTAGGGAAAATCATGTTGCAAACATGCAGGAGCCAGAAGATCAGAAATTAAAAAAAAAAGCCTCTGAGTGTTAAATGAGTTCTATAATCTCATGAGCTTTTAGAGCTCTTAAATTGTTAAGACAAAAAAAAAGTACAAGAAACCTTTGCCTCTAATTTTAAGTTGAGATTTGTTCCCTCTGAACAATCCAATTCACAAAGCAGGAATGTTTTCCTAGATATTCTCTATCCCCTTCATTGCCCCATCTCTTCTACTTGCCACATAGATCCAGGAAAGCTCTGGGAGCTAGCAGAAGACTCTGGGCTGAATCTCACACTAACAACCAAATTTTTGGTCAAAGACAAAAAGCAAAGCTAAATCAATGCGACTCTATTAATCTTTGATGGAAATCTGGATGTCTAACCAAGGATAGATTTGGCTGGCAGGATGCTTTTTTCTGGCAATGGCACAGAAGCTGGGAAGAATACAGCTCAATTTCCTGGTCTTAACCCAAGCTTTCTGGAGTTGCTAGCTTCAAAAAGAAGTCCTCTTTACAACCATGAAGTAAATTGAATTTTCTATGACATCACTGAGACAATCCATATGAGATCTCAGAGGAGGGTGGCTTCTATCCCACACTTTCAAACATGGAACTCACTCAAAAAGCATGCTTTAAAAGTAAAATGTTACCATTAACATGCAAATGTTCAGAGTCCAAATTCCCAGTAGAGTAATGAAAACTCCCTTTTAATCATGCACAGCAACCACAATTCATGGCAAGTCAAGTGAATCTCATTATCTCATCTTTTGCAACTCCAGCTGATGTTCTACTTTCCTGGCACTAAACAGGAACCAGTTGGGCCCTTTCACAGGAGGAACAAATTCTGACTAATGACAACTGACAGCCACAGTTCTGCTCTAAACAATGAATCTGGGAGATCTTTAAAAGAGAATGTGTGAAAACAAGTGAAAACAACATGGCCTCTTGTTTGAGGTCCCAATCCTTTCTCTAATACCATGACCCTTTTCAGGGTCAGATAGGATGCTGGAAATAAAACTGCCCAGAATCAGAGATTTTTGATTTAGTGATTGTAAGAAAGACTTCAGGAAAATAAAAATCAGGAAGCTTAAATTTAGTTGATTCACTGAATGCATACTTGGGGAAATACCAGTCATTTTTGTCAGGTATCTCCTCTAAAACAACTGTCAAATATTAGCTTTAAAGGCTTTTAAAAAGAAATTTAAAAGCCCCTATTACTATACTCTGCTTGGATAACACTTCCCTGAAGAAAGAGTCATGGTGTTTTATAAGTTCTGTAATTATTTTTGATGCTGGGTAAGCTAAGAGATAAAGGACAAAAACACACTGCATTTCCATATAAAGAAAACCCTCATCATACCCTCAAGGCACACATCTCTGTTACAGCTTGATCAACCAATTCTTTAAGTGCTTACTAATTTTTATCCGTAAAGTATACAGTTTTAGATAAAGAGATTAAGCAAGCTGAAGCAGCCACAAATCATGGAGTATTCACAAGATGTTTACCCATGAAGGGAAGAGGCCTGTCCCAAAGTACTGGTATCACCACCACAGGGAATGGCTTTTCAGGTATGAAGATCTGGCCCATAGAAAACAAAACGGTAGCAAGAAAAACCCCCCAAACAAACAAAACAAAAAACCACCACCAGCAACAAAACAGAAGGAATGACTCCAGAAAGGCTTGAGGTTAAACATGGAGACTGTGATCAATCTACAGAGAGGTAGAGGACAGGGAGCAGCTCCTGTGGTGATGGAGGTCGCTGCCGCGCTCCCGTGTGCTGAGCGCGCTGGCTCCGGCCTGCACACAGGCCAGGACCTCCCCAGGCCTCGGCTGGACTTTGCAATCAGCCAGGATGGCTGATGGAAACCCAAACCAAACAACCATATAACGCAATCCTTTTGCTAGTGCTAGGTGGCAATTTAGTTTTGTTTTCTTAAAAAATAAAATAAAATAAAAAATAAAAAAATGCATCTCCAAGGACCCATGAACTAGGTGTATAAAGCAGTGATAAATAAAATGCAATGATATCAGTCATTTAAGTAATCCATTTTTTCTTATGTCGCACAATGCATAAACATGTGAGATCTTATTCTGTGTCAAACAGTCCTTATAGGGCAATAAGGTGATAACTGTACGTAAGATGCAGTCTATGTAGTGATAAACACTAAAATGCAACTCTAAAAATTAATAAAAAGTTCAGAAGACAGAACAGGCTGTGAAAATACATATTTTACAGTAAAACAATTCAGAACTGGATCACGAGGACTAAGGATCTAGGCACACTCACAGTACAGCTACTCATGAGCAGGGCGTGAGTAATTTCCAGGCAGCACATTCATAACTTCTGTTAACAGAAGCAAGCTCTTGCCCTTTTCTTTCCAGGATCTCACCCTGGATGGAAATCCCAAACTGCCAAGCACAAGGCTCTGATGCAAGCTGCCTTCAGAGCAGCTATTCCAGAGGGATAAATGGAAGCTGCTTAGCCCTGCTGCACAGCTTAACAGCAAACTCACCTCCCAAGCACAGCGCTGTATTGGTCACTAGCTACCATGAGAGGCAAGAGGCAGCAGCTCTAAATTTTATGGTGCTTATTAAACATGTTATCAACAGCATTAATCTGGAAAGGCAAAACAGACTCCATGATGTGAGTGTTTGCTCAGTCTCTGCCACTCATTTTCACTGACTGATTTGCTGCACAGTATTTGTGGCTTGTTTCTTCCACTACATTTCCTTTTCTTGGCATGCTGTCCCAGCACATACTAGGCTGTCAAGTCTGACATCTCGGCTTTTTATAATGACAGGAAGGGCAGGGAATTCGCTTCATTGTGGGCACATTTGTTCACATATAACCAGCAAACAAGCCCCCTGAAGCCCATGCAACATTTGTGAGTTGCTATTAAACCCAGCACAAAGGCAGAGAACAAGGCTGGCTGCGAGCAGGTGATGGTACTGCCTTTCTCAGGAGACACCCTCTTGACCCACTGGAGCTTACAGGCTCCACTAAACCCAAAAACTTTGCTACCCAAAGTTTTAACTCCTTCCTGCATCACTCAAGGAGAATAGGGACCATGTGGAAAGTAGTAGCATCAAGCTGGGTGCTCAGCAAGAGGCCCACGTCTGTTTCTCTGAAAGTACAAAACTACAGAATCACAAGAAAACAAGTTTTCAAAACAGCTGCATAAGGAACAAAGGTAAGAGGAAGATAATGAATCATCTTTATGACCTACTCTTCATGATGGAAGCATTCAGCTGTTGCTTAAGCTTGTTACTGATTATCAAGAGGTTTAAAAATCCCTTTGCAGGCTGCTTATTTTATGACTCTGAGACTGCAAATATTAAAAACTGTTTTAGTATCTCCAAATTTCCAAATATTTCTGTATAACTTTGAAATAAAAATCCTATGTCAAAGTAGAATTTTAAATTCAAAATTTTGAAATGCAAGTATAATATGGGGGGAACATGTTAATAAACATAAAACTCTTGCTTTTCAAATACTTTTCCTTTCACTACAAATAAATATTTCACATCCTCAAAGCCTACACAATAGCCAACAGCTAATATGACACCTAATCACTAAATCAGTATTTCCACTTCTAATTAAAGACACCTGAATGCCACTTGGCCCACACTGGAAAGAGAAGGCAGTGGTCAGCTGCCACTCCACTGCACCTCACAGCACAAGTACTTCCCTGGAGGATTTGTTTTCCAAACGCTTCTGTCTAACCTTCTTCCTGACTTTGAGAGCAAGCTTGCTTTCTTCTGGACTCTCTAGTTTACTACTGCCATCCTCGGTGACCTCAGTTTCCACTTTAATGAACGTCTTTCCGGTGCTTCTCATTAACCTTGCTTTTCAGTCTCCCGCTCTGGCTGTCTTCCACAGTCACTGCCTTGTTGATTCAGGGCTTGACCTGGTAAACTTCTCTGCTCATGAATAGTTATAGTCTTGGGAATAGCCAGGTTGAATTTGTGGAGTTTTTCCCACAAGGTAAATTACTTATATGGATACAGTGAATCTGATTTTTCCTCACTCCCCTCTCTGACCCAGTCTTCATCCGACATCTTCAGTATGACTGACATCTATTCTATTGCTTCTATTTTAGCTTTCAGGTTTATTAATTAGAGCATAGTGTTTATAATGCATAATTTAAAAATACTGCAGGTATGTACATTGAAGTTATGTACATGCTTATGAATACACAGATGTAGATCATAGATTCTCTGCATGTTTTTATTATTCCACTTGATGAATTTTTAATATTTTAATGATGACTGAATTAGTCTCAAGTTCATGAAACAATATTTAAAATTCCAGTGGTATTACACAAGAAGTTTGCTCCATGACTTGTGTATATCTCCTGTGCATGCTTGAATCACATTCATTAACACTTGCACAACATTTGCATTTGCTCTCTGTGAACATTCACCCTAGTTAAGCTCAATGTTTTGAATGTTCGTAGGAAAAAAAGAGAAACAACACAAAGGAGTGAAACCAAGATTTGTTTAGAAGCCTGAATACTAATTTGCAGATATGATTCTGCAGTATTTAGACAGCTTTATTTTTATGTTAGACAACTTCTGTTTTATACAATCCTATATACCCTATCTTCTATTCTTTGAACTCAACTTTACTTCCCGGTCCTGTAGTTAGGTCCTTATGCTTTTCCATCTCTTCAATCATGTTTCCATAACCCTCTATCATCCATGCACTTTGATTTATATTACCCTCACAACTTACAACACATTCTTTCTGTGCATTATGCTTCTCTCCATCTTTATATTCCCCTTGATTCTTATAGTATCTTACTTTGTTTTCATTCCTATTTTTCCTTTCCTAAAATGCTTTTTCCCCCCTTCCAACCTATGTAGACTTTGAGCTCTAAGCAAAGCAAAGATGATGTCATAACAGGTAAAATGATGCTTTAACCCTTACTCAAGTCATTATTTTCATTGATTTTAATGTTAGAACTAGCCCTGAATAAAATTTAAACACTAAATTTGGATTGCGGGACAAGCCCCTATGAATATTTTCATGAAAGTATACATCCCTGCAGAAGTATCTATTATTAACAATAAGAATATGTATGAAACAATTTTATAACATGTAATTTTTATATGCATTCACTGGAGACACTGAATGCATGAAATATTAAATTTGGGTTCCAGAGAAATTGGGAAAGATAGAATGTTATCCAAGTAGCAAGAATCAAATAGCATCTCAACACCTGAAAATTACAGGAGTAAAACCAGCATTCTCTGCTGGAAGCTGAACAGAGTGGATTATCTCTGCTATTTGACAATGTGGTTGACAGTAATAACTACGCTAACATCCCAAAACATCCTTGATCTCACTACTTCACCTCTTTGATTTCAAGTTGACTGTACCTTCAAAATTAAATATTGCTCTCATCACTGATGCTGTCTAATGTGAAGACAATGCACCAAACTAATCCGCGAGCAGAATTTAGTGTTGTTGCCCTGCCTCAGAAAGCACTGGATAGGGAGATCTCAACAGAGAACAAATCAGAATCAAACAATAGAATATTCAGATACATCGCAACCAGTCAATTCAATCACACAAAGACACACTCATGCATTATGCATTCTCTGAAATCTGGGAGTTTTTCCAAAGAGCATGCCATAGACTAGAGATAGGGTTTATCAACTGTTTTAAATCAGCATGTTTTATCTAATACAATAACAATTTATTTACTGAGGATATTTATACCATCAGAGCTTTTTCAGGCTTAATTGATTCTTTTCATCAAGATCCTCTATACTGGGAAAAACAACTCACAAAGGAATTTGAAAAGAGACTATACTGAATAACTGCAAAATGATTTAGATAATAATGGAGTAAATTTACAGATCTGTTAGCATTTCAATTAAAGGATTTTTTTTTCTTTAGAGGTTTTCTACAAGGCCATCCTCACTTAAAGGATGGCAAAAATAATTTTTTATCATAGAAAACACTTACAGGGACTTAAATAATCATTAATCACCATAGCTAAAGGTAGGAAAGTCAGTTTGTAAAAATACGTTGCTTTCATGAACAAAATTAAATAATTATACAGAAAAGCATAATAACATATAAAGTTTAATTAGAATATCAAGAATGATACAAGTACAATTCAATCCAGTAATATTCTCTTAAGCCTGTAATCAACCACTCTAGTGCCTTGGGTTTTATTATGGCAAGAAAATAGGAGCAGATCAATGTCTACTCTTGCAAAACGGTGAGGTTATGTATTGCCAGCCTCAAACTTAAAATCAGAAGGTGGGAAAAATTTAATTACTCTAAAAATCTGATTAATGATAAAGCAGAATTGAATCAGATTGATAATCTGATTCGTCACTTGGATTTTCAAACCTAAATCTCTCAATTCCAGGCACTAGCATTTTAAGATCAACACCAACCTTAATTCATTAGAGACAAAACACAATTAAAATCAGCAGCATTTTCTAGTCAGAAAAGCTGAAGTCAACCCTGTGTCATCAGTAACTCTGGCTGAATTAACAGCAATGCAGATTCTTGAGCCAGTCCGAGGCCAGGGAAATGAGAAAGATCATTTAACATTCAATCATAGAATGCTTAGGGTTGGAAGGGACCTCTAGAGATCACCTAGTCCAACCCCCCTGCATACGCAGGGACACCTAGAGCACGTGGCACAGGACTGCGTCCAAGCGGGTTTTGAAGATCTCCAGAGAAGGAGACTCCACAGCCTCTCTGGGCAGCCTGTTCCAGTGCTCTGTCACCCTCACTGTTAAGAAATTTTTCCTTAAGTTCCTATGGAATTTTTGATGTTTCAGTTTCCGGCCATTTCCTCTAGTCCTATCAGTGGCCACCACTGAAAAGAGACCATCCCCGTCCTCTGCACTCCCTCCCTTGAGGTATTTATATACACTGATTAGATCCCCTCTCAGCCTTCTCTTCTCCAGGCTGAACAGGCCCAGCTCCCTCAGCCTCTCCTCATAGGGCAGATGTTCCAGGCCCCTGATCATCCTTGTAGCCCTGCGCTGGACTCTCTCCAGCAGCTCCACATCCCTCTTGTACTGTGGAGCCCAGAACTGGACACAATACTCCAGATGTGGCCTCACCAGGGCTGAGTAGAGGGGCAGGATCACCTCCCTCGACCTGCTGGAGATGCTCTTAATGCAGCCCAGGATTCCATTGGCCTTCTTGGCCACGAGGGCACACTGCTGCCTCATGGTCAGCTTATCATCCACCATGACACCCAGGTCTTTCTCTGCAGAGCTGCTCTCCACAAGGTCGGTCCCCAACCTGTACTGGTGTCTGGGGTTATTCCTCCCCAGGTGCAGGACCTTGCACTTGGCCTTGTTGAATTGCATGAGGTTTTTCACCACCCAGTTGTCCAGTCTGTCCAGGTCCCTCTGGATGGCAGCACAGCCCTCTGGGGTATCGGCTACTCCTCCCAGTTTCGTGTCATCAGCAAACTTGCTGAGGGAGCACTCTGTGCCTTCATCCAGGTCATTGATGAATAAATTGAACAGGACTGGACCAAGGACTGACCCCTGGGGGACCCCACTAGCCACAGGCCTCCAACTAGACTCTGCACTGCTGATCACCACTCTCTGGGCTCTGCCATCCAGCCAGTTCCTAATCCATCTCACTGTCCACTCATCTATCCCACACTTCCGGAGCTTGCCCAGGAGGATGTTGTGAGGGACGGTGTCAAAAGCCTTGGTGAAGTCGAGATAGACGACATCCACCGCTCTCCCCTCGTCTATCCAGCCGGTCATTTCATCATAGAAGGCTATCAGGTTAGTCAGGTAAGATTTCCCCTTGGTGAATCCATGCTGACTACTCTTGAGCACCTTCTTGTCCTCCATGTGCCTGGAGACAACGGCCAGTATGAGCCGTTCCATCACTTTTCCGGGGACGGAGGTGAGGCTGACTGGCCTGTAGTTGCCTGGGTCCTCCTTCTTGCCTTTTTTGAAGACTGGCGTGACATTGGCCTTCTTCCAGTCTTCCGGCACCTCCCCCGTTCTCCAGGATCTTTCAAAGATGATGGAGAGCGGCTTAGCTATGGCATCTGCCAGCTCCCGCAGCACTCTGGGGTGCATCCCATCAGGGCCCATGGATTTGTGGGTATCGAGGTTCCTTAGGTGCTCTCTGACCCAATCTTCCTCTACCCAGGGCATTCATTATAACAGAAGCTTACACAAAAGACAGATTAAATTCTGCTCTGACTGAAGAATTGCAGAATAAAGACTTATATAGAAACAAGGACCATTCCTAATGGCCTATCTTGAGATTCCCATGTGCCTGGTAGCAGTGTAAGAAACTCTTCTGTTGTAGATGTTTGGATAAACCATAGCAAGGAAGAAACTCAAAATGAACCCCTCTAACATCTTGCAGCTACTTTACTGAATATAAGCAAGTGTTGCTGCAGCAGGTAAAGGACTTTTAAAGACTGTATATAATTATACTATTTCCTTCTACTTACATTGGAAAGATCTTCACACTATTGCCTGAAATCTTAAGTTTTCCAGACAACAACAACAACAACAACCTGTAGGTTTAGAACTTTTTTTCCAGTATAATCAACAAACTACTCTAGTGTAAAGAGTATTCATGGTAGGCTAACAAAATTATTTGAAAACCCTTTGATAGAAGATGGAATTCCTGTTAAGAACTGGCCAGAATACAGCTGAACAATAAAGTAGCAGAGTGGAAGGGCACTAAGGAAATTAAAAGCACAGTTCTGCCATGACCTATTGCTAGATCTTAGATCTCCACATCATCTTCCTTGTGGATACACTTCTTATTAACACATATTTCACCTCAACCAAATAAGTTTTCGGCTGTTTTTTTTTTTTTCCTTCTTTTGAATCCAAAACATCTGTTCCCTAGGAAGATGAGCAGCATACATTGCAGACACCCCACACTGCTCCTTCCTTTGGCCACATTTCTGAGCCATTGCTTCACAGTCTCTGAACCTTTCCTCATATTAATCTCACCACAACTAGCCCCATTTCCTGACTGCAATTACATGCCCACTAGTTCCCCAAAATTTCTCTTTTAAGGCAAAATAACTTTTAGAAGGAGCAAAATTCAAAGTGACAGCAGATTAAAGAACGATGGATATTAAAAGAGCTTGAAAGGAATGAGAGAGAAATTAGCCGAGAACAAAATCATGTGTTTCTAAGTGTATCAAACTCCAAGTCTGTGACAGAATTGGAGTCTCCTTGACAAACTGAAAATCAAAAAGTAGGGAAACTTTTTAAATTACACTTGCTGAAAAAAATATTTATTTACTCTAAAGTGGGGAAGATAAGCATTGTTTCAGCTCCCAGTCCACAACACAGGGACAGAGTTAAAAATGTTAGAGAAAGTGAAGTTGCAAAAGTGAGGCACAAATCTTCAGCAGAGCTCCAGGTCCAGAAAGGAGCTGGTAGACTGTGGTTTTCTTGCTTCATTCAGGATCAGCAAAAATAGTCAAGATGATAAAATATTGAAATGATCTGTCAGAACTCTACTGGTTTCCTGGGTTGAAATAAAAAAATAGTTTCCTGTGTTGTTTTCCGAGTCTTTCCTTAGTCTTAAGTTTTTCTACACATTTTATACAGAGAAAATCAGACAGTACCAATTTCAAAGGATTTTTTCTCCTTTACTCAGATTTCCTCCTCAGAAACAGCAAAAAGATAGCACCTAGCTTCTCCCTTCCAAAAAAAAAAGCTTGCAACGAAGTCCGTCACAAATGTTTGCTAAGGAAAATAGTGACAGATAAGAGGTATGAGACCTACACTGACTTCAAGTGCTTAAAACAGAGACTAGAACAGACAGTGTTTTCTCTAGGAAAGAGTAAATGAAGTGACTAAATGTTTAGATGGTATAAAATTGTGGTAGTCATTGAAAAACAAAGTAGCAGAGGAAAGTGAAGGGACCTATAAAAGACAACTAATTGGGTATCATAACGCAAGTTGATATGCAACATTTACAGATGCAAAGCAATGGAGAAACATTAAACCAGAAATAATGCCAGATTCTCAATCAACAGTAACTACTGAAAAGAGAGACATGGACTTCTCTGAAAAGTCAATAACAATCTCCACTCTCTATACAATACTGGGGTAAAATAGAAAAAAGAAAGAACAGATTAAAAATGAATAAAAACCCTTCTGGAAAAAAACATAACACCATAAGTGGACAGTGCAACCTCCTCTGTAATGCCCTAGGTGTTCTTTTTACCCCATTTAAAATGCCAGCAGCAACAGAAGCTGCTAAATGGATATGAACTGTGCCTTATTAATGAAATATAAACATTTTGCCCTAAGACTGCAGTCAATCTGTAGTTGGTCCAACTATTTTTCCGAAGGGTATGTATTTCTCACATTCAGGTTAAAATGAACCAATGTATGACTTAAATTAAGATCTTGGTTTTTGTCTGTGTTCAATGACTTTGAACAAGTTACTTAACCTTTCCTTATCTCAATTTCCTAGATTCTTTAGAGAGTAAGGCACTTCTGGATCTTTGGTTCAAAAATCTTAAGCATATGTAATTATTATTTGAATATTAATAAGCATATAATTAGGCTCATTCTAAAAGTTATTTATAAGTGCTTACTTCAATATAGGTGAAAACTTGATTTGTAATCATTTGAGTGTACAGTAAAAACCAGTATATATCAGTAAAAGCTATTCCACTAAGTGCAGCTACATCATTAAGAACAATTTTAGCTGCTTGAGGCTTTATCAATCACCAAAATTTTATTTTCAAACTTTATTGGAAAACTCGCTAGCAATTATCCTTGCACAGTTCAAGTGGGACAGAATCGATTCCCCATAGACCATCTCCTCTGCTGTTTGGGATGAACACTGTCTAACAAATTAGAAAAATCCATTTTGATACTGCTTCCCAATTAGATCTGGTAAATGCTACTTGAATGAATAAATTTGTTTTAGTTTTACTCAGGTATGTTGCTAATTGAATGCTTTTAATGGGAAAGACTACATATCATTAGCATTACTTTCTATCAAAAATGATTGCATTTTCTTATTCCAGAGGAAGCAAATGAAATTGTAATCGTTTTCTTCAAGGTTCAGCACGAGTTATTACCCTCTACGTACCAAGGAACTGTCTGAATCCTGCCCACCTGCCCACACAGCAGCAGCTGGCCTAGATGCATGCTTTGGGAATGTCATGCCCCTTACATGTGTGTTATCAGCAAGCTGACCCTGAATAACACGAGGAACTACCAGCATCTATTGCTAATGACAGCCACATGTCTTAATCTTATCACCAAAGGCCAGGAAACATCCAAGTCACAGAAATGCAATGTCTGATCAGCGAGACTGACCACAGAGCCACGTGTAACTTCCACAAACCTTTGCAGAGTCACTATTTCACTCCAGACCCGATTGGTAACTTGTTGCACTGCCATCACTCCAAAGTTAACAGGGTTGGATGAGCAGTCTACCCAGACTCTCTGTTCAGTGTATCCTTAGTATTTCCAAAAAGCTAAACCTGTTTCCATGCCACCTATACTATTATTTCATTCACTGCTGCTGATCAAGTTTTACCTTTTGCACTGTGTTCTACATCACAGTAGAATATTGCAGTATATAGCAACTGCTATATACTATTGCTATATTCAAAGTAGTACTACATGCCTTAAAGAATTTTAAATTGATTAAACGTTTTAGTTCTAGAGCAGAAGACAGTGAGTGGAGAGGTAGAACATAATTAAAAAGACACAATGTACCATCTGTATACAAAAGCTTCATAGTCAACCTTACATTTAGCATGTATAAATGTTTTCTTCTTTTACATAAAGTTTAGTAAAGTTATACCAAAAATTTACTTGGAAAAGAGAATCTAATTTTTCTGCCCTTTATATCAAGGAAACAGCACTAAATCACACCAAAGGCTTTCTTTAAAATAAAGCACCATAAAGGCTTAGCTTACATAAATGCCTCTTGGAATAGTTTTCCATAGCAACTGATAGCTATTTTTGCTATAGATAATTGCTTTCTGCTGCTATCTACTTTCCCTCTGATTCTTTCATAACACTTGAATACATTAACGAAGTCCAAATAAAGATTTTGTAGCCACTGATATCTAGGATATTCTTGGCTTTCTATTTCAAAGAGACAGGACAAGAATCCCTGGACAAATCAAGAAGGGCCCTACTGCTAAAACAGGAGGAGCAATAAAAGAAACAGATATCCTGGAAGATATCCTAGAGCTGTTAAATCATAGGAACATTCATTTGGAGTCAGAACACAGCTAGTTGATAGAAGTAAAATTGAATTTTCCATATGGAATCAAGATTAATTTGTTTTAATCAAGATAGCATTTCTTTAACAATTAACAGTGACCCTCTTCAGGTCCAAAAAAATTATGGAGCACTTCACACCAGTCATCAGTAACATCTTGGTTTCTTCATTATAGAGGAATGGGAAGAGGCTCTAATTACTGCATACAAATGTTTACATTAGTGTGAAAACTGCTAACTACCTTTAATTGCTAGCAGGAACTCATATGCTTTAGGGTAAATGAGTAAGTATAAACACCTGTAGCCAATAAATTATTTAGTTGTCATACTCAAACCCTACAGAAGTTAACTGCTGCTGACTCAGCACAAGCAAAAATGAAATCGCTCTTCCAAAAGCCTTCAAAAATCACTGTGCTAGACACTATATATGACAAAGTATTACAAATCCATAGCACAGGTTACTCTGCTTTATTTGCATTTTAAAACACCAGTAACGTCTAAGATGAAGAAAACCTCCAAGCCTAGTACAGTGATTTTATTTGAACAACTAAGCATCTAAATTAATAGGCAGATGTACTCCTGGCATCAGACACAAGTGGCATCCCTACATTTAAACCTTCAAGATCTTTTCACTAATATATTCCCCAAAACTGTACCAGACTATGTACTTTGTTTTATAAATCCATTCAGAATGAAAAAAATAAGCAAGCACACAAAAAATCCTGTATTATGCCAGAGCTGTTTGTTGTCTTAATTTTTTGACCACATCATTCCAAGAACCTTTGTCCCTAAAGGAACAACACCCTGAGGAAGTGGTTTGTCTTGCTTGGAGGAACAAATTAGGTCAAACCAGTGATGCTGACAGTGAAGCAGTCTGAGTTAGGTCTTTAATTAGTGATCAGTTTACAGAATTAGCACTAGCTTTTGTTTTTATTTTTTTCCCAGTTCTTCAGTTTATGGAAATCTGTGTTCACATGAGAATAAGATTACCAGTGAACCATTTGCATACCAGTGATTACACTGATTGCCCATGACATCCATATGATGGTAACACTACCAATCTCGGGAGCATGTAAAGGCACCACAAAGATCTCCAGTTTGGTGATCATCTGTAATGGAGACAACCAAATTTAACATTCAGGACTATTCTCTCTCTTCTGCTATGGTCATTTTAATAATGAGTAGCCAATTCACTGTACAAAATGGATAAAAACAAGTAGCCACTGATGTCAGCCAGCCTCTTATATACATCTTACACTCAGTTGGAGGATTTTAAAGTCCATTTTTATGGATACAAACCTTCAAACAATTTTTGCTCAGCCCATTTGTTAATGCTGACCATAAATTCAGCTTGGTATCCTTAATTTGCTACTCTTTGCATTCCTTACAAGTAATCTGCATTGCAGAATTTACTGTTCAGTCAGAGACCTTCAATTTTTGCTGCTCAGATAAGCTCTGGTTGTATTGCTGATTAAACATATTGCTAATATTTTAGCTCACATTTTCCTGGGTTACAGAGGCATGCACATGTATGTGTGCACATCTCAGGGCTAATGATTTTGGAAGACTTAAGAACCAATCCACATGTATAGTATTGAGAAAAACTATAAAAATGTAAATTTTAGAAGCTTGACAACACAATGACAAATTTTAAAAGGCATAAGTATACAGGACAAAAATATTTACCTCTAAAATCACAAACTCTGGAGAGAAAAGGAGGGAGGGGAAAAGCAAAACAAAAATGGAACTAATAAAACACAGTATTTACTAATAAAGATATAAAGATTATAAAGACTGATACAGAAATTAAAGTGATTAAGACTAATATACCATCTTACACTATTAGGCAGAGAGACAAGAAAAAGAAAACAAAAGAACACCACAGAATAGTTGAGATTGGATGGAATCTTTAGGGATCTAGTCCAACCCCCCTGCTCAAGTTTTGTCACCTCAAGCAGGTTTAGGACCATGTGCATTAAGATTTTTAATATCTTTAAGGAGTGAGACTCTCTAGACAACCTTACCCAGTACTCAACCAACCACACAGTCAAGCAGCTTTCCCTTCAGTTTGTCAGAAGCCCTATGAACAGAAGCATTTTATTCTTGAAAATATTTGCTATTTCTGGAAGGCAAATAAGATATTCAAATCAAGTACGAAAGATTGTGAAGGAAAGTTCATATTCCTTTTCTCTTTCTGTAGTCATGAGTAAAATATATGTTGAAACAACAAAAAGACAATTAAATCATATAATTCTTTGGTAGACTACACATATTCCAGTTGGATCAATAAGACTGCTGGAAGACTTCGTTGAACTTGCTTGTTAAACTTCACCAACCACCTGGCACCATTTTTCTCCATGTTAGGAACAACATGGAAATGACAAAACAGATTCCAAAACAGGCTAAGGTTACATCTCATTTCCATTTTTGCCCAAAGAGTTTGGGAGCTCTTGACAGTATTTCCCTTTCATTACTCATATGATGTTGAGTCAATTGCACCTCTGCTCAAAAAGATAACTCTTCTTGTGCTTTCCATTCACTCTACTCTGCTGGACTTCCCAGCATTTTTTCCCCCCCCTCTATTTTCTTTTTAACCATGTATATTGAATTCCATCACAAAAGCAGTTCAAAGGTTTCCTCAATTATAATTTATCCATATAAAGTGGGGTCATAACCTCCTCTACCTGCACTATGATTTCTTTGTGAACTGATTTGGTTTTAGAAATACTCCTAGGGTTTTTAAAAAGAAGTCTGTGGAACAGCCCTGTGGCTTTTTAAGTTAGTTTAAACTATTTTTCCAAAAGTGTGCCAGTTTTAGAGGTGTGCAATAGTTTTTTGCTAAAAAAGAGCTGTCTTCCACTCAAAACTAACTAATTTAACTTCCTACTTTTGGCTACCTGTCTCCTGTGGATATACCATTACCCACAAAGGACAGTAAAATCTTGCATGCTTGGAAAATGGGACATTTGAAGTACATCAGTTTAAAACTGGTTACAACTCTCGCAGTTAGGGTTTTCTAACATAAATCAAGGGTCAAAGTGGAATCCAAAGCAATATAAACCCTAAAAGCAATATAAGCCCACAAGGGATAACAAAAAGCTTAGAGTGGAATCTAAATGTCATAACCTATACTCATTTCAAGGCATTGACAAGCAATAAAGTTACTAAGTCTGTCACAAATTCTGGCACTTTTTTTTCCCCCCCATTTCCACAAGAAATAAGGACAATCTAAAACCAATCCCTTAAATATATTCATAGTACAAGTAAAACTTGGACTCTGTATTCTAGAGGAAATGGAATTAATTAGCCCTTTGGATTACTCAGGTGTAATTTGTCCCCTAGGTTCCTGTTACAGTCACATCCCTCCATCAGGTGGATGGATGCTGGATTTCCACATCACCTTGGAAAGAGAAAAAGTAGCCATAAATAAAGAAATAATATATTAGCAACTACCAGAAGTATTAAAAAAACCTCAACATGGTTTTCTTTGAGTTCACCAGTACATCTGGTTTGCAAAAAGAACAAAAAGAAAAAAATTGCAAAATCCATTTCAGCTGTAACTCAACTCTCAGTATTCTTTTTTTGCCTTTTCATCATATTTATGGAATGACTTTTGCCTTTGTAAACCTGAGCAAGAACAACTTGATGTTGGTACTGTACTTTATTCACATGAAAATGTCAAGCTAAGTAAGGAAGCAATAAAAAAGCAAGGAAGAAATATGATGAGAATTTATAAAACAATGTTAGTAGGCATCTTGTTTCTCTGATGTTCAGCACTGTCTGCAAAAACAGAGCCAGATTAATGAAAGATATGAGATGTTTTTCACATAAAGAGTTCTAACCTATAAAACCATTGCTATAGTATCTGCTTTCATATTCAGAAAAATACTTCTAGTGCCCATTTTTCACATTGATTAAAAACATGCAGCAGGTGTGGTGATTTAGCAGCATTTGATATTATTTAAGTTAATAATGGGGAAAACCTTCTAATGTTTGGCCTTATGGTTTTCCCTTGTGTGCAAGTGTGAAGGTAGTGAAGTGTGGCTTAGTAGACTCAGGATCTGCTTCTGCCTATGGATATAACAATAATAATGTGAAATGACCCCGCTACTTGCATCATAAAATGGGGATGGGGATAGAGCGAGAAGGCAGTAATACAGTTACAGCTTGCAAACCTAACTCCTGACATAACCAGGGGGTTATCAAGCAGAGACAGAAATACTCAGGATTATCTTTAGTGCTGCTCTGGCCTGCAGCTAGAACTGTCTCTAAAAAAGAGCAAAGCACAACAGCAAACTCTTCCAAGGAGGCCCATAGTGAAATAGCACCTCTCTCATTTGTGTCTCAGTCTGTGCCAGCCTACACAGAGCATTTCATGTGCAGTTGTGTCTGTGCTGGAACATCACTGATTGCCTTTTCCTCATAGCAGGTAATGACTTATGCATAAGATTTCTAGTTGACAGACAGTGTTTGAGACTATTGATGTCAAGCAGGCTTCAGCTGACCATGTTGCAACACTACAGACATCTTCCTCACTGCAGATATCAAGATGCTCTGTTTACCCATATGTTCTGTCCTGCTGATATGGTAAATTGAAACACAAAGAAATAGAGCTGGGACTCATGATGTGCTCTGAGGTGACCCAATTTCACTAAGCAATGTTGACATTGGAGCCACCAGGTCCTGCCACCACATGTCCTTCTTGGAAACACGTGTGATAGCTATTTTTTTTTCATTGTTCGTTCTTTATTTGCTGTTAGGTTCCTCCCTGTTCAGAACAACTGTTTGAAAAGACCTCAGGCACACAAAGTGCTGAGGACAAGTAACTTGCTCAGAGATTCTTTAAATGTCAGAATAGCCTCAGAGTATCTGGCCTAAGAGAAGAGGCAAGATAAAACTAAACAAGAAAAAATATGGAAAGCAAAGCACTTAACACTTTTAATGGACATGCAAGTGACAAACATTTCCCTTTTCTCTAAAGTGGCATATTCCAAGGAATACTCACAATGGAAAGCTCTCAAAAACTAAAGAGCTAATAGGGAAAAAAACTCTCCCCTCCTCTGCAGTCAAATAATCACATTTAACTCTACTATTTCCTTAATTTTTCCTACAGGAGAGAATTCTGAGCCTTAAGCCTCTCAGATATATGTCCCCATCTTCTCGACCATACTTTGTCATTTACAAGGTTAACAGCCCCAAGCATCCCCTGCCTGCCACTGCCTCCAAAAAACAGGTTTACTCCTCTCAACATCAGTGAGGAAGGATTTAGAGGATTCTCTTTGCCTTTTTTTTCAAAAATGGAGACTGCAATTATGCTTTCAAGCTTTCTTGGGAAAGATTACATTTATAAACAGTTAACATGCATAAGCTGAGATTTAAAAAAAAAAAAACTGGCACATCTAAAAATCAGGCTAAAAACATCAAAATATAATGTAATATTAAAGTAACTGTAGCACCTCCTTAGATCATTAGAACCCCTCAAGTTTCATCCAGCCTCAGGCTGTTTACTCCTATTTATCTGCCGTATGTGAAAAAGCCTCACATAGCTAAACCCTGTGCAAGCACTATTATCTCCATTTCCATTGATAGCTACTCTCATGTCCGTTTCTTCCTTAGCTGGTTCCTTCTATTCACCATTTCTGCTTTCTCTACTTTTTCCTATTCTTTTATCCTTAAAAGCACATTCTACATCCTATTAGTCACTGTCCCCCTCTTCCTTTAAATTCAAAGGATCCCATTTCACCTGTAAAATCTCTACATCAGTCTTTACAACATAAAGCAGGCAAACTCTTCTCTCCTGCTAATGCGAATCCAGTACTTACAAACTGGTTTTGACATGGAGAGGTGAAAGCAAGAAAATCCCATTCTAACATTGGCACGCCTTACTTTACCTTATCTCTTCACTTCTCATTAGCCAGCGGTATTAATTTGATTTGGCTTTGTGGCAGAACTTTTTTTTTTTAACAATACATTTTGTGTTGTTCACTGTATAGCAAGTATAGAATACTAATTAAAATTTAAATCAGGACAGGAGGGTTTTTTCATATATTTTTATATTGGTATGAGTGACAATGCATTAAAGAACAACAAGAAATTTCCCTCTCCCACTGCTCCCTTAGTATAAGAGAGAGTATTGTGTATAAGTGTGTTTCTATTTAAAAACAGTATTTCTATGCTTTGGCAAGATAGAAGCTGCACATGCACAAGTAAACAATAGTTGGAAATAATTTCAATAGCCTAACTCTGATTAAATCAAAATTAAAGTTACACTTTTTCTTTATTTCACCCTTTATAATCTTGTGCATTTCTGAATATATTTACAACTGACAGTGGAAAATTAATTCTCTAAGGGGCTCTGTACAAAAAGGACCAAAAAAGCCATCTAGAGCTGCAGTCTCTAAAACTCCACTAAAAAGAAGGAAAATAATGACTCACTTGGAAAGAATCCCTACTACAATTCATCAAGCACTGGCTGAAAATAAGAGTATATGCATAGAATCTCAAGTAGGAGACGGTGGGGATCTGTTGTATAAGCTAACTACGTTCCTTTCAAAAAGTGTCTCGTGGGTCCTGGCAGCGATCAAGTAAAAACTGGTCTCTATTTATTCACAGCTGAAAACCAGAGCCAAGACAGCACACAATCTTTTGGACTGCCTGAAATTTGTGCTATCAGAAATTTTCAATCATGTAATTTACTTTTCATTCAGTTTACATAGATGCATACGTGTGTGTGCATATAAACATTATAATATGGACAAAACCAATATTAAAATATACTCAAATTCCACAGCTCTAATTGCAACATATTAGTACTCCTCTTCTACGGTCAAGTGGTGCTCCCACGAAAGAACTTCCAGTGACTGCAGCAAGAGCAAGATGGAGACATATAGAAAAATTCCCTTCCATTTTTACAACAGCTTGCTGAGCAGCCGTGAAAAAAAAAAGGATAGTGAAGACATCCTTCCAAGATTAAATACTTCTGGAAAGCATTAGTTAATATACCTAACAACCTAGGAATTGCTATATTCCGCCACATAGAAAAAAAATCTGCCATTTAGTTTATTCTTGACAGGTTAGGAATAACCTATTTAAAGGGAGAGAGACAAAACCTGAGTACAAATTGGATTTGGTGCAACAGGAAAGGGAGATGCAGGAAAGGGAAATACCCTTTAAGTATTCTCTGCTTTAGGATGCAACTTTGATAGGAATAATGCTAAGTTTCTTCAAACATTGGAAAACAGAAATGAATTTTGGCAGATTTAATCACGTAGTAGTAACACAGTAGTGGTAAACTGGATACCAGTTTTCCCTCTTTATTTCTTTGTTCTGGTCAGGGGTAATTACTTGATTCTTCCTTTCAAAGTCTGTCTTTCCAAGTGTCTACACTGTCATTCAATAACTTTATCACTAAAATCCTTTATACTTACAGTAAGTGGCATGTCATGAATCTCTCAACATTCCTAATCTTAGCGAGATAACCAGTTACTTTCACAATCTATTTCAAACTGTGCAAATATATTTGAAGAAAGACTTTTGAGTTACACGTGCTTCTGTATTACATACAGAGCTGTAGGGTCTAATAATTTCTTTTGCCTCTAAAATTGGCTTCCTATTATTTAATCAAATAGAATTTTATCATCATGTATGGAGAAATGCATTTTAGAAATGTTTTTCAATTCTTAAGATTTGCACATATCTTGGTACATGTTATTCAACTATCACAATCATTTATTGTTTTCCCATTTATAATCCCTGTAACCAGTTTTAAAATAGGAAAAAATAGTAGTTCACACATCAGTCCTACAGTACAATAACAATACATGAAGTCACAGAAGCTAATGAAGAATTAAGGTACATGGTGCCTTTTTTTAAAAAAAAAAAGAAGACACACACAGATATTCTCCTGTAATTAACATTTCCACAGACACTACATTGATTGAGTACAAGAAGTTAAACTTGGTGAGTTTTGTAACAATATCCCGTTGAATAGGTAGTCCCTACTGTTGACTCAAACCTTTTCAGGGCATAGACCAAAGTGACTTTTGCTGCTTCAAAAGCCCTTATTTTCAGATGAGGCTTGACTAGGGATGAGCAGCTCCTACTATACAAAGGGATGCAAGGAAAGATGAAGGAAGCTGGAGAAGAACTGTAGAGCCTCTAGAACTAGGTAGCTGCTTCATACTGCTACAAGGACAAATAGCGGGTTTAAGCACCACTTCTGCTCCACAGGAACAGGCAACCCACCACTGGAAGAAGGCTGCCCTTCTTAGTGTCGACCTTTCCCTCTACAGCAGCAGCTCAGCTCGCTATAACTCTATTGCAACCAAATTACTGAGGAAAATCATTCTGCTGCCCTAGGCAACTGCACATACGACTTTTTTTTGTAGACATGAAGCCTTCTATAATGTCCTTCCCTTGCACAACACAGGTGGATCCGAGATATTCCACCATTAAACACTTTCTCCCTAGCACCCACTTAACATAAGAATGATCATTACAAAATCCTGTTCTGTTCACAGCACCTTCTACAGACTCTTGTTCATAGAGCCCACATTGATATTTTAGACATGATACATTCATCTGAGCTCATAATTAAAGTTCATACACAGTTCTTATTTTCATATTGCATTCCATATTTGGATATTAGCACTATTTCACTTGCCTTTCTTCCCCCATCATCAAATATGTCATGGCAGGAAAAAAAAAAAAAAAAAAAAAAGGTATTATTTCCCCTTGGAAGCAAGCATTTCAAGCTGAGCCTGTCAAATAGTAGAGTACTTCATTGTATTTGACTTTATTAAGAATATAACTTCCAATGTATATCCTCACTTCCAGAGTTTCTGAGTTTATGTATGTTGAAACTGAGCAAGTGTGACACAGTTCTTAGTTCCCTTGGGAACAATATTCAGCGCTCATTTGAGTTGTGACCTCCTTATGCTGCCAAGGAGTATTAGTATTTTTGTTGGATCCTTAGAACAGAGATACAGAGTGAAGGACAAAGGCAAAAAATACAACCCTTCCACTTCACAAATGAAAAGCAGATAAGACACCGCTCCATTTCAGGATATGGAATGTTGGCTCTTTATACGCTCTGCCCCATTTCATAGGACTTATTGGAAACATCACTCTTTCATAGTAAAATATTTTAGATGAACTCTGCATGAAGAAACCTACAGTTGTCTACAACACATCTGAAATGTCTAAAAATCCTTCAAAAGAAATAAGAAAGCAGATTATCTTCAGATATGATTTTGCAAAATGGATGACAGTTCAGAACAGCATACTTTCACAAATGCTGTAATACTGCCCACTGTTTCCTGATATCACCACCTGGTATAGAATCACAAATATTAATGAAACAGTTGCAATAAGAGGCTCACTTATTTCTCTGCTTACAATACATGATTTCTTTCAATTTAGCCCACAATTTGCATTCTTTCACAAACAGTATTTACACAGCCTTTCCTCATCTAATAGACTTCTAAATTTTACTTCTAACATCCCCTTCTTTCCATTACTCAGTAATTATGAAATCCACCCTCCTGCACATATTTCCATGTGTATTGTGACCAGGCAATACTTCTACACCTGTTTCCTTCCTATTAAGTCAAAATAGACTCTTCCAGTCTTTATTTAACACCTCATTGAAGCAATGACATGAATAGTTGTGGGTTGCATCCACAATTGACTCTTCATTATAATGTACATCTTGTTATTCTACCTTGATTTACCACTCATTAGAATAGCAGTTGCAAGAGCTGACCTTAACCATCTATGTGGGCATCCATTATTAAGGTGCCTATACCATTTCCATTACTGACATTTAATGTATGTACTCTCTACTGTATTTATCCGCACAAAAACAAACCATTCAATTACCTTTGATACCATCATGACAACACATGCAGACATTACTTAGTTTCAACCATGGAAAAAACCTACAAAAAGCAAACACCTGGTTTGTGACGAGCAGCTTACAGGAGCCTTCTTTAGTTATGATCAGCTTCTGAATGCAGTAACATGAAAGGGCTGACACGTCCAAAACTGTTAGGAAAGACTGATTAGATACCAGGGAGTTTTCCTGCAGAGCAGATAATCAATATATTTCTATTAACGCAGTTTAATTTTTAATAGTGCTGCCCTGAAATATGAGACTATCTAATAAAATCCCAGTGACTTGAGACTACTGTATTCAAAATGAAAATAAGTTAAGGGCAAGAAGGCCTGCTTCTGGAGAGATTAACAAAAATAATATCTGTTACTATTAGATTCCATGGCATTTTAAACTTTGTCTTTCCCATGTCATTCCTTTTCTTAAAAAAAAAAAAAAAAAAAAAAAAAAAAAAAAAGCACCAAACTTGTTCTTTCTGAGTAGGAATAATTCATGATTACTTTATCTAATTTTACTGTTGTACTACCAGAGGTTCGGTTCTGCTTTGTAATGTCTTTTTTCAGAGCAGGACAAAGTCTCTTTAAAGCTCAACTTGCTAATCATTAAACCATGTTTCAGGTTTAGGTATTTGTTAAATGAAGCTGCATAAAACCTCTTTTAACATATCCATAAAACAGCAGCAGATGCAGTATGTTCAAAATGATGATTTCCTTTTAATTTCATAAACATACACAAAGACACATTATAGCCTATGCTCAAATACACCCCTGCTGCAAACTAAAGATGTTATAATCAGGTTAAAATAAATTTTGTAGTAAATCATGAGAGGCAGTATACATTGCAATGAAAGGAAGACAACATCATGACATGAGATGCAGCTGGAAACACCATCCAGTGAAGTCATTTCCCAGTAAGCCTCTCCTAGGATAAGGATCATAAGCAAACAAGTCTAACCCAGCCATGAACAAATGGTTTCACCCCCTCAATGAAGAGAAAGACTGGTCAGAGGAACTATGAGGCAAATAAGACTATAGACAACAGCACAGGCACTAGCAGGAGAGCATGAGGCAAGGAGAGAGAGCAGCGGAGAACTTGAACTGGGATAATATAACAAATATCTTAAAATATCAGTATATAAAGAAATCAGTATATAAATGTTTTTCTGAGATAGCAACTTGTTGGCCATTGACCTCTTTGAAAAAACTCTTTCCAGAAAGGTCAGGGGTTTTTCTGAAAAGATAATGTGAATTTCAAAAAAATCACTACAAATCAAGTGGCCATCTTAGAAAAATCAGCTTTAGTCTTAGCGGTACTTGTATTGGACTTGTTTTCTGACATAGTACAGAAGTAACAGAACTGTAGTGTTTTCTCTTAATGCCAATTTGAGTTCCTTGGGAAACCAAGTCCCCCATGTATCTGTGCTCTTCCATATGTGGGTATTTATGGCCATGTGTAATCACTGTTGAGACATCTCAGGAATTTGAGTGCTTTGTGACAGGGAGGACATGCATTGTCTCTGTGCCTTTTAGTCCTTTTCACTTTACAATTAGACTTACCCATGTTCTGTAAGAGTAGCATTTAATGAAACACATAATATACCGTATTTCATGGGAAAGAGGTGTTAATGGAAAACGATCTCAAGATGAAAAAACAGTCTGATAAATATCTAGAATAATTAGATTCCACATTTTAAGTGAAAATCATGTGCGGATCTATTTAGGTTTACAAGGTAGAAAAAAATCCCAGTGTAGACTTCTAAAGCTAATGAGATATTCCACAATATTACATGTATGCAATTGACCAAAATGCACTTTTTTGGCATTGAAGACACTGTCTTTAATATACCTTGCATATGGCATTTTTTTCTAGCTATGTAACAATAATAAAATATAATATGCAGTACTTTAACAGAGTACAGTATTGCACAAATTTAAGAAAAAAATATGTATCAATACAATTACCCAAATAACTAGTGCTGTATGCTAAGGTACTAAGCAATATAGATAGTTTGCAGAGATATTTCACAGATAAGACAATAAAATTTTTTTGCTCCCCAGTGTTACCTTCTAAAACCCAAATGAAAGACCTGAAGGGCTCAGAAAATATATTTGCTGCCATGGTGTGAGATAAATTGGGATCAACAAAAAGGGATTGTTTATTGAAAAATGAAGATGTGCACATATGTTATTAGAAGCAATAATAATGTTTCTGAGGGATAAAGGACAACAGATAAAGGACACCAGACAAAAAACACAATAAACTCTGTTGATCTGTAGAGGCTAATATAAACAAAACCAATACAAACTTCTGAAAATATGTGGAGCCATCTCAAAGGCGATAAAGCACATTGAAATTATCAAATGGTGCATGTGCACATGCATGCATTCCTAGAAGCATTCCCAACAATTCCAGATTCATATTCAACATTACTTGCATTACAATGTCACATTAAGCAAGCTAATCTGCTGCAAGACAGCATTACAAAAGTCGCCCAAATCCACATAGTGTTTCATAGATTTTTACAACTAGTAAAAACAGACCCAAATTCCACTCAAGGTAACAGGAAATCCTGCACTGGCCTCAATTAGCTTTGGATCAAGCCCTGTGAGAATTAAGAAGCCTCTAGACAGCCATCATTTACAGATACATGCTTAGCAAATAGAAAGTGTTGGCACCTTCAGAAGGAGCAAGGCTACTCTAATTGAACACAAGGCTATTAATATCCTTTTTTGACAACAATTTCATTAAAATTCTGCTAAACCAGGCTTGCCTTATCACTGAACTAGTCCTGAAGGTAATCTTAAAAAACACTAAAAATAGAGGAAAATTTAACAGAAGTAACCTTGAAGAACTTCCAAGTCAACAAAAGCATTTGAAGAATTTTAGTTATAATTTTAGTACTGGAATAAAATCTGTTTTATCTCTACCAAGAAAGTTAAATGTAAACAGAGGCTATGAATGACAACTGCACCTAGACTTCCAGTCCTTCGATAATCTAGAGGTTTTTAGGTCCAAATCTTTTGGGGCTCAATGCAAAACCAAAGGCAGAGTTCACATTCATACCACGCTCCTGAATTAGGCTCATCTTCAGAAGTGAGGGGCCATGTAGCTGGTCTTGAGGATGAGATATCTTTTGCTGTCTCAAAAGATGTATTAGAATCATTTCTGGTGTAGAAAAATTCATTTGAAGAACAATATGAGTCATCAGCCATAGGAGAAAAGAAAGAAAACAAACAGAACAACACACACTATCCCTAGAACCAGTTCAAAAAAAAAATCTCCTTGCTAACAGCTAATGTAGTGTTATGGCCTTGATTCTCAGACTAGGCAGAACAAGAGGAAATCGCATCTTGCTCAGATGCTACAAAGACAAACACAAAGAGGGTAAATAAAACATGATAAACATCTCTTAAAGTAGAGTCCAAAAAAGATGTAATCTAACTCTTTGAAAACCTTAACCTTTCTTTTTTTTTCCTCCATTTGTTATGCAACTTAAAACTTTATACCCACTTGTTCAATACCCAATAAAGATATACTTGATTGTCAAGCTTATTCTCTTTATATGGAAAATGGCAGCCAATTAAGACAGTATAATAGAGATCCAAAATTCAGGTTGAGTAACCATGGCCGACTGTCAAAAGTTGTAACGAAAGCAGAGATTATCACTATAATCAAAAAACAGGAAACGAAGAAAACTGATTCATAATTATTTGTGATTAGTATCTCCTTTCAAAAAAAAAATGTCTTGCAGTCAAAGTAGAAGCAGCAGGAGAGCGGGTCTTGATTTTCAGGAGCGCATTAACCCAGGTGAAGCCAGCTCCAAGCCCATGAGGCAGCAGCCGCTATACTGAGCGTATGCGACAAAGCCATGAAGTCAATTGAAGAGCCTCCTGTTTAATCAGATATGGAAGAGAGAAGCAAACTGGCAAGAGCTTAGCTACACGTTGGCCCTGTGTATCAGCCAAAAGACTCCAGTGCAAAATAATAACCTGAACCTCTTTTGAGCCTAGTCTCCTGCAAATCTTCTTAATGGAAGAAGGAATTATAGCTTGCCTGGGGGCATCCTTAACTTCCTATAACCCCTCTAATATATCGTATTGCTATCTAAACATGTTCCTTGTAAGATGCCAGACCCACAAAAACCCCTAGAATTAGGCTTCCCTGGATTGGGGAATAAAAATGGTTATGAAGAGATTGATAAACTCCCTTAAGGAGATTAATAGTATCTGCCTCTCCTACTTTGCATAGGCATGCTCCTTACCCTTATTAAATAAGCATCTACCTGAGGTAATGGATAAGCAGTTTACAGAACACATTTTGAGGACATATTTGCTGATCTAAATAAAGAGATGATCTAAGCAAAACAGATGGGTTTTGAGACCCCACAGAGGGCTTAAACAGAATTTCAGTAACTCACAGGAAGAATATATAGAAAAAATACAAATCCTGCAACATGACACCTTACTAAACTGAGCAATATAAAGTCTATACAACCTGAGTAGAAACATGTCCTGCAGAAAGTGACAGACACAGCACCTGAGTTACCAATGCCCAGATTTTAATTAAAGTGAATAAAATGCAAACCTTAGGGAAATTCCAAGAATACAGCTATTTCTGGTCCATG
The DNA here is from genome assembly GCF_059628265.1 of Tinamus guttatus. NCBI lineage: Eukaryota > Metazoa > Chordata > Aves > Tinamiformes > Tinamidae > Tinamus > Tinamus guttatus. The sequence goes on from NW_028288821.1 coordinate 9,678,472, forward strand.
ATACATTTGAATCAAATCAGAACACTGTGCTCACCAGTAGAAATACTGTTTTTCAATAACTAGACTGAACAATATGTTAAAATTGCTAAATACTATGGTAAATTCTATGTTGCTTAGGGAAAGGATTAAGGGTTCATATACTGAACCTCTAGATCCTAAAATGCAGCTTATTGTTTTCTAGACCATAACTGGGTCCCTGAGCTACCAATTCTCACCCATGTGAAGTGTTTAATGCACAAACTATTACACCTCAATCCAGACCCTAACAAGCCCCTCCTGCCTCCTACTATTAAAAAGGCTCCAGCATTTAAACAAAATCCTGAGGTTCACATTAGTTCAAAGCCAAATCCTGTCATCGATGCCTGATTAGATTTAATGATCTTATACTGAAGAGTTGGCGTTTCATCTCAAGAAAAAACATCCAAATCCAGACTGAACTCCAAAGCTTGTACATAAATCAGATTTTTTTTTTTAATTTCTTTTGGATAAACAAAGGTTTTATATAGGTCCCCTGTTCTGTTTGTTGCCTAATTGGATGAAAATGGCAAGTCTCCCAATCTAAAAATGCTTTCCCTCTGAAGAATTTAACAATACATTTGGACAGGCACATATATTTTTTTGGAGACTGTACAATGACTAAAATCCCATTTGTGCTTAACAGAGCTAAGTTTGCCAGAATTCAGTCTGTGAGCCAAGGCTCCACTCTCTGCTAATGGCAGAAATGGCTCTCCCTGCAGTCCAGTATCGGATTATGCACTTTTCTCTTGGCAAGGGTAAATCTGGAAACACCCACAACACCTGTTGTTTATTATAGACAGTGATATTGAAAATAGACATTTTCCTATTATGGAAGGAAAAAAAAAAGTATGTTTGTATTGTGTGTGAGGGAGATGGAGAGGGGAGAAGAACAAAGTCGGTAACTGTGAACAATTCCCGAAAGACCCTGCTAAAAGTACTTAACTTGAAAGTGCATTTATATTATAAGTTTCACCTAAGAACCTCAAAACACAAGCACAAATTGTGGAAGATTTCTGCAGAGATTGCTAAAGATTGTTAAAGCAGGGTTGCAAGCAAAGTGAGATGAAGAGATGTATGGAGACCAGTAATAGAGCCAAGAAGTTTCGTATCTAATGACAAGTCAAACAATCAGAACTGGAAACGTGGTTAAATCGGGACTAAGGTCATGTTGTTCAGTGAAAATCCTCCTGATGTCTCTCAAAGTACTCTTTTCTGTAAACTTTGTAGCTACTTTCTACAGCCTATTCACATGGGAATATTTAAACACTACCAAGTAACCAGGTGAGGGAACATCAGCACCTTAAATTATTTATTCTGAAGACAGAATCTCCAAGTATATCCTATGCACTTAATGGGTAAACACAGCAAGATCTTTGAGCCCTTTACAAAAGTACAGGAACTCCTATACCAATTAGTTTAAGCTAACATACACCTCTTCCAATGATACCCCTACTCTCTCCTTTTTCCCTTAGCAATCATCTTCCGCTCATTCCCTGGTTAAAATCATTCTGCAGCCTATATCAGAAATTTGATTTTGTTTCTTTACCCTCAGTTTTTGACTCATGATGCCATGCATCTTCAGTGTATTGATTCTTGCCAATAGGGCACTCTGATCAGATCTCTCGTTCTGGTCAGGTTCACTCCTTTTGATGAAATAGCTCAGTGAACATCTCTTTCAATAAATCAATTTACCTCACAAATAACAGCAATAACCATTATACTGCAGAAGAGATACTAGTCATTTCTTTTACCTTGCTAGCAGCCATTACAGGATGTAGTTCCTATCAACACAGCATGTTCCTCATATAACACAAATTACCCTTTCAGCATCATAGTGATTAGGAAAAGTTATTCTTTTCATTTTTTATTCTGGGGAAAATAAGGCACAAAAACAAAACAAAAAAATCCATACCATACCTAAAAATATCTAGACATTAAATGTCAACCTACAAATAGTATAAAATATCTAATCAATAAGATTTCCCTCCTGTCTTTTGGCAAGTGACCTCAGCAAAGGAAATTCCCACTTGTGTTAAAAGGATCTTAAGATAATCATGGGTACTCAGGACAGTGGGTGCAGTGCATCCAGTTCAGCCCTCTGCTCCCTAATCTGGACTGCTCCTTAAGTGCTTTCTTTCTCCAGTCAGCTTTTCTATTCCCAGTTAAACCAGAATTTCTCCCATTACTCACATGGTGCAGCCAACGATCACAGCAGAGAGCTCATCCTCCTAATATATTTTAATATGCCTACTTTGCTACAGTACAACACATTTTCCCCCTTCTGACACTGCTTTTGTATTTCTCTAACCCCTCACAAAAAGCATCAAACCTTATTTATGAGCATTTTTGTATATCCTATCTCCAGATATAGCTCCCACCCGCTCTGACCAAGGCAGACCTGCTCCAAGCTGGCACCAGATTTGCAGGTAGGGCCAGACCTGTCAGTTCTGCCACCTTGACAGCAGCACAGGGCAGAATTCTTCCTATTTCTGTTCCAGATTCACTACATAGCAAATCCAAGACAGATTCAGAAGTGACAAAATGCAGTGTGTACTTTAATAAAAAACACAATGGCAGAAGAGAGGACCATCCATATTAATATTAGAAGCCTGAGAACGAAGGACACTTTTCCCTCTCTTGAATTCCAGACTGAGACTGAAATATCTTGGTTAGGCAGAAGAACAATAAAAAGAAAGGGAGTCTGATTTAAGGAAAAGCATATATATATTCTACTGTTACTATTTATCAGCATTTATCATAATGCTTTTAGTTTTCGATAACTCCAAAACATCACAACTCACCCTGACAAAACTATATACACTCTACCCTAAGAAAGATGTAGCTGGATAAGTTCCATTTAGGTTATCAAATATTTGCTTTGATGCTAACAACTTTCCACTGTTACCAAGTCATCCAACAAAATTCATTTTTTTTTGTGCTTAAGTATTACAGAAATAAATATTTCAAGCTTCTGCCACAACAGATATATAATGTTATTGCAAGAAACTGGAAAATGAGAGCTGGTCATCTGCCAAGTCTTAACAGTACTAAACATGCACTAAACTTAGTATTTTGCATATATGACATTTACACTCATCCTCCCAACTCATATATACATTTGCAATGTGGATCAGACATCCCTAAATCTGAAAAAGTACCATTCAAAAGAAACAGGGTATTCAAAAATTCAGCCAGTATTTCAACAGTAAAATAATAACAGTAAGCTTTACACATTGACAATGCTGTCAGTAGAATAACTTTGGCAAAAGAATATTCACTTGCAGGCATATTCTTGCAACACATTCGCACAGAGTTAAGCTAACAAAAACAAAAGTTTTATTGGTCTTGCAGTATTTTGAGAAAGGGCACTTTACTGTCATTTTAGAGTTTCAGTACCAGATCTTTCTTTTTCACTAAGCCGTGTTTAATTTGGATAATTTTTTTGATGCTTATATTGAAATTGTGCATTTCTGGAACAGAAATTGGACTCTTACTGAATTGTGGCACTGTGCCTAGCATGACTGAATGCTAATCTTTGCTGGGGCCCTGCAATGTAGTAGCTGCTTGCTGCCATTCTGAGTAGAACTACAGCCAAGGGTTCTTTAACATACTAGAGTTGTTTTTCTATGGTTTGCTCTATAGCTTTGTTTTCTCAAGTAACTCGTGCCCAGAAGAATCACAAGCAATTAAGAGAAGAACTAGAATGACTAGCTCCAGGTTCCCCAGCCTGAGAAGGAAGGAAGGAAGGAAAAAATACCACCAGGAGCTGTCCTCTTATGAGGAGATCACATCTGTGGCAGTTTCCTTGTCAGCATTTTGCTAGCAGCTACTTGGTGGATTCCTCCCCTCGTCCTAGTACACATGCATCCCCTGCTACCACGCTGTAACTGGAGAAAAAAATACTCACTATAAAAAAAGGGCATCTAATTGCTTCCTTTCTTGAAGGTGCATCGTTCACTTCTCTCATAGGACTGATACAATCTGACATAAGCATTGTAATTCAACTCATCAACTAGAAAATGTAAAAAGACAGCTCCTCTGAAAAGGCAACCACATTTTTCAGAATACAAAAGGGAATAGTAAGTAAACCTAATGCATGCCTTAGCTTTATCTTGACAGGAACAATACATAAGATGTACAGCGGTAAGCAATATTATGCATATCGTTTTACACAATGTCTAAGTACTTGTAAATGTGGACAATAGCCTGATATCTTGTCAGAGTGACAATATTGCACTGTTGCTAGAAATGTGTGGAATTGCTTTTTATCTTTTAATTTAGTGATGTGCAAATTGTATATAAAAGCTCAGAAAAAAGTGTTTTCCTGTAAATATTACCTATGTATTTCTTTATAACGTTTACAGAAAATGATACCTTCTGTAAGAAATTCATTTCTAAGCCATTTATTCTATGTATTGAATAACTTCAAGCTAAAGAAGTTTCTATCGCTAATATATGGATAAAAGCATTAAGCTGTGTTGGAACATTCAGGATTTTAACATTCAGGGTTTTTTCTTTTATCCCCTTCCTTAAGGCTTTCTGAACTATATTAGTATCAGTAAAATAGGAGTAGACTTCATTCCACACAAAGGAATTTTTTTTTTTTTTTTTTTTGCTGCACAAAGGTCTAAAAACCCAGAGTAATTAAGTGAGAATCTTGACAGAAAGTCACAGAGGATTTAGGTTGCTCTTAGGAAGAGCAAAAAAAAAGTATTTAAAGAAAGAGCTGACAACATTTTTTCCAGCACATGTCTAGTGACCTCTAAAACAATCACAAACCAGAAGTTGGACACCTGATTTCCCATTTTTGTAATTATTCCAGTTCTCATAGGAGTTGCTGGGTGCTCTGCTTTCTTGAAAAGTGGTTGACTAAGGAAGTCAAGTCAGATTTCAGGAGCTAAGCTGAGCCTTTGAAAGCCTTGGTGCATTTGGTTTAGGAAACAATTTTGTTTGGTTTAGGAAGGAGGTAGCTTTCGTCTATTACATGGACTATTCTCATTTTTCAGGATGTAACTACAAGATGCTTCCAACTTATCCATCACTCAAAGGAGCTTATCTGAAGCACTTCAGATGTGTCTGATATGCAGAAAGAGAAGGGGAGCACATGACTGCCTATACGAACAAGCTGATTCTCTACTTTCCATATTCTTGATCTCTACTTTCCATATGCTTGATCTTCTCGACAAGTAAACCCAATCTTTTGTATTTCTTTATGGATTCTGAAATATGCAGAGAGAACAGGCCATGAATTTCTGTAAGCAAATGGCCAACTACTATTCCTCAGTTAATGTGGCAAGTCCTCAACATTTCATTTTATTGCAAATTATGATGATATGAAAAGGGCAAGTGCCTGCAGTCATTACTCAGTCTGATAAAAGAAATCAAACCTCAGTAAGATTGAATGACAACACACTCCATTTCTTCCTTGGAATCCATTAACCTCTTTCATATGAGAGCTCTAACATTTTTTTTGATCTAGATACAAGGTTCTTTTATTATCAGTTACTTTATCACATACTGCTCTAAAAATGTACTCTGCACACAGCCTGTAGTTAGAGGGCTCACAAATTAAATGGCTATCCTGTCGAGTGGTGATAAAGTGTCACTATGGAAAATAAAGAGGTCATCAGTGACAGAAATATAAAATTTAGGAACATAACTGTCCACTGTAGTAAAGACTTAGAAGCTATACACAAGAGAAGAAAAAAAGGAAAGAAAGAAGCATCAAAGCTCATTGATGGCAAAACTCAGCTTTTGGTTACTTTTGCCACCCTTTAGTTGCATCTTACTCTGCAAGGAATCCAGCCGAAGGGAAAGGCACCACGCAGTGTGAGTAAGGGCAAGAGTAAGGCTGAATAGAAATAAACACCGAACTGGAAGAACAGTGGTGGTCCAAGTTGTTCTTCATTGAAATCATACCAGGATATTTGAACTGGAGAAAACAACTCCCTGAAACTTGAACTGTTGACATTAGTATGCCTAAATATATTTTTCTACATAATTTATTATCAATATTAAGCATCTTTGTATTCCAATCCTTTTTTCCGTCCTTCTGTGTATATAATGTGTGTATTTGTTATGCATATATTTTGTCCTCCAATTATTCTAAAACCAAAGCAGGAAGAGACTATCAGAAAAATATGCAAGTATCTGCATAGCTATGTTTATTAATAAAAATTAAAGAACAGCAACATGAAATAGTGATCACAAGACATTTCACTTTAATAGCATAGCCTTGGGCAGAAGTAATACATGAATATAGCATACACTTCTTTTAGTCAAGCAATTTATAATACATTGCATGGACCCTATGGGATTTTAGAACAGCTTTTTTACAGCCAACTCTGGAAAAGGAAATACAAATGCTTTTTGCAGTTTTGTCTATAATGTTCTATGAGTCCTAAAAATCCAAATTCCCTGTTTATCCCCCCCAAACAGGACAGGGATAAGACGGGAGAGGAGAAAAAAGAAAAAAAGAGAGAGAGAGAAAGGAGACAGATGAGCAACCCAAGCCTCTTGCTCTTGGGACTCCCCACTCACCTGCCACTCCTGCAGCTTTCACATCAGAGTTGCAAAGCAAAGTCTGCCAGGCAGGTAAGCTCAGCAACACGACCCCCTTGCAGAGCTCCGAGGCAGAGAACCATTGTTAAACCTTCCCTGTTCCCTCATCCTAGAGGAATGTAAGGAATCCGCAAGCACTGTCGCACCAGTTGTGTTTATTTTGAGTTTTCCTTTATTACACATGTTCTCTGGGTGAGCATAGGAAACTGTGCTAATCACAAAAAAATAATTAAGATAAGGTTTGAATTTATAGTGGGGGTATAGAACTCAACACCATTTTCAATAACAATCAAAAGCCTCAAAGCACTATTATCTCCAACAGAATCATTTTGCTACATCAATAACTGTTGATGCCAAAGCTGCCCTACTTTTGCTCAGGTACCCATTTTAGATATTTTAGTGCTTTCACCATCTCAGGACCAGACTAACCCAGGAGACATCCTTACCACCACATCAGCAGGACAGGGGACCCAGCAGGCTTAACTCCTTCCCTTCCTTTCCTAAGCCCAGCAAGAACCTAGGCAGCCCCTAGGCCTAAAACTGTTCCAGGAAGCCAAAAAGGAGCTGGTCCTCCCAGGGCCCCTTCTGTGCAGCACTCAGGAACAACAAGGCCAGAACTGCATCCTGCATCCAGGAGGACACAGGCACCAGCCCACACTGCTGGGCAGGAAGGACCATGACACAAGCTGAGCTGTACCAGGCCCCTTGCCCTCAAGGCTGCAGAGTAAGTGTTGGCCCTCTTTAATTATTAACACAGCTGCAGCGCAGTGGGCTCTGAACAGCAAACAGGCTATTGCAGTGAGCACCCAGAGTTATGAATGACCATATGCACTTTAAAGGAGGCAGGGCATGAGGGAGACAAATGAACACAGTGCTCACAAAGTTAAAGGTTTGCATTTCCAAGAGCTCAGTCTGAAACACACAGTGTGGGGATGGATGTGTATGAACCCAGAGTGAGAACAGTTAAAATATCAGGTATATTGCGTTAGTTCAAAATGCCTTTTTGTAAATGCAATACAAACACCAGAAGCACTAACACCACCAAAGGTATGAAAAATCACTTTTAATAACATGAAAGCAAAAGGTACAGAACTGAAGTTCAGTAGGTATTACACAGTTCTAAATGAAACAAATATAATTTTCAGGATAAATGATTTTAAACCTTAGACTTTTTTTAAGCAAAGCCAGGAATGAAATTCAAGACTTAATTTGATAACTCCTCCAAGCTTCCCTTGACTTTGTGCATGCTAAAGAGAAGGGAACAAAGATTCTCAACTATCCAAATCCTGATGCTCTTTCTTTGTAAGCTATAAACAATATATTAATAATTTAGCCACAGAAATTCCTTTTCTGTAATTTTAAAGCAAGATATACTACAATGTTTTTTCTTTATAATGATTTCTTTAAATAGTTTTTTCCTTTCTACTTCTCAACTACTTAGACATTCTGTATTTTACATATCAGTATTTCATAATTCATGTACAGCTTTTGCTTGCATGATAACCTCCTCTAGAAACCAGCCAAACACCCTTGCGTTTTCACCATGAAGTATGGACACGTTCTTGTTTTAAGTAACTTAACCTGCACTCATACCTATAACAATCCTAATGCTACTTAGGTCTACTTGGTTGAACAAATGGAATAGTAACTTGTCACTTGTATCCTTTTCTCTACAGGGCAGCTCTTTACAAATAGAAGTTCAATTAAGAGAATATGGAGTTTCAGATCCGAGCAAGTTCAATAGGAACAGCAGTACAGCATTAGTGTCAATGTACCTTAGCCTTGCCAAATTAGAAAAGATACACTTGTGTGGTAGAACAATAATATTAACATCACTATGCCTTGACAAATTTAATTCCAGTCTTTTCCCCAAAATCACTACAGAGATAATAAGTTATTTTAACTTTAAGATACCATAGCCTATGAAATGTAGTATCAGTCTTATTCAAGCATAAGAATACTGTAGATTTTCCTCCATCTTATACCTACTGTTAAAGACAAAATGCAGGTTCAGTATTTCTTTTTAAATGTCCCAAAGGTTCCTCACATCCGGCCATCCTTTGCCCTGTTGTTCTAATGACAGCAGGAGGTCACTCTCTCCATTCATGTAAACTGGAAGGACATCCATTCACAGAAATGAAACAAGTTAACACACAAATAATTAACATTCAAATAGTATGACAAATTATGGAAGCTGTAATATTTAACTAGGCAATTAATGCACATATGCTATCTAAGAAAGTGATTGATTCAAATCACTCCTTTCAGATATTCTTTCCAATACTACTTAACATATGTAGCCATTTTTAAAGAGTTGTCTATTCTCCAAAATCTTGCCATTTCAAATGAAAACAGTTTTAACAGTATGAATATATTTCTGGAATCAGAGAAGTCTAAAACATGAAAGACCTATCATGCTTCGACTGTGTCTGTCAGAAGACTAGGCAGAAGTTATTACAGTACGTTGGCCTGTTTAGTTCAGTTATAATGGGATGAGACTTTTATTTACTTCTGGAAACAGTTTTATCATTTGCTGAAATTCACACTTAAGATATATACTTGGTCTGAAATACTGCATTAACTGTTCCTTTCTTGAATTCTGTCTTCCTGCTCTCAGGATTAATATTTTGTATTACGGAAAAATCTCTGTCCATCTTTTCTGTATCTGCTTAATGATTCCAAATTGAAACCTTGTTGGTAGTTGTAGAAAACCTGGACTTTGGATTCATAATCAAAAAATGTACTTTATGACAAAATGAAAAACAACATATCTTACTTGATATTTCTCCAAGAATACTTCAAAGGAGCTGGATTCTCAGCTTAATGTCTAAGAAAGTGAATGAACTGCTTCAAAATAACTTTTTTTTGACAGCAATAAAGAACTTCTCAAAGCAAGTCTCTCAGCTAGCTACAGCTGCCTATGGAAAAAACTCACATTGAAGCTTCCTAAGCAACTTATCCACTCAGGTTATTTTTCTTCCTTCAGTAGAAGCAGAAGCCTTTATGAAGTTTTTAGAACCCTCTTCATGAAGAGGTAAACAATTAAGAAATCAGATTAATGCAAAAATTTGCATAAGTATGGCAGTGTTAAGACATATATGCCATTTATACTGAAGACACTTTTGAAATGCAGACCTGTCTACTAAACTAACAGTTGAATTTACTGTTCTGAACAGGATGCATTCAAAGTCTGTGAAATTAATAGCAAAAGAAAAAGACAGAGGAAAACAGCATAGCCAGTTTCATATGCACCACACCAAAAACACAATGCTCCCAGACTTGACTTACATATGGAATACCTAAGATTCAGCTTGGTCACTCTTATGAGGCTGCCTATCCAGCAATCTGTCTGCTCCTCTCCTCAAGGATGATTTCAATTCTGCCCCTGAAGCATAGGTCCAATAACATTGCCAAGGGACACAAAACTTTCTTGTCCCTCATTTCTCTTATCATGAGAGTTCTGCAAATGATCTTCAGTCAGTCCTGCTGGAATTATATCTTTTCCTAATTACATTTCTTCAGCAACGAAACAGAAAACAGCCCTACAGATGAGTCACAGCTGTGCCTATTGTGATACCAACACCTATCTTATGAGACTATCATCAGTTGACACAGATACTAATCTAGCAGGATATTGGCAATGTGACCTGCAGATATACTGAGCTTTGACTTCTAAAGAATGAAAAAAGAGCCAGTGATAAATATTTTTACAGAAGCAGTGTGCATACAGCCTTTCCCAAACCACTGCCTTGCTGATGTCTCCAATCTTCACAACCTTTTGTAGACCCCAGAGAAGTCTTGATCCAGAAGAATGAAAAACTCTGCACTGTAAATTCACCTTTCCCTAATTCTTATTGCTTAGCCTTGCTTGGAAGCATGTCTAGTTCCACCGTAGTACAGTCATGAGTTTGATACTGCTTTACTATACCAATTTCCTAGCAAAAACAGCTTGACTCACTTAAGTTACATTTTCCCTACTTTAGTCTGGTCTCATTGGCTCTTCTTACTCCTAGAATTCATATCAGAAACAGAGCTGACCTAAACTCTGACTAACATAAAGAACTAATCATTAGTTGTATCAAATATTTCTGATCAAATACTTAAATACATTTAAGCATTCACAAAAAAAAGCTGAGTTTTTGAATTTTTGGGGGGTGGGTGAGGGGAGCAAAGGGTTATGAAGGCAGGAGGAATGAGGAGAGTGGAGGAAATTTGTTTTATTTTAAGTCATCTGCATGAGCAGTTACCAGCAGCAGCCTTGGCACAGAGCTTCCGTGTGACCAGGCTTCTGTTCACAGGCAAGAGAATGAAGAGAATCTCCAGCACACACAGGAGATTCAGCTGCAGGCAGCTCTTCATACCCCCTCACATTCAAAAGAGCTGGTAACATTTCTAATTTAATATCACTGCCCTTTCCGCATCTAACTTATTAGACATTCTTTTTAGTATGAATTGCATCTTCTTTGGGACTTTGAAAGAACCTCTTGCTTTGGCCAGTATGGCAGTAAGTCATAATCATCCTGAGGACCACTTGAAATGCACATTTTGTGGCTGTCCCTGTCCACATTGAGTGGCTGCAGTCTATCACAGCTGCTTCATAGAATCTGAGCACCATGGACAAGTGAATAATTAGCCCAAGCAAAAACAACCAGATTTATGTTAGGAAAGATTTAACTCCTAGAAAGTCTTGCAACTCAAAAGATTGATTTCTCTCTTCATGCAACACTAATCTCAGTTCACATTTCCCCCATAGTTAAGACAAACTGGCAAAAACAGACACGATTTAATTAATCTGAACCCTTCACAGTGTCTGTCTCCTAAATGCAGTTTCTAATGAAAATGAAAAAGATGGCACATATAAGATTTTTCAAATAAATAAGCTATGAACAAAGTCTACAACAGACTGGAACCAAAAACTCATAGTATCCTCCTACACTCTGTATAGGGGACACATTAATAAAGTATTACTCTATCTTACAAAATCCACTTCACTGAACACCACTTAATGAGGTGCAACTGTGACTGCATGCTGCTTGGAAGAGGCACCTGGCACAGGGGGAAGGAGATATTTGATCTGTGGGCAAGGTGCATACAGTTTCATCAACATTTTAATATAACAGATCACTGATATCTTCAGAACACGTGTTGTATTTGCCATGAGAAGATTCAGAGAGTCTGTTCGGCTTGCTCTCATCTTTTTTTAAAAAAGACTTGGATATAGAACACAAGCATCTTATAACATGGCTTTCAAACAGCATTTTAAAATTCTATTCTGTAGTATGCATGTGCTCTTTAACTTAATAAAAACACCAGGACTTCATAAAAACATTCCAGGACTTTTACACTGTGCACATTTAAACAGACATGAGAGTCTGAGAAAAACATTTCTCTCTACCAAGACTGTCACTGAGATTTATATCCAGGTTCAAAAGATAAAGAAAAAGATATTTTCCTATAGGAAAATGTGTAGGCCATCCAAGCTGAAATATAAAGCTGAATAAAGAAAAAGAACATGCGGCATAGCAAGTCTCTTATCATAAATCACCAACCACAGTGTGAATGCAGTATGAAGTTCCCTTTTATTAAAAGTCTCTCAGCATTCACAGCTTCATCACTCCAGCAAGCTGCCACAAGAAAAGGACATTACAAAAATGACCAAAAGCAAGTACCTAACTAAGCACACAGCTTTCTGCAGAGTGCAGCATCAAACCTATATAGATTGATGGAGAAATAATATGAAAATGAAACTAAAGCCAACAATTCATACTTCTTTCACTCTAAGACTCAATAGAGTAATTGTGATACACAACACTTTTCATTAAGTTTATAAATAGTGGTGCTTTCTTTTAGTTTTGATCAAGTTTTTCCCTCCTTTCACAGGAAGAAATGGATTGATTCAACAGCAGAAAATAGAATTCATAAAAAGCCCAACTTCAGCAGACTGCAGTGAAGTGTGTTTAATATAATGCTGAAATAAGGGACAAATAGAAAACTAAACTGTATTCTAACCCTCAAAAAGCTCCATTTCCTCTACAGTTGGGAATCTTTATGAAATTCCAAGTAGAAGAGAAGAGATTCCTTCTTACTTCCCAGAGACTCATATTTTCTAAATTAAAAATAATCAAAACAATTATTAAAAATACATGTATCTCTTCACATCAGGAATATTCTTAACAGAATTTGAGACACAACCAGGCAACCTGCTTTCAAATCCATCTTTTGCTACAATTGAAACAGTATATTTAGGTGGCAAGAAAGATTTCTAGATCCTGAAATTTTGATTTTTTTCATTATTTTTAAAACCAATCTTCAACATCTGAAAAGTATCAAATCTATTTTTCCTCTTCAAAAACCATTAACAAAGGGAAAAAATGAAAAAAGAAATGAAAAAATAAAAGAGTCCCAGGCAGACTTTTTTTTTAAAGACAAATATAAATATATTTAAAATATTTTTAAAAAAGCATTTTGTTCAAGCAAATCTGTTTCTGTTGGCTGGTTAGGAAAAGCAACTTTAACAGTAATGTTATTAAATACTTAGCTCCACTAAGGGCCTAAATAAATTTCCATCTTGAAATCAGTCTACAGAGTCAGAGATTTGAAAGACTAAGTGTTCTTTAAAAACAAAAGCATCTTTCCTCCCTACTAGACAGAAAAAAATAGCTGTGGCAAAGTGATCTGTACTTCTATAGTTTTCTATGATGCAGTATTGGAAGACTATTAAACCTATATTAATACTTGAAAATGCCTATATTCATTTCTAGTAGCACAACTAAAGATCTGTTGCAGAATTCCTAGGACAACTGTTTCCTAGAAATTAATGCACTAAAAAAAATACAGAGTAAACATGCATCACTTTTCCGGTCAGGTTATTCACATCATATTTATTAGGAATTTGAAGCTTTTGGGGATCTTTGCAAATGCAGATCTGTCTTTTAGAATGGAAAAAAAGGGGCAAGATTTTGATTTCTATTAGAATTTGCAATAGAAATAAAATCTGCTACCAGATACAGCTGAACAGCAAGCAGCTTGGTTTCTGATGGTAAATTGGGTTTTTAGGGATCTACAGTTAGTCAAAGTACAGAAGTTTCATTGATGAAAAGAATCCCTGAGAGCACAGGCATGAACTCTTCAAACCCCCTGAAGTTCTAACACACCAAGCTACACTGCTCAGGAGAGGATTTTTCCATTCCTCTGTTTTTCCCTCCAATCTAAAGTTCACTTTTCATTGAAGTTTCCTACTGTCAAATTACAGATCCTAAACTACTACTTTTGTTCCTGTAAAACTCATTTTTAGAGCACTTTACTCTTTCCACATGCCATGTAAGGAGCCTTGTGAGATCTAACTAAGGGCACCTTATTTCAGTCACTTGATCACACACCTGGAAGTGTTAAACTGCTCAGTTTAAATCCCTAATAGGGACACCTGACTCAGGCTAGGTCCTTCAAGAACAGCTGGAGTTGATCAAAGCCAAATCAACTTCAGCCTTAGGTACAAAATCAGGTGCTACCATCACTGCCCTCCTCCTGGGCATCAGCCTTACTAATTGCCCCAATTCTGCCTTTTCCTAAGGATGCATTTTAAACTTTTTAAAACATGTTTAAATATACATGTATCAAAAATTAATGAAAGTTTCATGTATCTGTTGAAGTCTTAAGACACCATAATATATCCTTGACTCTTCTTATTTTGTAAATGGTACAATTAGAAATATTAATTATATAAAGTGAATTTGGCTACCATGCTGCTCAAAACAGTATCTTTATTTAGAATGAGCTTAGAGAAGAATCTAGAAGGATATGAAAAAAGTATTGAGAATTATTAGATTCAAAGAGACATTGGGAGAAAAGGATCAGAAACAATGGCCATGACTTACCATCTTCAAATTAATGAAAAAAATGTTCCCCTGTCTTTAGAAAGCCTAAGATCTTTTAAGATCGGCTAGAGTAAATTTGGGTTATAGATGTGAAGGTCAAACACATGCATACAAAAAAAGCAGAAGTTATAGACAATCCTTTCCCCCAAGTATGAATTTCTTGCAACTCTGGTAAGGAACTGGTTGTTTTGCCTTTTGACAACCATATAGAATTTTAGCAGAAAATGCAATTGTACAAATATATCTTCCACACTTTGGGTAGCATTTTGACAGGCCACCCCAGAAGAGGAAGTCTTTAATATACAGGAACAAATGCACTCATGCCATGCTAAGAGGCCCACTGATAAGTGTGATCAAAGGCTGCTTCCCAGCAATACCTATAAAAAGACATCATTAAAAGCACTCCTAAGCACTCCCCTTTGTACATTTGGAAGCATTTTATTTTCTTTTAATGTTCATTTCCTACTTATTTGCTGCTGAATGCTATCTTCATAGAAAAAAGCAACTGGCTTCATTCAAATCAATGACAAAAATTCTCAGCAGTGGCAACCTGGACATAATTATGCAGCCTGCAGTCTTGTATCCTAATGCATTTAGTGTGGCCATTCCTCATAACAGGCTACAGGCTTTGAGTTGAGCTAGGAAGCTTGATTTCCACTTCCACAAAACAGCTTCTGTTTTAGGCTTTTATTTAGCTTTATAGGACTGCATGGTTCAACATTCATGTTTAATATATATTTCTGTAACAGATTATAACAAGTAGTAGCTGCTGTGTGCAGAACAAACTGCCTGTGACCCTGGGATAACAATGCAGCATAAAGGGATATCCCAGCCACGGGATAATAGCAGAGGGCACAAAGGAGGAGACAGCAATAAGGCCAAAGACAAGCAACTCACCATGGGGCAATTACTGGGCAAAGCAGTGCAACCTTTGGTTTGTATTTTCCCTCTTCCCAAGCACATGAATCAATTATTCAACATATGTAAAGCAAAACATATCTAATAAATTCATTTGTAATAAAACATAATAAAAATCTAACTTGGATTTCCAGTCAAAAGAACCAACTTTGTAAAGCTTATTTAAGTGTAAAAACCAAACCAACCTTAAGTAGATCCAAGAGTGAAAGTCCAACTATCATACCCTGCTGTTAAGCACCAAGATGCAGCTCTTGATACCCTTGTTCCATGAAAACAGGGGATATGCAAAAAAATTCCTTCAACCTAAGCTTCTACTGCCTCCTACTCACCCACTGCCCCCAGCCGAACCCACTCATCTTCACAGCACAAGGGCATTTTACAGATGGAGCAAAGCACCAAAAAAAGGCCCTAGGAAGTTTGTAGCTATTTTACTGAATACACTTGAACCATGTTCATATCACTGTCAGCAGAGTTCTTTGATCCAACTGTTAAGATTTCAGTTAAACGAATAATAATTCCTAGATTTTTCCATGTAGTGTGCATTACTGTGGCCCACACAAGTCAGTGCAGCACAAACAACTTTGCAACTTGTTACTGATCTGTGGCATTGAAAAAAAATCAGTATTGTGTCTAAACTACAACATTCCCCAGGATCCTCCGTTTTGCTCTATCTTGCCCTGTGTAACTTGAATTGACCTTGCAAAACAGAGCAAGATGTTGGGGTACTAGTGCAGATAATTATTTCCTGTATAGTTCAAATATCACACAAAGGTTAACAACCTCTCTGCAAAATGAAGTCTGATTATCCTGTTTCAGTCCACGTGCAAAGAAAGGACAAGGAAGAAAAACAATCAAGCACCCACTTTAAATTTCAGCATTAAACCTGAGCCAGAACTCAAATAGCTTTCTGAAGAGATCTTATTTCAATTTTCCTCACAAAAAATGCATAGTATATTTTTAAAGCAAGGAATCAAAGAGTTTGTTTACTGAGTTATGCTGGATAGCAGGCACTTGGGATTTCTGATTATACTTCTTGCATAAACTAGCTGACCTGGAACAACTAATTAATTAGTCCATGCCTTAGTTTGCCCAACTAAAACATATATTCTAACCTGAAGAGCCTTGGGAGATGCCTAGTATTTGCAAACATGTAATTTATTAAAGAAAATACACTTTGATTATATTGTATAAGGCACTTGATAACACTGCAGGAGAATTTTGTCTCCCCCCTCCACCCCCCGGTTACTTTCTTCATGTGATTTACCACAAAGACAGACATAGCTTGAAAATCATGGCACCCTATAGGAAACTACTTCAGTATTCCTCTAGATGATTCACACTGAGCCATTAAATGCAGTAATTATTACTTTGGTGGGAAAAAAATAAAGACCAGTGGGGCTAAAAGCTTCTCAGCCCAGATGAAAATACAGTCCAAATGCAGTCCAAATACATTTTCTTTTAAAATAGAGAATATCCATTCTGCTGCTGGAGTTATCTTATTACTAAGCATTTTTAAAAACAACATAGGTATTAAAAACATGTCTTAGGCAGACTCTCTAAATTAACATGCCTTAAAAGAGGTGTTGAAATAACACAGCCCCAGCTCAGTGAGCAGAGACGCTTTTTAAGCAGAGATAAAATGATGCGAAGATAACAGGTAAGGCCAACGCAACATCTTCCATCAGATCACTTGCAGGACATCATGTTCCATGCCCGATTTTTAACTCAAATCTGTTCCTTTAGCCAATGTGGGGAAAAACAAGTAGGAAAAGTCTATCTGGCTGAAACAAAAGGTGCAACAGTTAATGACTATGAAAGTCCCTTTCTTTACTGTACAAATGTATTGTTTGAATCTTCTGACACAAATTTTGTGCGGCAATATAGTCCCAATGAAACACAGCAACAACATCCAGAACATTAATTTATTTTAACACAGCTAAAAAAATAAAACTATCCATCTTTCATTTGTACTGTCATTTCAAACATTTGTACTTCATAGTAATTAAATTACCTCACCAGTTCTTAAAGGAACATGCAAGAACAGATAATTCAACTTAATTCTCACATTCACCACAGAACATGCACCTGGCAGTTACCGCAGGGCAGTAAATTCACAGTAAATAGTTACCTTTACTGAAATACATATTATGTGCCTTATGCTCAAAGGTTTCTGACTTGTACAGAGCATTCACTTACTACAATAGTCACACTGCACCTGAACGATAAGGTATACATTAAAAAAGAAAAAAGTTAAGTCCTACCCTTTAAAGTTCCTCTTTCTTACAGAATCTAGCAAGGCTTAAACTTCATATCTAGGTTAGGTGCTCTATTTACCTTTATTCAACAATTAAACACACCATTAACAGTGCCAACATGATGTCCCTTGTCCTGCTTCATTTCTCCATCATCTAACCAGAAAAGTGGATCAGGGCAGGAGATACAGGACACTGTTAACAAGGCTGCTGGTAAAAGCATAGCTGTACAGCAATGACTGGCAGGAAAATGAGACCATCAGTATTGTGGAGAAAAGTCTTATCTGTTTTGTCAGGTAATAATTTTCACTAAAAATATTTTTAAAAGCAATGCCACCCTTCATATGCAATGATGTTCTTCCCAAACCCAGAAAAGTGGAATATTCAAGTGAGGTCTCGATTCTGGGAAACAACTAACTGAAGTTAATGCCGTCTAAACCACGTTTTGGAACCGAGTTTTATAGGAGAGCTAATTACACAGAGCTAAGAATGCCTCCCGTTTTAGTTACCTAATCCCTCATAGAAGGGCTGTGGGTGCTGACGTTTATACCTCTTTCTAGAGTGCAAGCTGTTAAAAATGCAAATGGTCTGAATTCTCACTTCAAAGAGGAGTAAAACTGTTTTGAAAGGCAGCTTTTGAATGCAATCTTGATTCTAAAGCAGCCTATTTAGAGAAAATGGGATCCATAAATGTCAACACCACCTGTAGTCTGCCTGAATGCGTGCCTGCTTTTTGACAACAGCATTGATAAGCCACAGGCACACAAGAACAAACATTCCTTACTTCTATCTGCTAGATAAAAGTTGAAGGAGAAGGTGGTTACTAAGAAACTTTGTTTCCAATATCAATCTGCAAATAAGCACCAAACACAGCA